>NC_065449.1:23759511-24072416 GCF_917563875.1 Diabrotica virgifera virgifera | reverse complement strand
AAAAATTTATATTTTGTCGACAAAATGTTAAATAGGCATCTCATTTTTATAAGATTTCAAAGTTTGATCAGTGTATCATGATTATTTTGGTTATTATTGCGACCATAAATTATTAATTAACAATTGAATTGTTGCTAAAATATTTGTTCAATTTTCACCAGCTTCTGGAACTATAATCTTAACCAAGAAGGCTTTTAAGTAACCAAATTATTTAATTATTGGTAGACAATTACTTATCTAAAACTTTATTTAAAAATTAAAGATTTTGTTGGGAAAACCCGCATTTTCCGAGAAAAATTTTTATCGGAGCAGATCGGGACAAACACATCTCTATGCAGAATTTAATTGCGGTGAATTTTTATTTGAGTGTTTTTGTTGTAAAGTTAAAATTTTCGGAGTTAAAGAGCAATAATTAAAAAAACACGATTTTCGGGCGCCATTTTGTTTATAAAAAAAGTAGCACACTATCTGCGGACTTTGCATACCTATATTATTAATATATATAATCATAAGCTTCGATTCCAGCAATAAAATTGCTGGTAAATAACTTTTCCCAAAAATGGCCTATTCTCCGATAATCAGCCCAGACTATATTGAATTTATTATTTCAGTTAAATTATAAAACACGAATGTTTCTAAAAATCACCCACATAGAATTTATAAAAAGTTGGAGTCAGATGTTAGTAATACACATATGGGGTTCAGAAAAGGACTAGGTTCTCAAAAAGCTCTCTTCGGTTTGGATGTTATTACACAAAGATTCCTAGACGTTAATCAAGAAGTACAGGCATTCTACATGCTTAGGCATTCTTGAAAGAAAGGACATAGAAAAATTAAAAAATATGGAAAAAATTTTTTGGAAACGCTTTTTTTTAGTTACGAGTGACTAAAATTAAAAATATTATAAAAAAATCAACTAAAAAGCAAAAAATAAGAAAAATTCAAAATCGAAGGATTATTCTAAAAAAACTCTCACACATTTTTTAAAAAATTGAAAAAACCTAACGCATTCGTTAAAGAAAAGCGTGGGGCGAAAACCGTATTTCGATGAAGACGCGCCCCACGCTTTTCTTTAACGAATGTGTTAGATTTTTTCAATTTCTGAACAAATATGTGCATCAGTTTTTTTCGAATAATCCTTCGAGTTTGAATTTTTTTTATTTTTTTTGCTATTTAGCTGCTTTTTTTATATTTTTAATTTTAGTCACTCGTAACTAAAGAAAAGCGTTTCTTAAAAAAATTTCATATTTTTTAATTTTTTACTTTTAGGCTAACACTTTTCAAACATTAAAATATATCGTCATGTTTATTAAAATATATGTATAAAACATAATATGATGTATCTACTAACATGAAAAGTAGTCGGAATCGGCAATAAATTAGAAACTTTTTTGTGTTTATTTATGAAGCATAACGTAAACAATTAACTTAAAAAGTGAAATTATATATAGTTCATATAATTAGCTACAATCCGTAAAAGTTTCAAGTTTCTTCATTGTAAAAAACCAGAGAATTTAAGAATTTTTCATTAAAATCATTTTTTTTTATTTAAGAGGATCCCTACGTTTTTTCGGCTGCAATGCTATTCAAATGGGGATTCATTTTTTTCGAATCCTGAGAAAACTAATCAGTATTTTTAAAAAATTTAAACGCAGAATGAAAGATTACGTTATTAGCGAGGGCCGAAAGTCCCTGAGAACTTCTATAATGTTTATTTTAATAAGTTACAGGGGTGAAAAACTAAGAGAAAATTTAGTGTTATTTTTAATTTCAAATATCTCATTCAAAATAAACTTTATATTTACTCTAAGGGACTTTCAGCCCTCGTTAAGAATTTAGTCTTTCATTCTGCGTTTAGATTTTTCAAAAATATTTATTGGTTTTTTCAGGATTCGAAAAAAATTAACACAATGTTCGTGGTAATATTTTCCAAATCTATCTTTGTCATACAACGCACTTAGTCGAATAGAATATTGTCAGTCAGACACTGACAATCAGTGACAATTTTAAATAATTATTTGACATGAATCGGGAATATTTTTAGTTGTTGATTAAATAATATTGATATACAGAGTGGGCCAAATAAAAGGAGCCACCCCTATATTTGGCAGTATTTATTAGATTTTAAGAAAATAAAAAAACAGGTCAATTGTTGATCTAAGGGGGACACATTTTTACGATACAAATATCTGTCATTTGTCAACTCCCTCCCTTCCACTTCCCCCGCCCCTTATTTTTAAATTGGGAATAGAGGTCGTGTGCTAGCTCATTTGAAAGCTTATTCAATTCTCTATTCAGTAATATCAACATCGACTTAAAAATGTATACAGGGTGTCCAAGAAAAATGATTTTGAATTAAATTAATTGACACAAAAAGAAGAATGCATGTAATTTATTTAACTCAGAACACATTGTACTGCTGACAGAAAACCGAAAAAAATGTTTTTTGATAAATATACACTGCTTTTTGCTTAATTTTAATGTTCAAGCTTCCACCCATCTGCCTCTTGGTAGGTTGAATATTGAATTTAAGCAACAAACAGTGTTTATTTATCAAATAAACATTTTTTTCTGTTTTTTTATCAGCAGTAGAATGTATTCTGAGTTAAATAAATTACATACATCATTCTTCTTGTGTCAATTAATTTAATTTAAAATAATTTTTCTTGGACATCCTGTATAAATTTTTATGTCAATGTTGATATTACTGCATAGAGAATTTGTGACGTTCCGCCCCTTATAGAATCGATTATTGATGGGAAGATATTATTTAACTATCCAAAATATTATTTAATTATTTTCAGAATTATTTTCTTTCAATGTTTATTCAAATAGAACTTAAACCCATCTCAGAATTTTTAAATGCTTGATGACGTCACATTTAAAACGTGGCAACATTGGTTTCCCCACTTTGACAGCCAATGCTTAGTAGAGGGGTACGAAGGATTGAGCTGTGAACGTGAGCCTTGGATTGCCATTGTTTCTCGAGTGTTCGGTCTGAATCGTAGTGTGCGGGGTCATTAGACTCAATTATTCACCTCTAATTCTCAGTTCCAAATTGATTAAATATTACAATAAAAGTATAGTGAAGTTATCCAGCAGCAGTGGATTTGAAGAATTTTAGAGCATACTATATCCAATGAGTTCTACCCCGGTAAATACACATTTTATTAAGTATTTTATTCAGCCATTTTGGAAGTCCTTGACATTTGCTAACTAAGTTTCACATAGTCTATTTTCATGGTTTTTATGTTTTATTTTCATGGATCAAACTCATCTAGAGATAATTCAATATTCGTTGTTAATTTGTGCTTCCAGTTGGAAAATAGAGCTAATTTAAACTCCATTTTTTATATTCCTTTCAAGTCTACAGAACTCCTATCTTTTGAACGATGATCAAATAAGTATCCATCGCTTAGTCTTACTATATTTCATCCTTGTATAATATATCTATATACCGGTGTATATATTATAATAAAATATTCTTTCACAGTAATTATATTTTGTATTTCAATTGGAAATTACTTGTGTTATTTGACCAAGGTCATCTGATAGCAACCTGATAAAAGGTCAAGCTGTCTAGTCATTCAAGTTTTTGGACTTAATGACCTATTTCTTCTTATTCCCATAGGAATAAAAACACCTCCTCGTATCTCTTGCTTCTTTTTTTTTGACATTGGTAGATTGGTAGTAACACCACACTGTGTTTTTTTTAGCACCTACCATGAAATCTTAAAGCCACCCTACAACAACACCAAGGCCAGACCACACAGAGAGAAACAATCAATAGGCGACCAGCCTGGATTATTTCCACATTTTCTTTTTTTGAGTACCTCCAGCTGCTTTCCAACAGTTTTGAGTACCTTCAGCTGCTTTCTACCAGTCTTCCTCTCCTGTACCTCCAGCAGGACAGCTGCTAGCGAGAGTTAGCACCCTTGGGTGCTCATTACATCAACTTCAAGATTAGGAAAGAGTGGTTTGTTTGGGAACATTTACTGTGCTCTTATTAAAGACAGACTGGTTTTGTGATATTTAGTACATTTTTTTTTATAGTTCAATTGCACACACATTTTTCCTGCTTTATATTTTTATAGGTTTTTTTTTCTTTACAACATAATATTTAATTGATAGCGTTCCCCAACACTCTGCAATCTATAAAGGTATAAATTTCTGAGCTCAGATATTTTCCCTGATAATAGTAGTCGGTACTCTTATCTTGATTATTTTTAGGCTGTGTTCCACTTTTGTATAATTATTTAAACTCATTCCATTATTTTAGTATATGTTTAATTAAATTTTTAAAAATTAACTTCACATATTAGTCAAAATTGTAATTATTAACTTTATTTAACTTGAACTTATTAACTTTACTTAACTTTAACTTATTAACTTTATTTAACTTTAACTTTAATTTATTAAATTCATATGAACTTCTGGATTCTAATCCCTCAGATTAGTTTTTGGTTTCACTTGTTATTATTACTATTATAAACCACGAGTTAGGAAAAGGATCTGTGTATCCACTCGTAGGTTTATTTATTCAATAAGGCTTGTGCCTGTCCCACTCACAGTGAGGTATTTATATGTTATATATAGTATCAGGTAGTATTTAATTAAGGTGTACGTATTATAAACGTACAATTATTATTTGGTGAGGGTTCTACTAACCTAGTTGTAAGTTGTACTTCCTGTATTAGAGGTACCCGTAGTCAGTTTTTCTAACCTTATAAAGAGTATTCTTAGATCATAGTTGTATGATGATTTTGTAATTGACTTTCACTAGTATCACTTTTTCCTGTCATGTTAGAGTTACACACTAGTTACTTGTCCTAACTCAGAGATTGTTAAAAAGATCTAGTAGTTACATTCAATAAATATACATTTATTGTGATTTTTTTTTTCTTATTACTCCTTTATTTTTAGTAGTATATTTTATAATTTAATAATCTTTAATAACTTTTCACATACTTGTACTACAAATTTAACATACTCTATAGCAGCGTAGAATACCTGGAAGAGCGTTAACCTAGTTATCCTTCTTCTGGCGCCCAAAAATTCATTCTATTTTCAGTATATTATTATATTTACTCTATCTATTTTCTGAACATTATCTTCATATCTTCTTTTCGAGCCATCATTGTCACTTCCTTTAATCTATTGTCTGGCCAAAAATAGCCGTGCAAATTGGCCGAATCCTTCCTCGAGTGTCAAGTGGCCCTTCTCATACATATTTAGCTAGCCATTCAAGTTATATCTATCTATTAATGATTTCTCATCTCTAGTCCTGTATCAATTCGATATTCTTTGTCTTGGCATCCTTCCATACAAATACTACTACAAAGTTGTATTTTAGTTACTCCAGCTTCTTCAACGGAGAAGCCACACATTTTTGTCCTTTGGCTACATTAAGTAGATCTTCTTCTTTTTACTACTTCTGTTGGAGTTTACCACTCCCTTTTCATTCACTCCAACAGAAAATCATCAGCTAGTTGTTACATCGGCTTTCCAACGTGGTGGCTTTATTTTTGGTCTGAGACAGTATTCATTTAGGTCAATTCTTCTCTTTTATCTGAAATCTCTTTGTTATTTCCGTTTGGTATCCTATACACATATTGTTACTTATTTATTTTATTTTTAATTTCTGATACATATCAGGTATTCTTAAACGCTGTTTTGATTTTTGTTTATATTTTGGGACCTCATTATAGTATATGTTTGTGCAGCTTACATTCTGGGTTAGATTTTGAATTTTTATTGGGAACTTATATTTAATATTGCTATTAATAATATAATTCATATAACAATTTTATTTCTTCAGTCAATAGTGGTATAGTTGGAGGTACAACTAAGTGTTGATTATTATTATTATTATTATAGATATATATTTTTTCTAGAGTGGTGGTAAGTTACATATAAATAAAAAAATTTACTTCCAGTATTTAGGTAGTAGGTTTACTTGAGTATACAATATTTATTGGATTATTTATCCATTTATTTGATCTTATATATTTATTTGATCTTATTTATTAGATTATATACTGCATTATATATATATTTTTTTTTTTGCTGGCTATTTTGATTTTGTTGGTGTGTTGCTGATATTTTCTCGGTTTATATTATATATATTTTGCGTGCAAACTTTCATATTTTCATATTTTTCATATTTCTGTTCTTTGGACTATTTGTCAATAACTTTGCTCTCATCATGTGTGCTTTTAAAGCTGAACATCTTCTGGTGGATGAATTGGATTATGAATTAAAGATTCGGGACATAATGCCAGAGGAGTCGACAACTGTCGATAAAAAACGCAATCTTTTGAGAGGTGCTTTGAAACAAGAAGCTGGCAATAGAAGTTTTCTCCAAATTTCAGCTGGATCCCTTCCTTTTGAGGAACAACAAAAAGGAATCACTGAAACATTGGACAGCTTGTCTAAAAAAATCGAAAAGTTTAGGGGAACTGTAAAGGATACAGAGTATGCGCGATTAACATCTCGTCTAGGCCATATTTCTGCCCGTGTACACTTGCTACACTGTCCTTCTGAAGAACAGGAACCGTTCAAGAGGTCGGTTTCTCTTAAAATATTAACACTAGAGGGTGAACTTGATTCTAGAGTTAACCCCATTGCTACCTCTACTCCTAATGCTTCAGTCAATGTACCTAGCTTTACGTACTCCAAACCTGTTCAAGTACACAAATGGGGTATTTCATTTTCAGGTGAAAAACAGCACACTGATGTGATGTCATTTTTAGAAAGGGTTGAATGTCTTCGAATATCTAGAGGTGTTTCTGAAGAGGATTTGTTTGCTGCTTCTGCTGAGTTGTTCACCGGGACCGCTTTTACATGGTTTATGAATAACAGGGGTAATTTTTCTTGTTGGTCTGATCTGATTAAAAAGTTGAAGTCAGATTTTCTTCCGTATTCATTCCAGGATGATTTATTAGATCAAATTAAGAATCATAAGCAGAAACCTGGGGAATCTGTTACTATGTTTATTAATACTATATTAGGTATGTGTAGTCGTTTAGACACTCCTTTGTCAGATTTAGCTAAAATTAAAATCATCCTTAAATGTCTATTGCCCTTTTATCATCAACAATTAGCTCTTATGGACATTCAGAACATTGATGACCTTACTATAAAATGCAAACGTTTGGAGGAAACGTTATCCTGGTCTTCTCAACCTCCATCCACATCTCGATCCTCTTCTAACTCTTCTTCTCAGCCAACTTCCTTTAGGCAACGTTCTTGGCTAAATAAGGGTCATGAACATAATGTTTCGGTTGTTAGTTCTCTTGTCTGCTGGAATTGTGATCAGCCTGGTCACCCATTTTACAATTGTGGGATTCCTCAAAATCGTATTTTCTGCCATGGTTGTGGCCGAGAGAACACCCTTAAAAGAAACTGTTCTAAGTGTTCGGGAAACGACACGTCGGAGGTCCGTCCCCTGAACGTTTCTCCGTCCAACATCCAATCAGGGAATCAAACCCCATCGTCAAACGAAACTGCTGGACCAAGCACATCCAGCAACCCAAACCCATCTTCACGAAAAGGGAAAGGGGTGTCGTTCAAGAAAGCAGCACACACCACAAAACAAAATTAAACCAGAAATTTATTTCTATAGATAATACGTTAGATTCGCTTGATTCAAATGATCACAGATGGTCATTTACAAACGCTTCTTTGATTGGTAGTGTTCAACGTAACAATAATAATTGTGATAGTAATGTGGTTCCATTATCTATATTAGATTCTAGTTTTGTTAATGATGATGATACGTCTGGGTTAGTTCCATATAACGGTTGTAGACAACCAAATACTTTAGATCTAGATATTAATTCGTTATTAGTTAGGAAACAAAATGATAATAGGCCATATCTTCCTATTCAAATTTTAGGACAATCGTGTTTAGCTTTGTTAGATAGTGGCTCTAATATTTCATTGATAGGGGCACATTCGTTAAATTTATTGAAAAATTCTAGTATTCCCATTATGCCCATTTCATCTTTGCAAGTATCTACTGCAGATGGTACAGTTCAGTCCATTACGGGCAAACTCCAAATTAAAATCACAGTGGCAGATTTATGTAGGGAAATTACATTTTATGTTATTCCTTCCGTGCAGAATTCTATAATTTTAGGTATGGACTTTTTCAATGCTTTCAATAGTACCTTAAGTTGTTCTGATTTTTCTTTTTCCATATCTGAATTTAATTTATCTACCCTTAGTGCTATTCACGATTTTGCTAGTTTATCAAGCTCTGAACAAAGGCAATTAGAGAGTATGATCTCTAAATTTACTACTCTTTCTTCAAAAGACAAACTAGGTCGTACGTCGTTAATCTCTCACACTATCGAAGTGGGAAATCCCACTCCTTTCAGATTATATCAGTACCCCATACCTCAAGCCTGGCAGGCAGACTTAGAAAAGGAAGTAGATTCGATGCTTGCTTTAAATATCATAGAACCTTCAACATCGTCCTACTGTTCTCCGCTCTGGTTAACGAAGAAGAAGGATGGATCCTTCAGGATCTGCTTTGACGGTCGAAAACTAAACAGTATCACAACTAACAGGGATGCTTATCCTATCCCCAGAATAGATGTGATTTTGAGCAAACTTCAGAATGCCAAATACATCTCTTCTATTGATTTGTCTAAGGCCTTCCTACAGATCCCACTGAGTGAAGAGAGCAAGAAGTATACTGCTTTTGCTGTCAGTGGTAAAGGATTATTCCAGTTTGTCACCATGCCTTTCGGTCTTGTTTCTGCTCCTCAGACAATGTGTCGTCTGATGGATTTAGTCATTGGTCCACCGTTAGAGCCCTATGTTTTCTATTATTTAGACGATATTTTGGTTGTCACTCCTGATTTTTCCCTTCATATGGAAATTTTAGATAAGTTATTTTTACGTCTTAAGGAAGCTAATCTAACGGTCAATCTGGATAAATGTCAGTTTTGTCGCCCTAGTCTTAAGTTCTTGGGTTATGTTGTGGATAACCAGGGGCTGAGGACTGATCCTGAGAAAATAGTTGCTATCAAAAATTTTCCTATACCAAAGACCACCACCCAAGTCCGTAGGATATTGGGAATGTGTGGCTATTATCGGCGATTTGTACCGTCCTACTCTACTTTGTTGTCACCTCTTACTGATCTTTTGAAGAACAGGAAAAAGGGACAGACCATTACTTGGACTCCTGAGGCTGACGAAGCTTTTAGGCGCGTTAAAGATGCTTTAACGAGCGCTCCGGTTATGATGTCACCTAATTTTGATGAGCATTTTTATCTAATGACAGATTGCTCTAATACAGCTTCTGGAGGCGTATTATTTCAGTTGAAAGATGGCTCCGAACACCCCATAGCGTACACTAGTAAGAAGTTGAACAAGGCCCAGAAAAACTATTCAACTACGGAGAAAGAACTCTTAGCTATCATCCATGGGTTAGAAGCTTTTCGTTATTATCTGGAAGGTCGTAATTTCACTATAATTACTGATCATAGTTCCTTAGTATGGCTTCATAGTATGAAAAACCCTTCACAGAGGCTTTCTCGATGGATATGCAAACTGGCTGCCTATTCATATAAGATTGTCCATAGAAAGGCAAACGGGGTAGTGGTCGCAGATGCTCTTTCACGTGTCCATGATATTAATGTCCTAGATCTGTCCTCTTTAAGTCCTGATATGTGGTATCAGAATATGATTGATAGGGTCACTCAAGACCCACAAAAATATCCTGATTTTAAGGTAGAGAATAATATTCTGTACAAACACATCTTAAGTCCGATAGAGTCCTTATCCAATATGTCGGAGTGGAAAATAGTTGTACCTACGCCAAATAGGGAAAATATTCTGCATATGTTTCATGATGAAGTTACGGCGGGTCATTTTGGTTTTTATAAGACTTATCACCGTATTGCCGAATTATATTATTGGCCTGGTATGCGGAAGTCTATAAAAAGGTACATTTCTAAATGCATGGTTTGTGCTACTTGTAAACCAAGTAACCTACCACAGGCTGGACTTATGGGTTCCTTCAGGAACATAAATTTTCCTTGGCAGATGATCTCAATGGATCTCATTGGACCTTATCCTCGGAGTTACAAGGGTAATACCTATTGCCTGGTAGTTGTGGATTATTTCACTAAATTTCCTTTAGTTTGTCCCCTTCGCCAGGCCACAACTCCAGCAATTTTAAAATATTTGGAGGAACAAGTCTTTTTGGTGTATGGTGTTCCTCAAATTGTGTCATGTGACAACGGTCCTCAGTTTGTATCGAAGGCCTTTAAAGATCTTCTAGCTAAATATAAGGTTCAAAAGACCTTTTATAATGCTGCCTACCATCCACAAGCAAATCATACTGAGAGAGTAAATCGCAGTATTGTCACAGCTCTAAGGTCCTATACTTACCCTGATCACAGAGCTTGGGATCAATATATTCATTCCATAGCTCAAGCCATAAGGACTTCTGTCCATGAAGTTACCCAGTGCTCTCCAGCATATTTGAATTTTGGTAGGAATGTGGCTTTATCAGGTGATTATTTTGGTGTAATTTCAGACAATTCCGAAAATCTTCCTCAAATATCTGAGAAACTTCATCGCTTAGATGATCTCCAGACGTTACCTCATATTTTCGCAGACATTAGGAAGAAGTTAAAAACTTCTTACCTAAGGAACCAGCAGCACTATAATTTGAGGAAACGAGATCTGCGATTCTTTGTTGGTGATCGAGTCTTAAAGCGCAATTTTGTCAAATCCAATAAGGGTGATGCCATTTCTGCAAAGTTTTGCCAGAAATATGTCCCATGTACTGTCTCAAGGGTAATATCTCCTTTGATTTATGAATTAAAGGACAATTCGACTAATAAGCGAATTGGTCAATTTCATGTAAAGGATTTACTGCCTGACAACACCATGGACGATGTGGATTCTTCAACTTCATCGGAAGAAGATTAGCTTAACAGGGTTGTTTAAGCTAATATCTTCCTGTGTTTGCCTTTAATTAGTTTTATTATGGTATAGTATTTTAGTTTAAATTGTTAATCACCAGATAATGCCTGACCATAGCAATTTTTATCCTTCGGCATGGCTTGATGATTTCTCACGTATTAGTTATTAGGTACCGAATTCTTGTGTAATACCGCTTGTATGAGTTTATTATTATTTTTTGTATTATAGATTGCATTTGAGTCATTATCGACAAATATTCTCAAATACTAATCCAGCCAGTAGTATTACCAAGTTAATAACCTCCACTTGTACTCTTAGTTTTGTACTCAACCTCTCAGAATAAAAGGGCTGTTGATTATTATATATTAAGATATTTGGATGTGTGGGCTCATACAAGTATTCTTGCTTAATATAGATGGAGCTATGTTACACTACCATATCTTAGATTATGTGTTATATCTTGGATATTTGATTACATACCTATTATTTTTTTTATTGTTTTTATATCATGTCATTGGATTTGCCATATTGGAAAGAAGTTGTGGTTGTTAATTTGTTATTGGGTTACTTTATTGATATTTGTCACAGGTACCTTAAATACTTTATATTAATTCGGATTCTTACTTCCTCCACAGGATGATTCTGGAATGAATTTGGAATTTTGATTTATAAATGAATTCTTGAGTCCTTCATATTTCTTCTTATGAACTAGTCTGTTAATGCTCAAAGTTGGTGAATACGTGGGTTCGAAGTTCAGCAACTGATCACTGCTATCCGATTTCGTAATCCATGTCTTTCTTGTCAGAGTAGGCAGATGTTTATCCATGATAATATTTCTGGTTGGGAAATGGTGTACAACACTTCCTAACCATTCTTGTGCAATTGTTCCAAATATTCCAGGCACATTTTCACACGATAATAGGGAAGTCTAGTTTGCTTATTTTATGTCTCTTAGTTCATAGTATATAGATGCTTGACTTTCCATAGACGTAGAGTCGTAATGTTAGTGATTAACCCACTGGGACAAATTATTGATTTTCTTTTTAGTAGATTCCCTCTTCTTTCCTTAGGCATTAATTGTTGCTTAGATTCAGGAATATCTCCTGGATAATCCTATGTATGTTCACATGAATATACAGTCTTATGAAAGATTGGGAGCTCGTTCCCGTCATATTTTGTATTTACCATGGAGTCATAGAACTTATAAGTTCATCCTTTATTTTTACTATTTAGTTTCGATAGGCTCATATTACCGGATGAGGGTAGATCTAGAGCTAATTTAGTTAGTTATTTAGTATTAGTGAGAATTGGTCCATAAATCTTCCTGATCGTTCTTCTTTGGATATGCTCCTATAAATCTGGTGTCCATTGCTAGTCCGATTTTGGATTAAGTGTCCGATTCTTCACTTATTTTGTTTATTTGGTTGTATAGGTTCGTATTACCGGATGTGGGTGTACGTAGACCTAATTTATTTATATGATTTAGTATGGATGTGAATTGGTCCATAAATCTTCCTGGTCGTTCTTCATTGGATATGCTTTTGTGAATCTGTTGTCCATTGATAGTCTGACTTTGGATTGAGTGTCTGATTCCACATTTATTTTGGTTAATGTGTTTGCATTCCTTTGGTATGTTCACTATTTATATTAGTTGGTATTGGTGAAAATTATTCTATAAATATTCCTAGTTGTTCTTCTCTGGATATGCTATTACGAATCTGGTGTCCATTGCTAGTCCAATTTAGGATTGAGTGTTTGATTCTTCACTTATTATAGTTATTGATTTCATTGGTGACTTTAGTATATGTACTTGCGTTATGGTATGAATTGGCTCTCACCTTTGCCTGGTTGTTCGTCCTTGGATATACTCCTTATAAATCTGATGTCCATGGATAGTTCAACTTTGGATTTACTGCCAATTCGACACTTATTTGTCATTATAAATTATGTCTCATCTTTAGCACTTTTACTAGGACTTCGGGTCATATTTTGCAATTTCCGTTATTTGCTGCAGTGACCATCCTACTTTCCCTTGATTATTAGTGGTGATTATTTGTAATCTTGCGAATCAACGGGGAATGATACACTAAGCACTACTACTCTAGTTTAATATTTTGAAAAAAAAAAAAAAAAAAAAAAAAAATTTTTTTTAAATAAAATTTTTTTTCTGGTGGTTGAAAGGGAATGTGACGTTCCGCCCCTTATAGAATCGATTATTGATGGGAAGATATTATTTAACTATCCAAAATATTATTTAATTATTTTCAGAATTATTTTCTTTCAATGTTTATTCAAATAGAACTTAAACCCATCTCAGAATTTTTAAATGCTTGATGACGTCACATTTAAAACGTGGCAACATTGGTTTCCCCACTTTGACAGCCAATGCTTAGTAGAGGGGTACGAAGGATTGAGCTGTGAACGTGAGCCTTGGATTGCCATTGTTTCTCGAGTGTTCGGTCTGAATCGTAGTGTGCGGGGTCATTAGACTCAATTATTCACCTCTAATTCTCAGTTCCAAATTGATTAAATATTACAATAAAAGTATAGTGAAGTTATCCAGCAGCAGTGGATTTGAAGAATTTTAGAGCATACTATATCCAATGAGTTCTACCCCGGTAAATACACATTTTATTAAGTATTTTATTCAGCCATTTTGGAAGTCCTTGACATTTGCTAACTAAGTTTCACATAGTCTATTTTCATGGTTTTTATGTTTTATTTTCATGGATCAAACTCATCTAGAGATAATTCAATATTCGTTGTTAATTTGTGCTTCCAGTTGGAAAATAGAGCTAATTTAAACTCCATTTTTTATATTCCTTTCAAGTCTACAGAACTCCTATCTTTTGAACGATGATCAAATAAGTATCCATCGCTTAGTCTTACTATATTTCATCCTTGTATAATATATCTATATACCGGTGTATATATTATAATAAAATATTCTTTCACAGTAATTATATTTTGTATTTCAATTGGAAATTACTTGTGTTATTTGACCAAGGTCATCTGATAGCAACCTGATAAAAGGTCAAGCTGTCTAGTCATTCAAGTTTTTGGACTTAATGACCTATTTCTTCTTATTCCCATAGGAATAAAAACACCTCCTCGTATCTCTTGCTTCTTTTTTTTGACATTGGTAGATTGGTAGTAACACCACACTGTGTTTTTTTTAGCACCTACCATGAAATCTTAAAGCCACCCTACAACAACACCAAGGCCAGACCACACAGAGAGAAACAATCAATAGGCGACCAGCCTGGATTATTTCCACATTTTCTTTTTTTGAGTACCTCCAGCTGCTTTCCAACAGTTTTGAGTACCTTCAGCTGCTTTCTACCAGTCTTCCTCTCCTGTACCTCCAGCAGGACAGCTGCTAGCGAGAGTTAGCACCCTTGGGTGCTCATTACATCAACTTCAAGATTAGGAAAGAGTGGTTTGTTTGGGAACATTTACTGTGCTCTTATTAAAGACAGACTGGTTTTGTGATATTTAGTACATTTTTTTTTATAGTTCAATTGCACACACATTTTTCCTGCTTTATATTTTTATAGGTTTTTTTTTCTTTACAACATAATATTTAATTGATAGCGTTCCCCAACACTCTGCAATCTATAAAGGTATAAATTTCTGAGCTCAGATATTTTCCCTGATAATAGTAGTCGGTACTCTTATCTTGATTATTTTTAGGCTGTGTTCCACTTTTGTATAATTATTTAAACTCATTCCATTATTTTAGTATATGTTTAATTAAATTTTTAAAAATTAACTTCACATATTAGTCAAAATTGTAATTATTAACTTTATTTAACTTGAACTTATTAACTTTACTTAACTTTAACTTATTAACTTTATTTAACTTTAACTTTAATTTATTAAATTCATATGAACTTCTGGATTCTAATCCCTCAGATTAGTTTTTGGTTTCACTTGTTATTATTACTATTATAAACCACGAGTTAGGAAAAGGATCTGTGTATCCACTCGTAGGTTTATTTATTCAATAAGGCTTGTGCCTGTCCCACTCACAGTGAGGTATTTATATGTTATATATAGTATCAGGTAGTATTTAATTAAGGTGTACGTATTATAAACGTACAATTATTATTTGGTGAGGGTTCTACTAACCTAGTTGTAAGTTGTACTTCCTGTATTAGAGGTACCCGTAGTCAGTTTTTCTAACCTTATAAAGAGTATTCTTAGATCATAGTTGTATGATGATTTTGTAATTGACTTTCACTAGTATCACTTTTTCCTGTCATGTTAGAGTTACACACTAGTTACTTGTCCTAACTCAGAGATTGTTAAAAAGATCTAGTAGTTACATTCAATAAATATACATTTATTGTGATTTTTTTTTTCTTATTACTCCTTTATTTTTAGTAGTATATTTTATAATTTAATAATCTTTAATAACTTTTCACATACTTGTACTACAAATTTAACATACTCTATAGCAGCGTAGAATACCTGGAAGAGCGTTAACCTAGTTATCCTTCTTCTGGCGCCCAAAAATTCATTCTATTTTCAGTATATTATTATATTTACTCTATCTATTTTCTGAACATTATCTTCATATCTTCTTTTCGAGCCATCATTGTCACTTCCTTTAATCTATTGTCTGGCCAAAAATAGCCGTGCAAATTGGCCGAATCCTTCCTCGAGTGTCAAGTGGCCCTTCTCATACATATTTAGCTAGCCATTCAAGTTATATCTATCTATTAATGATTTCTCATCTCTAGTCCTGTATCAATTCGATATTCTTTGTCTTGGCATCCTTCCATACAAATACTACTACAAAGTTGTATTTTAGTTACTCCAGCTTCTTCAACGGAGAAGCCACACATTTTTGTCCTTTGGCTACATTAAGTAGATCTTCTTCTTTTTACTACTTCTGTTGGAGTTTACCACTCCCTTTTCATTCACTCCAACAGAAAATCATCAGCTAGTTGTTACAAATTGAATAACCTTTTAAATGAGCTAACACACGACACCTATTCCCTATTTAAAAATAAGGGGTGGGGGAAGTGGGAGGGAGAGGGTTGAGAAATGACAAATGTTTGTACCCTGAAAATGTGTCCCGCTTAGATCAAAAATTGACCTGTTTTTTTATTTTCTTAAAATCCAATAAATTCTGCCAAATATCGGGGTGGCTCCTTTTATTTGGCCCACTCGTATAGTGTATTTGATAAATAATAATTGATTTAAGAGGTGAACTTTATAAAAAGTTATTTATTGTGTATTATTTATGGAAGATAGAAGCAGAGAATACATCAAGATATATTCTGTGATCCAAGTATTTTGTTGATAAAGATGTTTAAAATTGTAAGCGTTCCATAGTAACAATATATTATTAAAAAATCACTTTAACACTTTTCCTCTCTTCTCGATTTAGTATTAGTTTTTGTTGTAGGTACAGTTACGGTCATTGAATAGTTTACAGGCTTACGTATCTAGGAGCCGATTTTTTAAATTATTATCTGGTTTAAACGCACCTTTTACGTCAAAGTGACGTTACCACTGGTGTACCTAGAATAGGTTATTTAAAATTAAAAATAAAAATAATATAAATAAATATATTTTACAAAGTTTAACAAAATGGAAAGTATAAAAAGAAGTTTTTTTAATAGAATGGATTATGGTCTTAATATTGAAAACAAGGAAGTCTGTTTTGAAAATACCGATTTTATTTTATATCTATCCCAAATTATCCAATCTTTGTTTGACTTTCCATATGCACATATATGACTCACGTTCAAATCTGCAGCAACTTGTCTTAAAAGCCAACCTTCTTCGAGTTTGGCAATTGCTCTTGCTTTTGCGCATCATTCAAATTCATTATAACCATTTTGGAGGAGTTTGATATCGTTATTTCATTTTTCAACACTCGCGAAATTTTTGACAAGCATTGACTTCTTGACTTTGACATTTATCAAATCCGTACGACACTGCAATTTTACAGTATTACAATATACAAATTAAGGTGTAAACTATTCAGTGACCGTAACTGTACATATAAATTATTACAATCACTGAATACATAGCTAGTGAAAAAATTATCACATTTATTAACTGAATTAATAATTTGCAATTATACAAAAATTAACAGTTATCCAAGAACATTCAAAAGCCATCTCTTTAAGCTAGTTATTACATTGTCAAGTAGAATGACATTCTAGTAATATGTACATATCCATACCAGTGTGAATTTTACTACACGTAATTTGACATGTAAAGGCAGAAAAGGTAGGGATAGCCGTAAAATATTTGCGAATTATGTACCCATAGCCCTAAATAATTAATAAACATAAAAAAAAATTATTGTCTATCCTGTATTGTTCCCGCGAATGCATATGTTTGCAAAATTTCATTCACTTTCATTGAAAAAAAGGCAGTCAAATTAACGTCTAAAGATTTGACACAAACGATTGAACTAAAGAAAAACGGTTAATAAAATAGAAAATGAGACATCAAAAGCAATAGAAATACGGTGAGGAGTTAGTACGACAGGGATAGATTTTGCCACAACTGATATTTTAATGTATATACTGAAAGCGTCTGCCAGGAAGCCCTTTTGCAAGCAAACGAAGGAATCGTAATCAATGGAGAAATTGTAAATAATATTCGATATGCGGATGACACTGCATTAGTTACAAGAACAGTAGAAAAATTACAACGATTGCTTACACACATAAATATTGCTTGCAACAATTATTATGGCATAAATATCAATATCAAAAAAACCAAGTACATATGGTCTTCAGTAATGACACAACCAGCACATATTAGGAGTATAAACGGCATTCAAATTGAAAAAGTATTAAGTTACAAATATTTAGGAACTTTAATAAACGAAACTGAAGACCAAAACAATGAAATAAAAAGACGTATTAAAATTGCCATGACCACCTTCATAAAGATGACAAAAATTCTTCTGCAACAGAGATATAAGCATCCCTCTACGATTAAGAATCCTAAGAGGCTACGTATTTAATACGGTGTAGAGGCCTTGACTCTCAAACAGAACAACATAAAATTTTTTTAAAGTTTCGAGATGTGGTGCTACTGTCGAATGCTGAAGATAAGTTGGGTTGATGGAGTTACAAACTTAGAAGTAATACGAAGGATAGAAAAAGACCCATAAATTTAGTTAACGATAAAACAAAGAAAACTCGAATCTTTGGGTCGTAGAAGAATGTCATGGTTGCGTAATTTTAGAGAGTGGTTTGGCTGCACCACTAATGAACTCTTTAGGTCAGCTGTAAACAAGGTCAGGATAGCCTTGATGTTTCCCATCTCCGATAGGAGTGGCACAAGGAGAAGAAGAATACAACAAGAAGTATGTTTCCTATTTCTATGAGCTGTATGGTTTTAAAGTCTATCAATAGAGTGCTAACCTGGTTCACAAGAAATACGCTGAGAGATCGAAAAAGGAGTGAAGGCATTATAAGACAATGTAACGTATTATATAACGTAATATATAACAATATCCGTACTTCGTTAACGGAAAACCATTAGATTCAGTGTTCTCGTATAACGACCTCGGTGTTATCGTAAAAAGCAGCCTAACGTTGTCCGACCATAGTCAGTCTATTTGTAAACGTGCGAACTCCAGACTACAATATCTTATTCGGAGGTGTTTTTCGAGAGTTTCAATGCAGTAATTCTGCAAACTTTATACTATTTACATAAGACCGATTCTTGAATATGCTGGCCCAACGTGGTATCCTGATTTGGTTCGAGACAAAATTTTGTTGGAAAACGTCCAAAGAAAAGCCACTCGAATTCCATTGGGACTGAGAAGACCTTCCTATGAAGAAAGGCCCACCTAACTTCTTTTGGACTTCGCCGACAACGTGGCGACTTAATAACCACATTTAAAATATTAAAATTTAATTTCGGAAATCTCGACGAAATTTTTACAATCAATCAAGATGAATGCCTTAGAGGTCACCAATTTAAACTGAAAAAAGAGAACTTTTGTAGGAGACCAAGACAGAATTTTTTACCAAATAGAGTTTTCGATATTTGGAATAACCTGGATGATAACATTGTCTCAGCCCCCTCTACCAACACATTTAAAAACAGACTTGACAGTTTTCTATTATAGTTGAAATATTTTTTTTATGTAAACCCAAATTGTATCTTTTTTTTTGTTGTTGTTGTTTTTTTTATATTGTATTTACTAGTGGGTCACTTATGTAATTTCTTTGTTTTTGGGCATAATAAGGACTTGTCCCTCTGCCCTTGTTTATGTATAATAATAATAATAACGTACAGTGTATAAACGAATGGGTGCTAAATAGAAAAATTTGTGGCCGCAGTTCTCAATTTGTTTCCCCGATTGTTTCAAGGTCTTCCTTACACGCTTCTAGCTACTTTTTCCTTGGTTGTCCTCTTCTTTTCTTCCCCCTCAGTAGCAACTGCTTTGCCGATCTACCGTCAGCCATTCTCGTAAGATGACCCAACTAACTAAGTCTCTTTGTTCTGACGCTTATTTCTGGTTTCCGGTATAGATCTCTGATCTCTGCATTTGTTTGTCTCCTCCAGAATTCAGATTCTCCCAGAATCCGCTCCCAGAATTCAGATTCATTAATAAGTAGCATATAATAAAAATATAGCCAAATTTAAATCTTTATCTATTACAAACTATGAAACATTTTAGTATTCTGCAATTACCAGAGAGCAACTTTCACCAGTTAGAAATAGATAGTCGTTCAAGAGCCATTTATGAATTGTTCGCGGTTGTAATGAACATTAAACAACCATCAAAAGGTAATTAGCAATTGATTTTCTATTGTCTTGTATCACATACCTGCATGCCGTGCACGTGACAATTGTACGAAAGCTAATTTAATTTAATACAGTGACGAGCGCACTAATAACCGGCAAAATAACGCAAAAGATGGAGAACATATTAAGTTGTGAGATAAAAAAAATGAAACTAGTGAAGGTGGAAGATTTAGCGATAAAAACCTATAAACTTACACTATATTGTTTCCCACATTTAGACGCATCAGCGGAGTATGCCAACAAAAACTGTCACTGTCACAGTGGCAGTTGTCAAACTCGTCCGATACGTCTAAAGGTAGAGAAAAATAAGTAGAATGTAAATTTATAGGTTTTTATCGCTAAATCTCCCACCTCCACTAGTTTCATTTCTTTGTATCACACAACTGAACGTGTTTTCAATCTTTTGCGTTATTCTGCCGGTTATTAGCGCGCCCATTACTGTATTTTACGTACAATACAGTGTGGACCAAAAGGCTCGAAATGTCTTTTGGTCCACTCCTTAAGTGCATGATCTGAATTTTACCAATCCCTTCTTCTTCTTATTCTTCTTCTTCATGCGACTAGGTTACTCCTGTTTATCTACCTCTATTCTGTTTCAGTTGTTGTTGACTGTACATTGTCTTTCCACCTTTTCGGCGGCCTTTCAACGGGACTTCTACTATACGGCTTGTTGTTTTTACAGATGTTCGCTAATCTATCTGGTCCCATTCGCTTTATAAGTTCGTTCCAGTTTTTTTCTTGCTTTTATCCACCTGTTAATATTTTCAATTTTGCATTGTTCGCGTGTACTTCTGTTGCTTTGTCTGTCTCTTAATAATATTTCCGCTATTGATCTTAAGAATTTCATTTCGATATTGTTGATTTGTTGTTACGTCTTTATTGTATAGGACGTTGTCTTCGCTGCATAATATGTTAGGATTGGTCTTATTGTTGTCTTGTATACTTTTATTTTGCTTTCCGTGGTCAGATATTTGTTTCTCCATATATGGATTCTCGGAGACAATCACTTACTTTTGCTGCTTTTGATACTTGCCTTGTGGTCTCTGTTCGTATATTCCTGTTACTAGTGATCTCTACTCCTAGGTAATTGATTTTTATTACTTGTTTTACAATTTTGTACAAAACCCTTAATATGCATGTTTTACAATATGAAAATTTCAAATTTGATGCTCATAACATTGCCAGATTTACCATTTTTCTAATATTATTATTATTAGTCACTTCGTTTTTTTTTTTAGATACAACACTCTATATTATCCTGTATTATTATTGAAATCCTCACTTCAATAGAAGTTCAACTAAATATGTAACACTTGGTATTCTATCTATTCATGAAAGCTTTAAATAAATAAAATTTCTCAGTGCCAAATAGTTTTGATGTAATTCAGTAAATATAGAATGCTGTGATTTTGATATTAATCACAATAGCCTCACATTTATTGAAAGGTTTTGTAAAATAAATTTTAATAATACCTAAAGATGACAATTGTTTTATGTGCTTTTAAAATCTCTAGAATAAAGATGGTTTTTAATGAAAAAGAGCAAATT
Source organism: Diabrotica virgifera virgifera (assembly GCF_917563875.1). NCBI lineage: Eukaryota > Metazoa > Arthropoda > Insecta > Coleoptera > Chrysomelidae > Diabrotica > Diabrotica virgifera. Next base: position 24,051,128 of record NC_065449.1, on the reverse strand, counting down.
AATGTTTTAATGATGAGGGGCTACGGCAACAGAAAAAGATCTTATAGTGAAGTAACCAACTTGTTTAACGATACTTTCCCAAACCATATTATAAAGCGGTTTGAGGAAACTGGACAAGTAAAAGATGGCATTGGAACAGGTAGCCCCAAAAATGTAATAAATTGCAACAAAACTTTAGATTTAATGCATAGTTTCACTGAACATCTATCCATTTTGACGCAGATATTCACAAATACATGATGTATGTCATTCCTCGTTACAACTCATTATTCAGATCTTTTAAAAACTCTTAAATTAACTAAACTAATTAATTAAATATCTATTACTAAAGCAATAAACATCAATCAAGCACACGTTTTAATTTTGCAAGTAGAATAACTCACGCATTTAGTTTTGCAGACATCAGCAAGGTTGTTTATGATATAACCGTGAACTTGCAGTAATGAATAAACATAGACAAAAATATTTTCACAACGATGTATTGACAAATTAGAGACCGTGAAGAGATTAAGGTTAATTGAATTAGTTGGTTTTGGGGGTTTGCTACAGTTTAGAGCAGAATAATAAAAGCATATCTCAACTGAATACACTTAATATATGGTATTTGTTCACCAAATACACGGGATATGAGTATTTGAGTGTATTTCTGCTATCCAACCTTAAGTAAGGGTGAACTACCCCAAACAACCACCATATGGTAATCCTGCCAGGATTGCCATCTAATATACGTGAGCACCCTGGGAGTGTACAAGAATTCATCTGTACTCAGTAGATATATCTTAAAAACACCCTGTAATTATCTACGATAATTACTTTCAGTTATTTATGTCATCATAACAATATTACAACCTTCATTCGATTATATAAATATTGTTATCCTAGATCACGATTCAACTAATAATTGCAGAGTCAATTATAAACACTTTTCATGGTCGATGCTGAATAGGCATTTCTTAATATATAAACAGCAAAACTATAACAAGGGAATTCATATTATTATAGGAGACATTCGTCATTCTATTTTGGTGATCAGACGTAATATTTCCACATTAAAGATAGTGTCTCTTTCTACACGAGATGTTCTTTGGGTGCGGTGCTACCAGCTTATGCTAATGCGAGTGTAAATAAAACAACTCAACAAGTAAAAGCGTATCAATTATTCCACCCCTCGGATAAGGGATAACCACCCTCACCGGGAGAAGATAGCCTTAGTGCCCAGGGTGGTAAAGGTGGTAGTACTACAGGTTCTTTTCAATGTTAAGCACCTAAGGGAAAATAAACTTAATGTTCGTTAAGTAAAGATGTTTCATTCTCCTTTGGCTGCTTAACATTGAAAAGAACCTGTAGTACATCCACCCTTACCTCCCAGGGTTCTAACGTATATTAAAAATGAATCTTTTGTGCGTTATAAAAATAATGTATTTCGTTAAATATTGTTTAGTAAAAGTACCACAAGCGGCCAACTAGAAGCTGTAAATATAACAAATGGGGCGCAGAACATATCGCATGATGATCCCCAATCTTCATTAGAAATTAGCATAAAAAATACGAATAAAAGTAACTTAGAGTCAGCTATTAATAGTTATTTAACCAACAAGTGTATTAATAAGGGCGACTAACAATTGAGATATTTTAACGCGTGAGCGGGGCGCGCGCGTTAATGTTCGAGATTGTTAATCGCCATTTTAATTCACGAGTTTGTTACAAAACTTTTCCGTAGACCGTACTTTTCAAAAATAAAGATATATCAATCTTTTGATTTTTCAAATACACATAATTTTAAACAATAAAGTAAATAATGACATACAATGACAGATAGTACTAACAGCGGCTACTTGATTTTAAATTTTTTAGTGGGAATATAAATAGGTATATGTTTGGTTGCCTACACCACAAGTCACTGCCAATGACAGAGCGTTTAATTAATTTTTGCAAGCAAAGTATGTTGTGTTGCCTATAATGAAATCGTTCATTAATAGAAAATCATTCATTATTAGGGGTCATTAATCAATGATTTTGAGGGTCTTAAAATTGGAGGGTGATCATAAATGGACGGTCGACGGAAAAACTTATTTCAACTATACTATGGTCTGATTTTAAACCAGAAGTAATTCAAATTTACCGCGCCGCAATTCTTGTTTGTAATTCGTCCATCCTCAGGCAATTTTACTCCACTGTTCTGAAATTTTGACACTAATGTTATTTATACAATTTTGACACTATTAGAATTTCATAGAAATTACGTAATATCAGCGTTTTTGTCTTTTCTTCGTCATTCCTTTAAATTTTAGATTTTTAGTATACTTTTATAGAAAACCAGTTGTTTTTAGAACTATTTAGCGACGTATTAGTATAATATAATATGTATGGATTACTGTCGAAAGCCGATCAACCAAAATAGATGTATTTCATGATTTTTCTAGTGACTTTATTGGATGTGAATCTGTCTTTTTAGTTTACTCCTCCTGGTTAAAAAACAAAGCATAGTGAGGAACAGCAACCTACTATGGTATGTATCATATAAATATTATTAAACTTATCTAGTCATAATTTGTGTAAAGTGCAGATATGTTTCACAGTTACTGCAAATATATTACCCTGCACAACCCAACGCTTCCACAGATAAATCTGCAAGGGTTAAATGCGCTTCCATTATTTTCTCCGCTTTAGAAATTGTGTGTATCGGTGTTTATATCCACTTGCGAGATGGCGTAAATGGAAGGTAACAAGAGCACTAAAAATTTTTAATATCTGCCTGAGTGTCTCGCTGGGGTTTACGATGTCTGGAAAGGCACTATAAAATATGAAAATAGAAAATTTTAAATTAGTTTTTCTTTTATAAGTCATAAATTTTCTGCTTTACTTTTCCTTAAAGGGTAATATTAGATAGTTTTTTATGTGTTTTTAACAGGAATATTTCGAGTTGAACAATCGTGACGGATGTCTCTTACAATCTTTATATGTGCAGGAGTAAAAAACTCCTGTTGTAATTAATTGGTATATTTTAACAACAGATTATCCCGTTTTAATCTTTATTATATTCATTAAGGAGTCCTACCAGTGACCACCACAGAATGTCTCTTCCCACTCAGTGTAAATATTGTTTCATTGGAAAACCACATCTTGTTAACGAAGTCCTCGTCAATTACAATTTTATTCATTATTACCTAACTAAACTAAAAGCAATAAGCAGTAAGATTGAAGTATGCAATAAGCAGTAATACAAGCAAGACTGAAGAATCTTGCAACAGATTCTTCAAGTGTGTTGACTTACATCATGTACAGTATAGCCCGAAATAAACAGTACTGAAACTGAAACATAGGTTTCTCTTTCTGCACGATGTCATACCCAATTTAACTTGTATAGACCTGTCAAGTAATTCTTAACAATTACTAATTATTAATAATTGTTAAGAATTACTTGGCAGGTCTATAAAAGTTAATTTGGGTATGACAGCGTGCAGAAAGAGAGACCTAGGTTTCAGTTTCAATACTGTTTATTTCGGGCTTTACTGTATTTGTGCATATTAGTGCAGTTACTGAAGGTGGATATGAATTATTACCTCCGATTTCGTTGAACCTCCATCGATTTTCATGAAAATTGGTGAGTAGTTAGAGAATACTTCAAGGAACATAGGTGACATGATGCCAACTTGCGCTTTTACCCTGGGGGTGGATGCCACCCCTTCTCGGGGGTAAAAATTATTTTATTAAGAATAGCCCCATAATTCGATAGAGGGACAAATTCTAAGCAAAATTTATTAATAAAGTTATGAAAATAAATCAAAACTTTTTGAGTTATTAAAGATCAAGGATTTAAATTTTTCGTGAGAAAAATGCATGTTTTAGACCGATTTTTCACAAATAACTCAAAAACTATAAGTTTTTTAAAAAAAGTTATTATTACCAAAATTGAAGCTAATAAAAAATGAAATAAACTCCTTACTATAAACACCTCTTAATGTTAACTTAAAGTGAGTTGCAGGTAATTGAATGCATATTTTTTTCGGCGAGTACCCAAATCAAGTATTCAAGCTTAAATAACGGGAAAATGGTGCATTTTATACCATAAACTTATTTAACATTTGTCAAAGTACTTAGAAATATCTATCAAATGAATACCCGAACGAGTCAATAGCATTAAAATTTATGCTCCAAATTTTTTTTAAAATTTATCTTTTAAAAATTTTTCCAAAAAATGTTATTGTTTTTTTTAATAGCTCCGTTAATTTTCACGATATTAGGTTCACCTAAAAACCATTTAAAAGCTAACTCCAAGGACTATTAAACCTTGTTAAACTTAATTTTTTAAACTCCTTACTTTTTTACAAATAGAAGGTTAAATGGTCTTCATTTCATTGTTCTTGCAGCAAAATTTAAGTTTTAAAGGTTTCTATTTCGGTTATTTTTAACCCTACAGAAATAGTAAAACAGGTAAAATATTTGGTACAGGAAAAACTAAAATTGGGTTATATATCATTTTTTACGAGTATTGAGTATTTTTTGAGTTATTATGAAAAGAATGTAAAAATTACGATAATTTTAAAAATTATGATTTTTTTAAATTATATCTTTTTTTAAAAATATGCATTCGAAACCGGTCAAAATTGTTGAAACAATTACTTATGCTAATATAAAGAAATTCTTGTAAGGATTACTATAAATTTTCATTTTTGTGGAAATGGCATATGTTTCATTTTTCACTTTTTCCTAAAAAATTCGAAAGGGTTCTTTTATTTTCATCATAACTTGCTTAATTTTGATACTATTAACTTCTTCTGTCATTTAATAGGTATTTCGAAGTACTTTGACAAGTGTTTAGAAGGTATATTTTATAAAATGCATCGTTTTCCCGTTATTTAAACTTTAATACTTAGATTTGTGTCGAAAAAAATATACATTCAATTACTTATAACTCACTTTCAATTAACATTATATAGTTTAGTTCATTAAGTGAGGAGTGTATTCAATTTTTTATTGTCTTCAATTTTGATAATTATAACTTTTTGTAAAAGCTTATAGTTTTTGAGTTATACGTGAAAAACAGTTTTAAAACATGCATTTTTTCCAGACAAAAAAAAAATTTGATCTTTAGTAACTCAAAAAGTATTGATTTATGTTAATAACTTTATATAAAAAATTTTGCTTAGAATTTATCCCTCTGTCGACTTATTTTTAAGAAAATATAATTTTCACCTCCGAGAAGGGGTGTCATCCGCCCCCAGGGTAAAAGCGCAAGTTGACATCATGTCACCTTTGTTCCTTGTGGTATCCTCTAACTACTCACCAATTTTCATGAAAATCGATGAAGGTTCAACGAAATCGGAGGTGAAAACCTTCAGTGACTGCACTATATGATTTTATTGTAATTTATAACAATTTTTCGTCTTCCTGTTCGAATACCATCTTTTACTCGTCCAGTTACCTTAAAGCACTTTACAATTGTGGAAATTCATGTAATAAATTCAGTCGGATACAGGATTCGTTAAGTCTTACTAAGAAACTATTTTTTAGAAGGAAATGGTACAGACGCATTCAAATAACCCATATATTTACCTGATATGAACTGTAACGAATATATTTGGTTATTTTTGAAATAAACCATACACCATACATCTTTCTGGACCAACAGAAAACTCATAAAGTCCATTCCATACCTTGTAACGGTCCCAATTTATCGTCGTATAAATATATCAGGTCCGACCATGTGTGACGAATAACTTAGACGTATGGTATTGCGTAATTGTTTTTCCCACATTACGATGTATTTTTCGTTGCCCGTTCAAGTATCAAGTAGATAATTTGTTTATCTTCGGAGAATTATCAAAAGAATTTAATGTTTTTTGAGACTGAATTCTGTTTACTAGCTCCAGGATGTTGATACAAATACATTCCATAGTGGCGATAAGGTTTTCGTGTTTTTGAGTTGAGATTAGTCGACAGAGCTGAGTTAACATTCTGGTGAAAGTGAGAACCGAAAAAAAGTGCTTACGTATATTGAGTATTTTCTTATTGGTTTACAACTTTTAGTGAGATGTTCTTAGAAACATACCCTGGCTATTTTATTGGCAGAAGAAATTTTTGGTTTCTTTTAATTGGATAACTCTCTGGTGATTGCCAGAATGGGAGTCTAATTTCTGTGTTTGAAAGGATTCTTGTCTTGAATTAGGACAAGAACGAGGGTAAAGATCTAGCTACGACAGAGTAGAGTCGCGGACCAATTTGGTCTAGTCCGCGAGACAGTTTTGGTTTTTGTCTGCAAGACAAGTGAGTTATCAGATGGAGTGATCTAGTATTTAGTCTGTTTTCTTAGCGAGAAAATAAATGTTGGTGACAGTGAATACCACGACAGTATGTTTTGTGTCTAGTTCGGTGTATTAGAAGGAACAGTTTCGTTATGTTGTTCTTAAGAAGAAATTAATACAAGTTCGCGGAGCGAGTTTCTCCAACTTTATAATAAGATAAAAAACTAATTTTTTTTAAAACAAATGTGGAACATGTGGAATGTTCCAATAATAATCAATAAATAGCAGTTACCTTTTTGATAAAATAAAACAAAAACTTTGGAATTTTATTCTCATATAAAATTTTGTGAAATAGTTCTGTAGTTCAAACAAATGGGAAGTGTTAAGTGAAAAGTGTTGGGCAACAATAATTCCAGCTGAGCTATACCAGATCCACGTTAGCTCTAATCATCAATGCTGTCCAGGTCACCAGGTGCTCGTAATAAACTGCTTATTCTTTCTTTTGAACAATCATACTCGCGAAGGACTTAATTTTACTAATTCATTTCAAATCATTTTTACTTTCTTAATTTTTTTTTGTAAATAAACGACTACTATGTTATAACTTTTATCAGTATTTTTTCTTTTGCACACTACATCTCTTATCCTTATTGTTGGAGAGGAGCACAGACAATTTACGAACGCAATGGTAAGTACCAACCTACATTAGATGGAACGACATTGCAAGTAACTTTCTTAAATTGTGGATAAGCACATTGCAGTATTTTTATTTTTGATTTATTAATGGCGCTCAATAATATCTTTTAATAATAAATTATATTTTAAAAAACCCATCCCTTTCAATCTCTGGAGACCGTAGCTTACCGGGGCATTCCGAAAAGTAGCACCAAGAATATCATGCATATGACCTACCTAAATTTTGCACCTGCTTAGGATTACTACATAACTACATTGTTTGAATATATTTTTTTATTATTTAATTTAACGTGTCTAGGCAGGCTACAACCTCTGGCTTCAAAAGATCGGTGATTTCATTTTTTCGAATAATTTTTAGGTTATGTCAAAAAAATGTAAATATTTAGCAAAGTTGTAGGTTGTGGTCATGCTAACTATCTAAACCACATCTTTTTTGATTGCCCGATTAATTTGATTGCTAACGTTGATGTATACATAAAATTAATTTCCATGGAATTCAAAACACAACTTTCTATACACACACTTGCAATTAACAATGCGTTTTCTTGCAATTAACAAAATAAGCTTATAAACTGCAATGCTCAACTGTTTATATGTATTCGTATTGTATGATCTCAACCTACACTGACCTAACTATCACTAAATTCATATCATTACATATTAGATCACACTGAAAATTTTTTACAAAAAGTTAGAGTTATAATATAACCAGATTATTTTGTCGCCTATTTTCCAATTTTTTTTTGAAGTTATACTTCTTTACGCGCGATATGAGGGTGAATTTTTATATGTTAAAACCTATGATCCGGGCGCATGCGCATTATAACTTTGTTCTGATTGGATGTTAAAATGACATGTCAAAAATTATCCAATATGGCAGCTGTAGCACAGCTGTGATGTGGACGGTTGGCGGTTTGGTTATGTAATGTATGGTTGTTGCGTGTTAAAATTTGTGGGAAGAGAAACAACAAAGGTTAGTTAATAGTTATACTGCCTTTTTGAAGTTATACTTCTTTAGGCGCGATTTCATTGAGGGTGAAATTTTAGTAATCTGCGCACACAGGCAGTATGGAGTTCGTTACTAAATGTTTTAATTTATGTATTTATCAGTCCAGAAAAGGTGTGGAAAGAATATATTAGTGTTTTTAAATATATTTTTCTACAAACGTGTTAAAAATGCAATTTATAGCACTCCATAGGAGCGTTAAAAATGCTACTTTAAAGCACCGGTGCTTTAAAAATTTTAAGGCACTGCAGTTAAGAGTGAATTGTCAAATTGTGAAACGTCAAAATATTTATATTTCATTTAGTAACATTAATAGATATTAATAATACCTACTTACGAATGTTTCTTCTAAAATTTAGGAATATATTAATTTTATAATACATTTAGGTATGTAGTAATTTTCTTTACAATTTTTACTTACCAATTTGTTTTGTTTATACCTAATATCGCCGTTGTCTAGCAAGTGTCTGCGTAGATTAGCGGTATGTGTATTTAGCTACGGACCCGTTAGTACTTGGTTCGATTCCCACATAAGGAATTTTTTTTTGTTTATTATTAATGGTTATTGACATCTTAGACTATTATTATATGGACTTATAAATGATTAAAAATAATTAAAAATAATTAAAATAATTAATCGGGATGTTGCCCAACTATTTACCGGGTTGCAAATTTATAATAATTGCCTATTTTAAATTGCACTTATGAAATGAATTTTTCTTATGCACAAATGCAATTTCAGATTTCTTATTCATTGCAATAGTTCACAAAATTTCCTGACATTCTCACGAATCCAACGCACCAAACTGCATTAAAATCCGTCTTACTTCGCCATAAATCGAGAGTAAGGCCTTTTTTTGTGCTTCAATGTCTCGGCTAATTCGGCCAGAGATCGAGAGGTCGTGAGTTCGAATCCAGTGCAATCCTATACTTTTTTTATTTTTTTGAAAGCGTTAAGCACAAAATTAGTTTGGTGTTAAAAAAAAATTAAAACAAACTGTTTAAAGTATATTTATTTTTAAGAAATCATATAATAGAAGTATAACTTCTTACGTGCGTACAAAGTACATACACATTATTTTTTTGACATGGTTTTTTACATGGATTTTCATATGGCACGATTTAGAACCGATCTTGATAGATATCAACATCGCCTCTAAATCGTGCTGGTAACAGCTTTGTAGAATTGCAGCGACACTAGAAATCAAAAGGAAGAAGAAGAGACGTTTTAGATCTTTTTATTACCTACAGATTTGAGATTTAACGTTTTTCTATTGAAGTTTAGTTTTGCCGGAAAAGTGATACATTATAAGTGCCATCCAGCTACTATTATTTTTCTATTAAATAACAAATTCGTCGTTATAATTTTTAAAATTGTTTACCAGTATTTTGTTCGTTTTTATTTCTCGCTGTAATTTGCAATGTTGAAATTGAAAATTTATTTTATTATTTTTTATTTACCCTCGTTTCCATTGGAGCTTTACTAATGCCTTTAGAGCTAATATTATATTTTAATTGTCCTAATAGCCATTTTAATTTCTTTATCAATGCCCACAAATACAAACAAAGCCCGTCCCTTCCACTTTATTAGCCTGCATATAGGACACAATGATTTCCAACCCTCTGAATATTCATGCTTTTTTACTCCCTTTCAGTTCAGCGCTTATTGATGTCCCCAGGTCATTCTCGGAGTCCGGCTTAGTCTCAAGCTCCGGAACTCCCGGACTTTAATTATTTAACCAGATCATTACTGAATAACACTTAATGCGCCCAAGCACTTCCAATTTCCGAATTTTCCTTATATCCTTAGGGCACAAATATAAAGGCTGATTTATCGGTTGGAGCCAGGAGTGGAATTGGCCATTATAGAAATAATATAGCGATAGATGGAATGGGTGTGCTTCCGAAATTGGCAATTATTTTTTGGGGGTTATCACCTAAGGTTGGATTTTATTATTAAAAGTTTGAGGGTAGTAAATACTTAAATATCAGTGTTATTGATTTTTTTACACAGGGTTGGCTATTTAAAATAGTCCACTCTAATGTTTGAAAATATTCATAGAGTTTTGTGACAATGCTAAGCAGATCGATTTCTATTTCAAAAGGGACGTTTTCTAATGACATAGACACACTTTCAGTACCAGAAACACTAATTTTAAATAGGAAATATACCATATGTGGCACATCATAAGATGGGTATTTCTCTGGAGAATTCAATCATTCCTTCTGAAAAACTAAACGAAATGCTTATATTTTTATACATAGTGACAAATTGTTTCCGTCCCGTCGAAAACTACATTGAAAGACATTTTTATTTGTTTAGTTCTCTTGTTGGTAGCGTTTATCAGAAAAAATACGAGAACGCACGAACGAAGAAAACTATACCCAGAGGATATCGCATAGAATATTTCCCAGGATGGGATGAAAAATGTGAAAAATTTTATCAAGATTATAACGAAAGCTAAGACCGAGTTTGGATGCAGTCAAATACATTTCCAAAACTTTTTCCGAAATAAGTTTAAATGTAATTATTGAAAAAAAAATTAATAAAGTAGTAGTAAAGATTGAAACAATTCTGTATCAACAACTTGATTTGTTTAACATAATACATATCAAAAAAATATACTTAGTGTCAATATATTAAACCAAGATCTCGAATATCATTACAACAGTGAACAAAGTGTCTGGAACAGATTTTCAAACTTTTGCTATGGATAACATCTGATACAGTACCTATGTTGCATAAAATTCCGCTTAACACATAAAACTCTTTACTAGAGTTATTCAATTCGATTTGGACCAACAAAACCCTTTTCCAATAATTTGGAGAGAGTATATCGAAATACCGGTAATACCTTATAAAAAATCCTGATAAACCAGATGGCAATGCAAACTCATACAGACCTATAATAGCTGTAGATTTGTTTATTTTCAACGGTGAGCGAGGAGAATGAAAGAATACGCTTGAATGTTAGCTGGAAAAGGAAAAGTTATACCGGATTCACAATATGTCTTCAGAAGCGCAATATCTTCTCTAGAACCTCTTACAGCACTAATAAAATAAATGATATCTGCTGTGGATCTACACAAAAACACAATACACATAATGTGAAATACCTTGTTCTACAACTATATAGAAAACTACTATGTAAAGGCTGCATTCACCAAATTATCAATAAAAACCCAATAATTCATTATAATTATAACGTTAACATTCTAAGAGCTTTTTTCAAAACGAAGTTACCACTAACTACAAAAAACCTTTTATGTGATAATAAATCACACTTAAAACAATTTTAATGATGTATTGAGAAAACACGTCTTGCAATTAATTTTTAGACACCCTCCTAAAAATAAAAGGAAAAAATAAATAAGGGCATATAAATGTCGAACCTAAGCAAACGACCACACTTTTTCTTTGATCATCGGGCAAACTAGCGATGTGTATTATGCAGGCAACTTTAATTATTTATTTAACTCTGAGTCAGTATAATAATCATCTAACCGTAGACACAGGAAAAAATGATTAAGACATGAATTCTTAATAAGATATTTGAAATATGTACAAAGGGAATTAGTTAATGAGGCACCGTAAATATATCAACCAAAATGTAAAATTATCGGCAATAACATCGAGTGTGAAGAGCTAGGATAGTAAGCCAAGTTTTGGATTGATGCCACAAAGTATAAGCAATCTTTATAGTAGTCCTGAAAAATTGGATATCTACTTACAAATTCCCTAGACATGAGTGCTAAAGGTACAAGGGAACAAATCCTGTACCTGAAACAACTCATTGAAATGTCTAGAGAATTTCAAGTACATATGATTATATGCTTCGTTGACTACCAAAAGGCATTTGATTGTATAAGCTAGATAAATATGTGGTCAATTTTAATAGAAATGCACCTGGTGACACTTATTAAAAATCTGTGCCAGTCTAATATAGCCACAGTACGACTAGATCAGAAGTTTTCAAACGAATTCAAGACCGAGAGAGGTGTTAGACAAGGATGCGTGTTGTCATCTGACTTATTTAACATTTATGACATGTCATGAGGATGGTTTTAGAAGGATGGGCCGGTGGAGTAACAGTAGCTGGTAAGAAAATCTCCAATTTAAGAATTGCTGATGACACTACACTTATAGCAGCAAATGAGCAAGAAATGTTTGATCTGCGAAGAGTTGAGTACTAAAGCGATAAAGTTGGTCTGAAAATCAATAAAGCTAAGACAAAAATAATGGTGATCGACAGATTTGACACTATTCAACTGACTAACATATTACAGGAATATCAGATAGTAAACACCTTTGTCTATCTCGGGTCTAGTATGACAAACGATGGTAACTGTGAAGCAGAAGTTCGGAGACGTATTGGTATGGCAAAAAATGCGATGAGTCGCCTAATTAAAGTTTGGAAAGATAGATATATCTCTCAAACTATCAAATTGAGACTGGTGAATGCCCTTGTATTCTCAATATTTCTATACGGAGCAGAGACTTGCACTCTTCGCGCATGCGAGCGCCAAAAAATTGATGCTTTTCAGATGTGGTGCTGGACAAGAATGCTGCGCATACCTTGGACAGCTCATCGGACAAACGTTTCCATTCTAAACCAACTCAATATTAAAAAAGGCTGTCCACAATATGTCTGCAACGAATTCTGCAATTCTTTGGACACGAGGTTCGCAGAGGTGAAGACAGTTTTGGAGAGATTAATTGTTTCTGGAAACGTTCCGGGAAGAAGATCAAGAGGACGATCACCAACTAGATGGTCTGACCAAATAGAGCATTCAGCTGGAAACTTATTCTACGAAGCTCCTAGAGCAGCAGAAGATAGAGACCAATGGAGAAACATTGATAGGAATATTGGAAGAAATCACGATCCTCAGTAATGGGAAAACGACAGGAGAGAGAGAGAGAGAGAGAGAGAGAGAGAGAGAGAGAGTGCTCATCTACTTTATAAGAAAATAAGGTACTAGTAAATAGATCGAACTCTTTTAGAATTATGGATGATACAGAACCACTAACCATGCTTGTTAGATGTTGCATTTCACTAGTTAACATCTTTTTTCACTCGTGTCTTTAATTATATCTGTGTATTAATTATTTGTGTATGCTTAATAAAAAACAATTCAAAAATTACGTGCGAAGTTAGAAAGTAACAAATAAACGGGGATTCGGAAGTGAAGTAATTATAGTTTATTTTTTAACCAGGAGGAGTAAACTAAAAAGACATATTCACACCCTAGAAAGTCACTAGAATAATAACCAAATACATCTTTTTTTTTTGGTTGATCTAGTCGGCCCTCAACGGTAATCCATAAATATTATATTAAATTAATACGTCGCTAAAGAGTCCCAAAAACAACTGCTTTTTATATAAAAGCAGACTAACAATTAAAGGAATAACACAAAAAACACAAAAATCGCCGATATAACTTAATTAACCTATGAAATGTCACTAGTGTTAAAATTTGATAAATGTCATTAGTGTCAAAATTTTATAACAGTGGAGTGAACTTGCCTGCGGTTGGACCAATTACAAACAAGCAATACAGCGTGGTAAATTTGAATCACTCTTCTTGGTTAAAAAACAAACCATATTTCAGAGAAATAAGGAAAAAAATATCCTGTTGATAACAGGTGTTATTCTGTGGATAACACCCTCCAGGCCGAAACCAAATTTTTTGAGTAGTATGGACATCTATAATAATAACCTATATGTTTCTTTCAGCCAATTTTGTTGATATCCATAGTTATAAACAAATGAAGATCAAACAACGGTAAATTTTTGCTTTTTTCATCAATTACCAAAAAGTTAAACATTTTAAACAAATTTGAGAGTAAAAAACTCATAAATCGTATAAAAAAACTTCAATATGGCGTTCGCTGAATATGTCCATCCTTATTGGTTGCTTAGAAAATTGCAAAATAAATCATAAATTTTTAGATTTATAAATATTCATAACTCATGTAAAAATTAACTTAGAACCTTCTTATTACACGGAATGCTGAGACTTCTTGTGTTTAAATTATACCCTGAATTTCAAAGCAATTGGTCAACTAGTTTAAAAGTTTTTTAATTTGTTTATCCCAAATTAATTTTTTTTGCAACACTATAAATCAGAAAATTATGAAGTTACAGTAATACTTTGGATAGTTTATGAAAGAAGACAATTTACACTATCTATTTAATTTAAAAAAAATGACAAAAAATAATTCTAAATATTCCAAAATATTTTGCAAGAACATGTGAATTAAAAAAAGGGGGGCGAACTTCGTCCCTAATTGTCCTATGACAAATGTTTTTCTTTCTTAATGTGTATAAAAATTCAGTCTATCTAAATATGAAAAAATAATGTTTCTACGGGTAACGGTTAAAAAGTTATTCTAATTGTTTATAACTCAGCAAAAAATCGATATGTTGTTGCAAAATAATTTTTCACTGTTTAGAATTACTTTTAAGCACAAGCACTTTAATAATTTAAGCACAAGAAGTATCAGCATTTCGTGTAATAAGAAGGTTCTAACTTAATTTTTACATAAGTTATGAACATTTATAAAATCTCAAATTTTATGATTTATTTTGCAATTTTTTAAGAAACAAATAAGGATAGACATATTCAGCGGACGCCATATTGAAGTTTTTTATATGATTTATAAGATTCTTATCCTCAAATTTGTTTAGAGTGCTTCACTTTTTAGTAATACACGAAAAAGCTAAAATTTACCGTTTTTTGATCTTCATTTGTTTATAACTATGTATATCATGAAAATCGGCTGCAGAAAACATACAGGTTATTAATGTAGATGTCCATACTATTCAAAAAATTTGGTTTTGGCCTGGAAAAATCACGATGAAAAATGTGTCACGAGAAAAATCTTATTTCTCTAGACTAAATGTACAAATAACTCAAATGTACTTAACAGAACTTTTAAGTTAAAATCTTATTTAAATCTGACTAAAAATTTTTGTGATATGATTTACAAATAATTTTATTACTTTTAACATAACATATATGATAAATATTTCATATCTTTCCCTTTAAGCATGCTCGGTATAATTATAAAGCCAATTCAAAAACATCCCACTGTAAAATCCTTTTAACCTCTTCTACGTGATGAAAAATTCTCTCCAAAGTGTATCCAATTCCGTTACGCATTACTGAAGTGCAAAAATCTCGCTGGAATATAAAACAGTGGCTTGGCACGGTTTCTGTTGGTGGTGCGTTTCCTCAAAAACAAAGGAGTTGTCGAATTCATCAAAGACCCAAAAGGGCTTTACGAGGCCAACAGCCCAACGCTCCCACTCGCTCTTTAAATCCCCTCATCCCTTAATCTCGTGCATGTAGTAAACTCTGGAACGTGCTGTTGAAAATATATTGCAACATAACTGTGACATCTCTCGAGGGTGAGTAATACCGGGACTTATGATGGATGGGGTCCATGATGTCCAAAGAGTCGTGAAACAGGTTAAATGAGGAGCAGACTTTCAAATCGCAGTTTGTCCATATTTTACATTTTTCAGAAAATGAGAAAAACTGCCACTCTGCTATTAATGAAATTTAAAAAACACATAATTTTAAAAAATGTACTTTTTATTATTAATTTGCCCTATTTATAAGTAACAACCAGCTTTACTAGCTTTAAAAAAATTTTTTTTGATGGACAAAACGCCATTTGATTGTCTTTAAAGGACAAAATGTAGTTTGATTGTTCCTAAATGGTTAAAATAAAAGTATGAAGTGAAAATGCATTTCTGCGTGTTTGGAAAAGCAATAAAGTAAATTGAAAAACAAATCATATGACATGTATGTTTTCTTCATGACGGCAATAACATTTTTCTCCATCTTCACATTGATCGCAGTTCTGGTCTTTTTCAATTATATTTTCACGATGCTAATCTTTCAAAATTGCATCTAAACAAGTTAACTCTGGATCTAATACCCATTCTTTGCTTGATCATCACCCAGCCTCAAAAGTCCACTGCTGAACATATGCCTCCTCCCCTCGTTTCCAACCCCATCTATCCTGCGCCGCTCTCATCCAGTTTTTATTTACCTTTCTTAAGTCGTCAGTCCATCTTGTAGGCGGTCGACCGACGCTTCTCTTGTCTTCTCTTGGCCTCCATTCCAATAACCTCTTCGTGCATCGCTTATCTGTCATTCTGGCTATGTGTCCTACCCATCTCCACTTCAACCTGGCTATCCTCTCAATGACGTCAGTTACCTTTGTTCTTCTCCTGATTTCTTCGTTTCTGATTTTGTCTCACAGAGTTATTCCTAACATTGACCGCTCCATTCTTCTCTGCGTGACTCTTAGTTTGGTAGCCGAGGCTTTAGTTAAGTTTAGTGTTTCTAATCCGCACGTCAAGACTAGGAGGACGCACTGATCAAATACCTTTCTCTTTAGGCATGTGGGCAACTCACTTTTAAAAGTTTCTCTCAGTTTTCCAAATGCTGCCCACCCAAGACCGATTCTTTTCTTCAGTTCATGAGTCTGGTTGTCCCTGCCAATCGTAATTTCATGTCCCAGTTATTTATATCTATCTACGAGTTCTATTTTCTTCCCACCCATACTGATGTTCTGGTTGGGTACCAAATTTGTCATTATTTTTGTTTTCGAAATATTTATATTTAAACCTACATTTTCTGTAGCCACAACGAGTTCTTGTACCATCTCTCTTGCCATACCTAGATCCTCAGCTACTATGACTATATCATCTGCGAAACGTAAGTTGTTTAGGTATTCTCCATCTATTTTTATTCCCTTTGTCATCCAATCCAAACTCTTGAAAGCATGTTCTAAGACCGTATTAAATAGTTTAATTGACATTAGGTCTCCTTGTCTAACCCCCTGTTTTATTTTTATGCGATTACTGTTAGTATGTAATTTGACAGTGGTTGTTGCCTGTAAGTATATTTTGTGTAATAATTTTGTATACCTATAATCTAGCCTGTATTCTTTAAGCGCCTGTAGTCTTTGCTTGATAAAGTAACTATAAATTGTGATAAACTATTCAGTTTTTCTTCTTAACAATAAGTTCCATTGACAATTCCGGGAGTACTATGTTACTTAAATTTTTCTTTGGTTGAAGCACCTAAACTTGAAAACATTTTAAAAGAGTCATCATTTCTGTACAAAACCTCTGTTTTATACAATATTTTACTTTCCAAAACAGTTTGCTTGAAAATTTGAGAATAAGTAGTGGATAGTCCAAGGATCAAAATCTATGATGCGGAAAGGCGCTTTGACCATGGGGGAGGGGGTTGCCATCCCATCACGGGGGTGGAAATTTCTTACCGCAAAAGTTGGTAAAAATATTCATTCTAAGCAAAAAACGCTCTATACATTTTTTTGATAAAATTAATAGTTTTCGATTTATTCGCTATCGAAAGTGTTAGTTTTATATCGAAAAGATTAATGTTTTTAACAGTTTTCTGCTAATAACTCAAAAAGTTTTCGTTTTATCAAAACAACTTTGCTTAAGAAAAATGTACCTTTTGAAAAAATAAACAAATCCGTTTTAGTTTTTAATTTTCTTTAAGACCAATAGTAATCGAGCTATACTTTATTATAATATAACATATTATGTTAGCTCTTCTTCGTCAAATGCTAAATATTGTAGTTTCAAAGTCAAAAGACGGGAAACTATGCATTTTTCGAGGATAACTTTTTGAAACTAATTTAAAGTATTTAAACATATCTATCTACAGAAATAAAAAAAAAGTCTAGCTCAAAAATTAAGTGACTTATAATGAAAAGAATGTCAATCCCTATTTTTTTCAGCGAAAAAGTGATCGGAATCAACCCCATAATCACCACTCTAATTAAAATTAGTCATTGACCTTATTTTGTCTTCTTTATTTATGTACTATTAAGACTTTCTAGAAGTGTGACCGGCTTAGAATGATTAGTTTAAAAAAGAATAACGAATTTTTGTAGTTTGGTAATAAATGCCATTTTCTTCAGAATAGAAAGATTAGCATTAGAGATATGAAAAAATTTTTAAATATTAAATTGTAGGTTATTTAATTCCTAAGAACTTGGTTTGAAAAATTGTTTTCTACGGTAAAAATTGAGTGAATCGTAAATGAGTAAGTAATCGAAAACCATTGAATTTTTCGATATAAAACTAACACTTTCGTTAGCGAATTAATCGAAAACTATTAATTTTAGCAAAAAATGTATAAATCATTTTTTGCTTAGAATTAATGTTTTTATCAACTTTTGCGGTCAAAATATAATAAAAAATGTCCATCCCCGAGATGGGGTGGCAATCACCCCATGGTAAAAGCGCATTTCGGCATCATATAGATTTTGATCCTTGGACTATCCACTACGTATTCTCAAATTTTCAAGCAAATCGATCCATTCTGTAAAAATTGCGAGGTGAAAAGCTTAGGTTCCTGGACTATAAAATATGTAAATTAATAAATGATGTGTTGACGATTCCAACGCCACCTCCAAGTCATAATGTGAAAATATGGACAAAGTGCGATTTGAAAGTGTGCTTCTCATAATATCCTATTTTATAAAAAATGTGTATCGTAGAATTATTAAATACATATATTTGCTTGAATTTTTTAAAGGACCCCGCACAAACCTTATGGAAAATAGGTCCCAGTGGATTTCGTTCATACTTTGGGAAAATACCCTTTGAAGCATCCTGATAAAAAGTTCTCATGGGCACAACTCAATCGTATGAAGGATTTTCAAGATATAGAGGCCCAAACTCGGAAAATTATAAGATTTACGGGGTATTCCAATTCCGTGAGTTACTGGTTATTTGGCAACATGTAGAAGTTTGGATCAAGGAAAAGTACTAGTAGTCTAGGATTTTTTCCTGGCTATCCAATGGCGACCTTTACTTTGACCTTGGCCTTCAACGGACGTCATCTTCTAGAGTTTCGAGGTTTTCCGGCATTCAATTGATATAAACAGAATACTCATGGGTTTTTGGGATCGCTAAACACGAATATGCCATCAGAATTGCCCTCCGGATGACGTGGTTGCCTCCAGGGCCTCTGCAAGGGACGTCATATTCTAGAGTTTCGATGGTTTTCGGCATTTAATTGATGCAAATGAATTACTGCAGGGTTTTTTGAGGTCGCTAAACACGAATATGCCACCAGAGCCGATTCCCGGAGCACCTGGTTTCCAAGGTCAATGAAAGGGGCTCCTGGAGTTTCGAGGGTCTTTGGTACTACATTAATGCAAACGGATTAGTTATAGGTTTTTGGGGTTGCTGAACATGATTACGTGATCAGCACAGACACAGGAGCACCTGGTGCCTAAGACAGGTTATCTTCTGGAGTTTCGGAGGAATCAAATGGATTACTCTTAGGTTTGTGGGGTTGCCGAACATGCATACTACCGAACATGCACTATGGCACGTCATCTTCTAGAATGTCGAGGTCCTTTATACCGTTTTCAAAGTCAAGAATATTAATTAAATAACTATATTGTGCTCTTCAATTGTTTTAACTATTTATAAAAAATAAAAACTCAATTTATATCTGACAATGTTTTTCCTTCATTTATTTTAATATCATTTACTACATTCTATTTTGATAGTGGTATTCATCGTGACCACTAGATACTCCAGAGTCTTTTATCTAAGTCATATTCGTGTTCAGCAACCCGAAAAACACAAGAGTAATCCGCTTGCATCAATTTAGTACCGAAAACTCTCGAAACCCCAGAAGATGACGTGCCTTAGACACCAGGTACCTCGGTGTCTGTTCTGATGGCGTATTTGTGTTTAGCAGACCCAAAAACTAATGAGTAATACCCATCTGCATCAATTTAATGCCGAAACTCCAAAAGAAGACCTGCCTTAGGCACCAGGTGCTCTGTGGATCGGATATGATAGCGAATTCACGTTCAGCAGCCCTAAAAACCGGTGAGTAATCAGTTTACATTAATTTAGTACCGAAAGCTCTCGAATCTCCAAAGCATGACGTGCCTTTGGCACCAGGTACGCCGATGTCTGTTCTGATGGGATATTCGTGTTCAGCAACTCCAAAAACCTATGAGTAATCCGTTTGCATCAATGTAGTACCAAAGATCCTTGAAACTCCAGGAGCCCCTTTCATTGACCTTGGAAACCAGGTGCTCCGGGAGCCGGTTCTGGTGGCATATTCGTGTTTAGCGACCTCAAAAAACCCATCAGTAATGCATTTGCATCAATTAAATGCCGAAAACGTAACATCGAAACGATAGCTCTGGCCATCACGTCATCCGGAGGTCAATTCTGATGGCATATTCGTGTTTAGCGATCCCAAAAACCCATGAGTAATCTGTTAATATCAATTTAATGCCGAAAACCCCCGAAACTGTAGAAGATGACGTCAGTTGAAGGTCAAGGTCAAAGTAAAGGTCGCCATTGGATAGCCAGGAAAAAATCCTAGACTACTAGTACTTTTCCTTGATCCAAACTTCTACATGTTGCCAAATAACCAGTAACTCACGGAATTGGAATACCCCGTAAATCTTATAATTTTCCGAGTTTGGGCCTCTATATCTTGAAAATCCTTTATACGATTGAGTTGTGCCTATGAGAACTTTTTATTAGGATGTTTCAAAGAGTATTTTCCCAAAGTATGAACGAAATCCACTGGGACCTATTTTCCATAAGGTTTGTGCGGGGTCCTTTATGATTTATAATAATTATTGCAATTTATTGTTTTAATTGACATACAAATATGCATCTTGTGGGAAACTTTAAGGCGAAGATTGGCGAAGGAGAACAGGAAAATGTCATAAGAAAATGGGGTGAAGGAGTAGGAAATGAAAGAGGAGATAATAGGTTGGCATCTCTTTATATAGAAAAGCAAATAGGTATATGGTATAAACAAACACAATTTTCAAACTTCCAAAACGTCGTCTTTACACCTGGAGATCATCAGCAAATACACCTGAACGAGTAGTTCGTAACCTAATAGACTTCATATTATAGAATTCAATATTAGCAGCAAAAACATATCCGAGTGCAGAAGTACCAACAGATCACAACATTTTAGTAGGAAAAATTAGACTGAGATTAATTTAGACTACTGATAGAAAAAAGATCTACCGTAACACAAAAAATAACTAGTATATAAAAAAAAATTAAGTTAACATCAAACAAAGAAAAAAATACTGAGGAAAACTGGACGAGAATTAAGGATATATTAAATACCGTTCAAGAAACAAAATTCAGTGTAGTAAAAACAAGAAGAAAATAAAGATTGATGACAGAAGATCTACTGAGGCTCATGGACCAATGAAGAAAAATCAAAAATAAAAATAAGAACGAATAGAAGGCCATCCACGAAATAATCAGGAAAAAGATAAGACACGTGAAAACACAATTTCATATTACAGAATGTTATGAAATTGAACAATATGAAAAGAAACACGATACATTTTATTTGCACAAGAAATTAAAAGAGGTCATCGAAAAGAAGAAAAGGTAAGGCAGGACTTTTAAAATACACTGTTGTCCTAGATACTTAACCGCAATTTTTGGTGAAAGAATATTGAATATTGATAGAGTATATTGAGAAGTTGCACAATGATTGAATTTATTATTTTTTTTTGTTATAATTAACTTTCTATAGTTATTATGTTTTACATTATTTTGCATTAGTATATCTCCATTATAATTATTATAAATTTATTTCTATTTATATCCTAAACAATTTTTGTTTCAATTCTTCAATAAATAATTTCTTTTGTGTGAATTTTATTCATGTCATAAATATCGATATTATATAATCGAAAAAAATTGAAACCTGACTTACCTGTCACTGCTCACGAATATAATTTCAAAGTTCGATTCTTTCTTTCTTATCATTCTATAAACTTCTGAAAGTTGTGGGGTGAACGCGCGACATGGAGGACACTGAAAAATGATTAATGCCTCATAAATTTCAATAAAAATATATAGATTTCTTTTATTAAAACACCCGTTCACAGAGATTTAATAGTTAAAATTATCATATTACATGCAATAATTTTACTCTCATAACGAAAATTAATATTAAGGTCATTAGTAGTTTTATTAATAACAATATTTTTCTACTAATGCCTGGTTGCAGCAACAAATCTTAACCTTCAGCTTAGCCCAGCTCAGTTTATAGATATAACCGACTTATCTCTCACTCACGTTACACCATAATTTTCGATTTTTCTCCCAAGCACGTTTTAACTGAGACGAAGTTTAAGATGTGATCCATTTGGCAATCCATTGTGGCAAGCTGGAAATTGATCTAAGCTTTCGTAAGCTGAGCTTAAGGTACATCTTAAGATGTGGTATGGCACATATGCTTGTTAAGGCTTAAGATCTGTTGCTACAACCAGGCATATCTAAGTGAAATAAATCGTAACTTGAATTATGCCTCTGGATTTTGTGATACGTAATGTTTTTTGAAATTCTTGTTGTATGCTTTTGTTTCCCGATTAGCAAATTTTTCCTTACCTTATATTGGATTTTACAGAGTCAAAAGGTATGAAATATGTCTGAAATCTTAAACTACATAAAAAATATCTATATGACTATACTTACCCAATTGGCTGAAAAATAAAAACCCTTTATTCCTTCTGGCAAATCTTCAAATCGGATGTCTTCTTTGGTAAAATCCTTATGTTCGGAGTAGAAAGTACCACCTGGCTGAAGTACAATGTCTCTTAAAACCTATAAAAAATGGCACTCTAAGCAAATATTGAACAAAGTGAACGTTTTTTGTTATTAACAAAGACACATCAACAAAAGAAATTATGAATTAAGGGCAAAATCTTTCAAAATGTGTATAAACCTACTAGTCCAGGAACCGAAGCTTTTCACCTCGCAATTTTTACAGAATGGATCGATTTTGGTAAAAGGCGCTTTTACCATGGGGGTGGTTGCCACCCCATCTCGTGGGTGGAAATTTTTTATTATATGTTAACAGCAAAAGTTGATAAAAACGTTCATTCTAAGCAAAAAATGATCTATATAGTTTTTTGATAAAATTAATAGTTTTCGATTTATTCGCTATTGAAAGTGTTAGTTTTATATCGAAAAAATCAATGTTCTTCGATAATATACTCATTTACAATTCACTCAATTTTTGCCATAGAAAAAATTTGTTTAAACCAAGTTCTTGGGAATTAAATGAACTACAATTTCATATTTAAATTTTTTTTATATCTGATGCTAATCCTTCTATTCTGAAGAAAATGGCATGTTTTACCAAAGTACAAAAATTCGTTATTCGCTTTTAACTCCAGTTTTTTTAAAAATTTATCATTCTAAGCCAGTCAAACTTCTAGAATCTATTAATAATACATACGTAAAGAAGAGTGAATAAGGCCAATGACTAAAAACACGGCTAACGTACACTATTATGCTTCAAATTGGATTTCTCCTTTTTTTTTTTAAAAAAATATATTAATTTTTTAACCGTAACTTTTTTATTTTTTATCTTAGGAAGTTTGGTGAAAAAGAATTTTATAGGTTTTTATAAGGTATATAAGATTATTAACATTAAATCCTTATAAAAGCCTCAGTCGCAAAAAGATGTGACTTTGAAAGGGTTGGTAAAGGTGGTTTCTGCATGTTATTACAAGTTTTAATTGTCAATAGCTCACTTAATTTTTACCGTAGAAAAAATTTTTGCAAACCAAATTCTTGGAAATTAAATAAGATACAATTTCTTATTTAAACATTTTTCGTATCTCTGATGCTAACCTTTCTTTTCAGAAGAAAAAAATTTTTTACCAAACTACAAAAATCCGTTATTCCTTTTTAACTCCATTTTTTTAAACTAATCACTCTAAGCCGGTCAAACTTCTAGAACCTATTAATAATACATAATTAAAGAAGACCAAATAAGGTCAATGACTAATTTTAATTAGGGTGGTGATTATGGGTTTTTCCGATCACTTTTTCGCTGAAAAAAATAGGGACTGACATTCTCTTCATTATAAGTCACTTAATTTTTGAGCTAGAGACTTTTTTTTTATTTCTGTAGATAGATATTTTTAGATACTTTAAATTAGTTTGAATAATTTATCCTCGAAAAATGCATAGTTTTCTCGTCTTTTGACTTTGAAACTACAATATTTAGCATTTGACGAAGAAGAGCTAACATATAATAAAATATAGCTCGATTACTATCGGTTTTAAAGAAAACTAAAAAAAGTTTTGTTTATTTTTTCAAAAGGTACATTTTTTTTAATTAAAGTTGCTTTGATAAAACGAAAACTTTTAGCAGAGAACTGATTAAAAACATTGATTTTTTCGATATAAAACTAATTTTTCCGATAGCGAATAACTCGAAAACTATTAATTTTATCAAAAAAATGTATAGAACGTTTTTTGCTTAGAATGAATATTTTTACCAACTTTCGCGGTCAAAATATAATAAAAAATTTCCACCCCCAAAATGGGGTGGCAACCACCCCCATGGTAAAAGCGCTTTTTGGCATCATATAGATTTTAATCCTGGGACTATCCACTACTGATTCTCAAATTTTCAAGCAAATCGATCCATTTTGTAAAAATTGGGAGGTTTTATCCTATTTTAAGCTTCATTTGGACTATACTTGGGAACGGTCGTAACGAAAACCACGATTATAGAAAAAAAAAAAATCAAATAAAGAATAGAGAAATCCCGATAATAGCAATGATTTGAGCCTGCAACTCAAAGTACGAATACTAAGGTATTATGTACAGTCGGAAAAATGAAAGAATACCCATGAACGAACATATAAAACACGCTGTATTTTCCTGTCACCGTATCACAAAGAAAATTGCCCAGCGCAAGTACATGTAATAATAATTATTACATGTACTTGCACTGGCCAATTTTTTGTGTGACACGGTGACAGGAAAATACAGCGTGTTTTATATTATGTTCGTTCATGGGTATTCTTTCATTTTTCCTACTGTATGTATACAGGGTGAGGCAGATAAAGGGCCTATTAGAAATATCTCGAGAACTAAAGGTAAGAAAATCATGAAAATT
This sequence comes from Diabrotica virgifera virgifera, assembly GCF_917563875.1. Classification (NCBI taxonomy): domain Eukaryota; kingdom Metazoa; phylum Arthropoda; class Insecta; order Coleoptera; family Chrysomelidae; genus Diabrotica; species Diabrotica virgifera. The sequence goes on along the minus strand of NC_065449.1, from coordinate 24,026,186 downwards.
GGAATACGGGGGTTTTGAGGTGTGAACTATTTAATGAAAATATTTTGGTCTCTTTGTTACTTCCGGTTATACCGGAAGTTGATTGTAACTTCGTTTTTTTAAATAGGATACCCTGTATATTTTTACATTTTTGGATTCTCCTCGATTTCTTCTTTCTTAAAATATAAAGTTTTGTAATATTATACAGGGTAGGTTAAAAGATAATTACGTTTTCTTATCAATTTCGTAGCAATATTCGCACCCAGTAGGATTGCCGCAGTTTGACATAATAAACTATATTTATGTTCAAATAATTTTTAATGTAGTCTACTATTGTTAGGAATTATTGGTATAGTTAAATTTTTCATTTTAGTATACAGGGTTGGTCGAAACTCGGAATGAGTATTTTCTGAGTTTTCTTAATTGGAACACCCTGTATTTTAATATTGTAATGAAATGTTATTTTATGATACTTTATAATTTCTTAAGCATTCCCTATACCTAACTGCTTTAATTTGTTAGTTATTGGTGATTCAAACCAAACATTAATTGCAACACAAAATATGTGAAATTGTATTAGGTTGGCCGTGAAAATATTCAATCACAAATAATTTTTTGGAAATAAATACATATTAATTTAGACTGATACTTAAAATTGCCAATGATGGTTGAGCTATCAAAATACCATCTAAGTTAAGATTGTTGGTGCGATTAACAATTAAGCACAAATTAAAGCCGTTAGGTATAGGGAATGCTTAAGAAGTAAATAAGTACCATGAAATTTCATTTCATTACAATAATAAAATATATGGTGTTCCATTTAAGAAAACTCAGAAAATACTCATTCCGAGTTTCGATCCACCCTGTATACTAAAATTAAAAATTTAGCTATACTAATAATTGCTAACAATAGTAGACTATATTAGAAATCATTTGAACATAAATAGAGTTTATTATGTCAAACTACTACAATCCTACAGGGTGTGAATATTGCTACGAAATTAATAAAAAAACGTAATTATCTTTTAACCTACCCTGTATAATGTTACAAAACCTTATATTTTAGGAAAGAAAAAATCGAGGAGAATCCAAAAATGTAAAAATATGCAGGGTGTCCCATTTAAAAAACGAAGTTATAAGCAACTTCCGGTATAACCGGAAGTAGCAAAGAGACCAAAATATTTTCATTAAATAGATCAGTCTTCAAAACCCCCTTATTCCAATTTTAATAATTCAGTTGCCTTTAGTTCTCGAGATATTTCTAATAGGCCCTTTATCTGCCTCACCCTATATTATGTGTTTTCAGTGTTATTGTATTATATGGAGGCATAGATGGTAAAAAAGAAAATTATAAACAAAATACAAGTGTTTGAAATAAGGACTTTTTGAGTAAGAACACACGTTTTGAGAATAATAAAAAGAAATAGGTTTTGAATACAAATAAAAAATTAAAAGTTTTCACATTTTTTCAAAATTGAAATAGAAAGGCGACGTATATTCTAGCTAAACAATTATTTGAGATAACGGTAGAACTGTTGAGCTGTTTAGAGCAGCAAGATCGAGGGTGAAGATAGCCGTAATGATAGCTAACCTTCTTAGAGGAGACGGCAACTAAAGAAGAAGAAGAAGACCTTTATCTATTGTAGGATGTTCAAGTAGAATTTAAATCTTTGTCACCATGTTTAAAACAGAATGAGTTTAATCTAAGAATTTAAACTTATTAGAATAATATGTTGAGTTTGACCATCAAGAATAGCACTCTTCGATACAAGATATAAAATAGAAACGAAGCTGGCACACTTACGAATCCAAAGAGGAAAATGAAAATATATGCAACAGTTTTTTAAAACCATGAAAAGGGATTTAACCAAAGAACAGAGTTCAAAATACTTTAAATAGTGAATACCAAATATTCCCAAAATACCTGTACTTTTTAATATAACACAGACTAGCTTACGTACTAAAATGTGCTCTTACTTGATCTACTGGTCGAGGTCTCCAAGGAAAATACGTTCCACATGGATCTTCTAGTAGCCTTTCTTGTGCTGATACGCTAATAGTTGTACCATCTTTCGCCAGTAGAACCAACGTTGGCACACCAGATTTGATTCTATACCTTCTTGATAGTCTTGTCTGTAATAAAAAATATAAGAATTTACTAAAAAGGTTTTTATAAGCGTATTTAAGTCTTTTGAGAAGATATTTAGTAATAGTATGAGGCGTGTTCAATTTTCCTAAGCGACGAATAATCTTATAATTTTTCAATGTATGATTTCGATAATTTTAACCCCTAAATTTTAAATAACTATTAAGCTAGCCATGAATAATAGTTTCTCTGCATAGTTTTATCCCTGGCCAAAGATAGACATGCTTAGACATTGCAGCAGAAGATTCCGCCTCTTGATTGCCGACCGTAGGTAACAGAGTGCAAACCTAACGCGCCGTTGTTTTGAACAAGTACTACAATTCTCTCTGCTGGTTCAACTCTCGCTTTATAAACGCTTTTTGTATTTGTAAAATAATGTAAAACGCAAACAATGACGTGTAGATGTGTATCCGCAAAAACAGACAGACAATACATACCGGTTTTTTGAATGAAAACCTACTTACCTGAATACAGCTAGTGTATTTGACGATGATTTTGGATATTTTTTATAAACTTAATTAGATATTGTCTGTACTTATAACATAATCTCTCTCTTAATTTCCCTTGAATCAGCAACCTATAATACAGTCCACACAACTCTGATTTTATATTGCCCATATGTAAATGCTCTAATTGTAGAAGGTATACTCTAAATTTTTTACCCAGAGCCACCTAGAGGAAACTATTCCACTACGTAAATATGATGATGTAAATTTTGACATTTCTTATGGTAAAAAACATTATACACAAATTGAAATTCTATCGTAATTTAGCAACAACAAATCTTCAAAACAATCAATTTCGTAAATGAATGGAAATCTCTCATTCTGGAAGTCCTGTATTTGCGATCTCTTTGTTGCCTAGACGTTGAGGCAATCTCTAAGGCTACTGAGTCTAGTATGATATGATAATTATACTGAGTGACATTAGAAGAATAATGTGTTTGGCGACCCCCTAGCTGAATACCCTCCTGTACACGTCTTCTTCTTCTTGTGCCACTCCTATCGGAAATTGGAAATCATCAAGGCTACCCTGACCTTGTTTACAGCTGACCTAAAAAGTTCATTAGTGGTGCAGTCAAACCACTCTCTCAAATTCCGCAACCATGACATTCTTCTACGGCCTGTATACGTCTAGGCATTGACAAAATGAGATGATAGATGTCTGCTTGTGACACGTCGTTCCAAACAACTTGAATTTCATGGATTAACTGTTCCAGAGTCTGTGGAGGATGGTGCAAAGTGGACAGTCTCCTCCCCATCTCATCCCACACATGTTCGATAGGATTTAAACCCAGTGAACGGGGTAGCCACGGCAAAAAATTAACGCCATCTTCTTGGAGAAAGTCCATAGTTCAATGAGCAATATGGGAACGCGCGTTGTCTTCCTGACAAAGGGCGTTTCGACGGCCGTCTAGATAAGGCAGTAAAATGGTTTGTATGATGTTACCAATAAAACGCGCATCTGTCATACTGCTTTGAATAAACAAAAGAGGTGATCGGTTACCATAGGCAATAACCTCCCAAACCATTACTCCAACTGTCCTGTGTAGATACCTCTAAACAGCAAACCCGATATCTCGTCGCTCTCCACGGCGGCGTCTTATCAATAAAGCTCGGATTATAGGCAAAATGCTTTTTTTGCCTATTTTGCCTATTATAATTGTTTTTTGCACTTTTTGCCTTTTTTCGTAAATTTCGCCTATTTGTGCCTTTTTTAAAATTTCATGGTACTACCCATGATATTATTCTATTACTAAACCATTCTATAATAAAATTTTGGGTCAATAATAAAATATCAATGGTTTGTTTATATAACAGATTTCTAGGAAAATGTACCTGATCGAGACATGAGGATTAACTATTTGGAAATCCCTAAGCTTTATTAGTTTATTATCAGTTGTACAGTCGGTTACTGTATCAGAGTTTAGTCACAAATTGCTATATCCTAGTTTAGTTTTGTTGCGTATACCGAAAAGCAAAGAACACGTTTTAAAACATTTTAGACATTTGTGTGAAAAGATGACATCTAAATTAAGGCTATGGATCGCACCTTATTCGGAACTTTCTTTAGAAGGAGATGGAGCATTTTGTAAACCATGCGGCAAATCGGTAAATTTTATTTTTTCTCTTTTTTTCTCGTCCCACAACATAACTAAATTCTAAAGCGGTTTTAGAATTCAAATTTTTTTTTAAATTCTCAGATTTCAAGCATAAAAAAGTACTTTATTGACCAGCATTGTGGAACCCCACTTCATAAACGTAATTTGGAAAAATTAAATTCCTCTAAGTTAGCCCAAATATCTCTGCGGGATAGTTTAAGCAGTTCAAAAAAAAGCAGGAAGACGCATTTAAATTTGATTTATGCCAGATGATGATTGCATCCAACATTCCTCTATATAAAGTTAATAACCCTAGTTTTAAATGCTTTTTCGAAAAATATTTTAATAAGTCCTTACCGGACGAGAGTACATTGAGAAAATATACTGTGGAAAAATGTTATGTGGAATGTATTTCAAAAATTAAGCGGGAGTTAGAGGGCAATTTTTTGTATATTATCATGGATTAATCGACAGATGTATGCGGCAGGTATATAGCTAATTTAATGATTGGAATTTTGAACGAAAACTTTGAGAGAAAACTTTATTTAGTTGCCGTTAAAGAATTGGAAAAAACAAACAATTTAACAATAAGTCGATTTATACAAGATAGTTTAACAAACCTCTTTTTACCCAACCCTATACCAGTGAATAAAATAGTTTTAATGCTTTCAGATGCTGCGGCATATATGTTAAAAGCTGCTGTTAATTTAAAGATTTTTTAACCTAATTTAATTAATTGCACTTGTGTAGCCCACGGGGTAAATAGAATTGCTGAAGAAATAAGAAATTTGTTTCCGTTGGTAAACAATTTTATAAATTTTATGAAAAAAGTTTTTGTAAAGGCTCCGTTGAGGGTGCAAATATATAAAGAAAGACTTCCCGGTGTCCCTTTGCCACCTAAACCAGTAATTACAAGGTGGGGAACCTGGCTCGAAGCAGTTTTTTTTTTACTTTGATCACTGCAATGAAATAGAATTAGTTATGTCAGAATTTGATGATAATATTTCCGAAGCCATTCGAGAAGCAAAAAAAATATTAAAAAATCCCAAATTGAAACGGGAACTCGCTTATATCAATGACAATTATAAATTAATAGTTACCACAATTACCTTTTTAGAAAAACAAGAGGTAAATTTATATGAGTCAGTAAAATTAATAGATAATTTAAAGACGAAAATTAAATCGGCACCTGGAAGTAACGGTCAATTAATTTAAAAAAAAATGAAATATGTTTTTGACAAGAATGAAGGTTTTTCGTTTTTATCTAATGTTGCTAAAGTTTTGAATGGGACATTTTCCGAGGAATTACAAATTATGCCAGATTTATTATCCCCTCTGAAATATGCTCCAATTACATCTGTCGATGTCGAACGTTCGTTTTCAATGTACAAATTAATTTTAAGTGATCGAAGACATAGTTTTAAGACCGAAAAACATTTAGTTGTTTCTATTAATGATAAAATTTTAAGTGGTTATAAATAATAAGTTATATTCCTTTATTGCCTATATTTTGCCTAAATGTTAATATTCCTGCCTTTTTTAACAAAAATCTTTGCCTATATAGGCGCCTTTTTCTTCAATTTTTGTTGCCTGTAAATCCGAGCTTTACTTATCACCTTACGACCATCATGCATACCTAAACAAAATCGAGATTCATAGCTGAATGCTGCATTACGCCATTCTGACACCCAATGCTGCCGTTCTCTGTACCAATTCAAACGTTGATGACAGTGGTCCGCAGTCAAAGAAAGCACTCGTCGTGGGCGGAATGAAACCAGTTCAAAGGCTCGAATGCTACGGTATAGGGTACCTATGGTAACAAGTATACTTTCTACTCCAATCCATTGGTCAGCGATTTGACTCTAAAGCGCCTCTAGGAGTCTAAAGTACCTATCTTGACGCCCTGTGGTACGCCTCGGTTGACCAGTTGGTCTTCTTCTTCTTCCTCTTCCTTCGTTTGTCCACACACGACACGGCATAACTGTTATTGCCGTATAATTAACACGACGGCCAATTTCGCGATACGATAAACTCATATCTCTGTAGGCAATAATTCCACCCCTCTCAAAATCGCTAAAATGGTGGTAATTTTGGTGTCTTCGAACTCGAGGCTTATTCTTCCACTGAATACAATTAAACTGAGGTATAATAACTAAAAAATTTTGTAACAACCGGTATTTATAAATTGGTCTTTTCACAAATAATAAATGTGTGTGTACTTTGTACGCACGTAAGAAGTTATACTTCTATTAAATGATTTCTTAAAAATAAATATACTTTAAACAGTTTGTTTTAATTTTTTTTAAACATCAAACTAATTGTGTGCTTACCGCTTTCAAAAAAATTAAAAAAAAAGTATAGGATTGCACTGGATTCGGACTCAAGACCTCTCGATCTCTGGCCGAATGCTATACCAAATACGCTACGAAGACTGTGTTTGTATCGGTTCGAACGTACCTAATGACAATTCACGGTAACAAACAGACAAGATGATGTATAATTAATATACAATAAAATGTTTTAATAATACTCATCTTACTCCTGAGGAAGACAAATCCAAAGACACAAAAATTATAATAAATATATTTACTAAAAACACTAATATATTCTTTTCACACCTTTTCTTGCACTGATATATTTATACATAACTAGAAATATTTAGCAACTAAACGCCATACTGTCTACGTGCGCATGCGCGCAGTATTATGAAATTTTACTCTCAATCGCGGCTAAAGAAGTATAACTTCAAAAAGTTTAAAGATGAAACTTAATTTCTACAAAAACTATAAAAGATAAAACATTGATATTGTTATCATAGCATGCATTAAATATAGTCATTGTGCTGCCAAAAAAAATAAGTTCAAGAAATGATTAATTCTGGGTGTAACACTTCTAATGTCACTGAGTATATTTTATATACACACCGATTTTGGAGAGCCGATTTTATATCAGCCATCGCCATCCAAATTCCAATAGTAAACCACATCTGAGAACAGGACACCGCCGCCCAGCAGTCGGCGTGTGTGCAATGTCCCGTTCTCACATGTGGTTCACTATTGGAATATGGATGGCTGATATAAAATCCCGGAAAAGACCTGAAGTGGAAGAAAGTGAAATTATGGGAAATAGTAGCACAGTGTCGGAACCAATGGAAGACGCGGCAAAGACTCACGAAAAGTTGTAAAAGCCACAGATAATGATGATGATATAAAATCGACTGTCCAAAATCGGTGTGTCTGTAATTAATGATAGTTGTTGTTTGACGTTCCGATGTATGGGTTACCTTCCAGTTGAAGAAGGGTAGATTTGATGTTTTGAAGTCCAGAGATTGGACAGTCTCAGTCCATTTTTTTCAATTAGTTCATCGGCAATCTCCTAATCTCCATTTTTACGAGAGTCCTGGTAGAGATGTGTGCTATTATCATTCCATCCAGGAATATATTTCTTTTTGCACCTATACCATGGAGATATCCTTCTTGGCTGTTCCTATGATAGCCTACAAACCCATATAACTTTGGTGGCGATCCAACTTAGGCACCTTAGGATCCAAACGTAAATGTTACTCAGTAAGCTTTTTGTAGGTTTCATCTTGGTCGAGAGAATGTGGATCCTATTGGTATGGTGGCACCAATTTTAATGAATATGGGAAGGTATCAGAGGCGTGCGGTCCATGGAAGCGGGGAAAGCACCGCTTCCCTATTTATACGTCGATATAAGAAAATATATTATTAATTAATATTTAATAATAAAAAATTTTCCCTAATCCAAGTAATCTACATATTACCTAGGCAATAGGCATTGAAAAATATTAAAAATTAATCGCGTACGAACGAACTCAATATGCACACAATTCAACTATTTGGTCCACTCCTGACAGAAGCGCATCTCAAAATCGCCGCTAGTCATAGAGTTGTCCCGTTTAAAAAGTGGTCAGGGTTCAATGACCGCACCCACTAGTCGCGCGAATCTTGGTACCATGGAAGCGCTTATCCTATCGCCTTCGCGAAAGTGAGATACTCCGGCTGTTACTGCTGCTAAGGGGTGCTTAGGTATTACATATATTCGCTTAAAGGATATTTCGATTTAAATTTTTTGCAGAGATTTTTCCTTTTACTGATCTTTTATTTGACATTTTACAGAAATCAAATGGTATTGCATTTTGTATAAGACAAATTGATGACTTTATTAATACGATAATTAAAAAAGAGCAGTTTAAAAATATTTGGGATAAAACTGAACATGGGGTTTGAACATGAAAGAAAAATAATGAAGATTGATAATTTCGGAGACAGAGAGATAGAGAAAACATAGGAAACAAAGAGACCTTTTGATAATATTCTACAACAAATGAATTCTAGCTTTCAAAATTTTAACGATTTAAAATTTGTAGAATTATATAGGTATATATAATCTTAATATTTCTAATTATAATTCATAAAAATTTCCCACAGAGGAATTTATTTCGTTACGATTAAGTAATGAAAATTTTTTGATATCCCAGCTTTGCATTCTCAGTTAAGTGTCATTTATGAAACAACTGATATTAATGATAAAGAAATACCCAGAAATCTGGGATTTCTTTATAACTACTGGTTTAAACAAGTCACTGTATGAAGTGGTCAAGTTGTGTGAATTAGTACTACCAACTATCCCAACCACAAGTGTATCAGTTTAACAAAGTTTTGCAGTATTAAGATGCATTAAGAGTTTCAAATTAAGAGTTTAAAAGAAATTCAACAAGCGAAGACAGACTTTGAAAGTTAGCCCTATTATCCATTGAAAATGACTGCATTCAACAATTATCAGAAGTTGATAGGGGAATAGACCTCGAGTATAAATAAGTGTCATTTTAGTGAAAGTTGTGTATTGTGGAAAATGCCTTGGAGTATAATTTTTTTTTAAATAGGTTTCTTCTTTAGAAAACCAAGCCCGGCGCGAGGACTCTAGGCCCGAGCTAGCAATACAGATCAATGATATGTCATAGTCACTAGAAATAGCGGGAATAGAGTGCCTCACGCATTCACGCGTCACGGATTTAGTGTGTGAGTCCTTGTAAGCAAGACGTCTCACATAATTAGGTACTTTGCTGATAGAGAGCCCCTGCGCATCAGAGTGTTATCAGGTGGGAAGTGGCTCGACCCTCGACCCTTAAGAAAATATTTTTATATCCTTATTGAATCGCTTCCCCTTTCAAAAAAGTCACCGCACGCCACTGGAAGGTATTGACTGTAAGGAAAGTTAAGTCCCATATCATAAGTTCGTTTATTGGTTAAGAATGTGTTTGACTATACACAACTAGATAATTTAATGATCTACATAAATTTTTATACAACAGTTGACAAACTTTCTATAACAGAGAGACTAATCAGTTATATCTAGAGATTTCATGGTTTCTATTTTCACTCGTTGCGAACAATGAACGATGAATCGCAATTCGGCAACAATTGCTCCTATTGAAACACGCTGTGAAAAGAGACGATTGCAAGGATAATGGAAGGATAATGGAAATACCGGTATACTCAAAACCTCCCGATCTCATTGACGTGCCAGTAATGAATAAATAACGATCGACACTCCGAACTGAAGTCATTCATCCATCTCTCGATTAGCACTAGCGGAGTTGATAGGATTATAAGGGAGTTGTTTGCTGAAAGTTTAATGGTAATTTTATACACATTGAACAGTAAACAAGGTGCTGTGTAATGGAGTTTTGAAGAAGCCGGAAACGGATATTGTTTTACTCGCTCTTAGCGATTTACGTATTAATGGTCAATAAACTTTTATATTTAAAAATAAAGTATAAATATAAAGATTTTAGCCTTTTTTACTTTTTAGTTAGTCAAAATATGTAAGTAAATATTTATTTATAGTTAGCGAATGGCGGAAATAAATAAAATAATTATAAAGGATTATAACGTACTATAAAAACAAATAAGTATTTATATATTTACATCACCAGAGAACGGTAGTTCTCGCCAGTGGCGCATACCCAAAGCCCTCTACACGCGACATATAAATATATACACGAAATTTTCGATTTTCTAAATGTGACGGAATTGAAAATTGTACCAACTCTCATCTTTAAGTTCAGGAAAAGACTCACCCATTCATATATCAACCATCCATTTTGGACCAAGGATGTGGATTTTACGGCGCTTCCTATTTAGGACCTGTTTTTCGTTCCCGTCCCCAAAACTCCCAAAAACTTCGAAAATTTAATTCCGAGCTTTGCGGCTTCTAAGAGTACTGATCATTATATTTCCAACGCATGTCTAATTTTGAAAATCGATTATACCAAAAACTATATGCAGGCCCGGCCCCAGGGGTGGGCGAATCGGGCGGCCGCCCAGGGCGCCAAAAATTTGGGGGCGGCAAATTTTAGAACACAGCCAATTTGTGAAATTGAAGAAATAATAAATTATGTTTGTAATATTATAAAAAAAATCAATATTATGAACAAGAGCGGCAAAATGCAACAGTAAAAATGAGAACTAAATCAGTGAAACAATAACAATAATTATTATTGCAAGGTTCATTTGACGGGAAATCGACAACACCGCCTTCTTCTTATATTCTTATATCCGCATATTTCTAGCATAACATTAAAACCTTTGTCCGAAACTAGATGGGAAAGTAGAATTGATGCAATTACTCCGATCTGATACCAAATTGAAGAAATCTACGATGCTCTTGTAGAAATCACTGTCAATAAAAACAACGATAAAATGGTTGCTCATGAAGAAGCTCTTTGGCAAAACAGTGACTTTACTTTTCTTTGCTCTGTGGTAATATGGCATGACATTTTACTTCACATCAGCGTAGTGAGCAAATCACTGCAGAGTATTGATATTTGGAATGTATCAATCTGTCAGTTTATTAGAAAAAACGGAAATCCATTTTTAAGTCTCTCAGAAGTGATTTAAAATTCCAGGGCTATTTGATGGACGCAAAGAGCTAGAATCAAATTTAGAAATTAAGAACCCGAAAATCGGAGGCACAGTAACAGCAAGAAAGAGGAAAGTGAAAAGACAATTTGGCTATGAGACTGAAGATGAAAATATGGACCTAGATCCGGAGACACGATATAATGATGACTTATATTTAAAAATTATATACAGAGAGAGTCTGTAAAGTGGAATAAATTCAATATCTCAAATACTAATTGTTTTTTTGGAAAATGCTTAGACCCGTCGATTAGTATTTCAAATTGTCCTTTTTGACATTCAATAAAAATGTATACAGAGTGTCCCAATTTAGAGATATGACGTCATCATCGATTTTCTTAAATGGCAACACTATCATTTTGATAGCTAATTTGATAGGGTTTGTAAAGTTATACATAACTGCAAAATATCAAATTTTTATTCTCTACCGTTTACAAGATAATGGAAAATAACAAAGTTATATCTGTAATTTGGAATATATTCAATAATTAAAATACTAACTGTTTTTTTGAAAAATGCTCAGACCCGTCGATTAGTATATCAAATTGTCATTTTTGACATATAATAATAATGTATACAGGGTGTCCCAATTTAGAGATATGACGTCATCGTTGATTTTCTAAAATGGCAACACTATCATTTTGATAGCTATTTTGATAGCGTGTGTAAAGTTATACACATCTGAAAAATTTCAAAATTTTATTCCCTACCATTGACAAGATAATAAAAAATAACAGTGAAAAGAATGTGAAGCCAAAGAGTATACACCTCTAGAGACACTAAAAATGATTAGAGAGTATGAACTTAATTTCGCAAACAACGTTAGTGTTGCTTTGAGGATTTTAGTAACCCTACCAGTGACAGTGGCCTCTGTGGAGAGAAGCTTTTGAGTTCTCTAGCGACAATCCCTATTGAACACGAAATAGTTAAGTCCCTGGATTTTGGAGAATTATTAAAAGACTTTTCCCGTGCCGATGCAAGAAGAGTGCTATTTACTTAAAGCATGTTTTTAAGCGTGTATCGTTGAAATAAATTGGAAAATAAGGTACTAAATAATTTAGCACAAAGCACACAACAATAAAAATACAGTCGTGGTTTAAATTGGCGATCGGTGAAGGAAGGTGGTGATTAATGGGTCTACCAAGGGGGGTGGGGCGGCGCTCGCAAATCTTGCCTAGGGCGGCAAAATCCCTAGGGCCGGGCCTGACTATATGACTACAGCTGTTTCGGCAGAGTGCCTTTCTTAAGTGATTTATTTTACTATGTGTTTGCCTGTTTAAAGTCTTTAACTGAAGAGGTTTAGGAGTGGGGAGCTGTTTGTCTCGAGTTGGTCGTTCAGAATTATATCTGTGTCTTTCAATTTATTAATTTCCATAGATTCTAAAAAAGATAGCTTAAGGCCTTTCTTTTAAATATGAAGAATTTGAAACTTTTTATTAAAAGAATGATTTGTTTTTTTCCTTATTGTTGAAAGCCCTTTTGTATTCTACTATTACTCTGGGCTAATTAGTAAAATTCATGGAAAAGTTATTTACCAGCAATTTTATTGCTGGAATCGAATTATAAGATCCTATATATTAATAATATAGGTATGCAAAGTCCGCAGATAGTGTGCTACTTTTTTTATAAACAAAATGGCGCCGACAAATCGTATTTTTTTCAATTATTGCTCTATAACTTCGATGATTTTAACTTTACAACCAAAACAGCTTAATAAAAATTCACCGCAATTAAATTCTGCATAGAGATATGTTTTTCACGATTTGCTCCGACGAAAATTTTCCTCAGAAAACGCGGGTTTTCCTAACAAAAACTCTAATTTTCAAATAAAGTTTTGGGTAAGTAATTATTAATCAATAATTAAATAACTTAGTGACATCAAAGATTTTTTGGTATAGATTGTAATTCCAGAAGCCGGTGAAAATTAAACGAATATTTTAGCAACAATTCAATTGTTAATTAACAAATTACGATCGCAATAATAAACAAAATAATCATGATACATTGATCAAACTTATAAAGATTATAAAGATGAAATGCTTATTTAATATTTTATCGACAAAATATAAATTTTTCTTTTTTTTGCATAATCTTTAAATTTTGAAAAAGAAATAGTTATAATACGCTGGTCTAATTAGTAAAGTACAAAGAAAGGTTATTTACCAGCAATTTTATTGCTGGAATCGAATTATAAGATCCTATATATTATTAATATAGGTATGCAAAGTCCGCATATAGTGTGCTACTTTTTTTATAAACAAAATGGCGCCGACAAATCTTATTTTTTTCAATTATTGCTCTATAACTCCGAAGATTTTAACTTTACACCAAAAACACTCAAATAAAAATTCACCCCAATTTAATTCTGCATAGAGACAGGTTTTTCCCGATTTGCTCCGACGAAAATTTTCCTCGGAAAATGTGGGTTTTCCCAACAAAATCTCGAATTTTCAAATAAATTTTTTGGGCCAGTAATTATTTATCAATAATTATATAGCTTAGTGAAATAAAAGCTTTCTTGTTATAGATTATAAATTCAGAAGCCGGTGAAAATGAAACGAATATTTTAGCAACAATTCAATTGTTAATTAACAATTTACAGTCGCAATAACAACCAAAATAATCATGAGACGTTGATCAAACTTAGAAAGATTATAAATGTGTGATGCCTATTTAATATTTTGTCGACAAAATATAAATTTTTCATTTTTTTGCATAATCTTTAAATGTTTAAAAAAAATTGTTATAAACAAATTAACATTTCTCAGAAATTGTTCATTATATTCTAATTTAAAAAATACTTAAAATGCGTATTTCATAGGTCTTGAAAATTAATGCTTTAAAAAAATTTTCCAACCTTTTTCAAAAAAGTTATGAAACAGCAAAGTAAATATACGAAATCTCCGTTGTTTATAATTAGTTTTAATTGTTTCAAAGCTTAAAAGTGAGTCTATGGTACAACCTAATTACTCACGAAGAATGTCAAAAATTACTGCAATGGTTATATTTTAATCAAAGATTAAAAACACTTTTTTTTTGTAATTTTTAGCGAAAACGTAGGCCCGATACAGAGTCGGAGCTAAAATGTTAACTCGAAGCGACTGACACGCAGCATGCATTATTTATTAAAAGTGTACATCACGCGGCTGGTCGTCGCTCCGAGTGAAAATGTTAGCTACAGTACTGTGTTACTCTACTTTCGCGCGTGTAAATTACAAAAAAATATATTTATAATCTTTAATTAAAATATAACTATTAAACTGATAATCGATATTTTTTTGTAAATAATTAGCTTGTACTTTAAACTCACTTCTACGCTTTGAAAGAATTAAAAAAAATTATAAACACCGTAGTAATCGTATGATTATTTTGCTGTTTCATAACTTTTTTACAAATGGTTACAAAAAAGTTTTAAAGCATTTATTTTAAAGATATTTAAAATGCCCATTTTAGCTATTTTTTTAAATTATAATATAATAAAAACTTTCTGAGAAACGTTAATTTGTTTATAACTATTTTTTTTAAACATTTAAAGATTATGCAAAAAAATAAAAAATTCATATTTTGTCGACAAAATATTAAATAGGCATCTCATCTTTATAAGATTTCAAAGCTTGATCAGTGTATCATAAGTATTTTGGTTATTATTGCGACCGTAAATTATTAATTTACAATTGAATTGTTGCTAAAATATTCGTTTAATTTTCATCAGCTTCTGGAACTATAATCTAAACCAAAAAAGCTTTTAAGTCACCAAATTATTTAATTATTGGTGGATAATTACTTATCTAAAACTTTATTTGAAAATTAAAGATTTTGTTGGGAAAACCCGCATTTTCCGAGGAAAATTTTCATCGAAGCAGATCGGAAAAAACGCGTCTCTATGCAGAATTTAATCACGGTGAATTTTTGTTTGAGTGTTTTTGTTGTAAAGTTAAAATCTTCGGAGTTATAGAGCAATAATTGAAAAAAACACAATTTTCGTGCGCCATTTTGTTTATAAAAAAAGTAGCACACTATCTGAGGACTTTGCATACCTATATTATTAATATATAGGATCTTATAATTCGATTCCAGCAATAAAATTGCTGGTAAATAACTTTTCCCAAAAATGGCCTATTCTCCGATAATCAGCCCAGACTATATCCTTTGTCAAAGGTTCTGCCAGTTTGACCGATGTAAGTTTTCGGACAGTAAACAAAATTCAGTTTGTAAACCCCACTCTGTATTTGCTTTCTCTTTCTGCTCTTATTGTTCTTAATGTATTAGCTTAACTTGTTATTAGTTCTGAAAGCTGGTGTTATTCCTATTTTTTCCTTGGCTATTTTAGTTGATATCTTGCCTGCATACGTGATAGAGCAGAAGGTACTGGGTTCTTGATGTGTTGGTGGAAAGACTAATTTCAGGGCTTTATTATTGAGTGAAATAAATGTCGACTCGATTCTAGTTTTCTGTTGACCCAGATATGAAAATATCAAAAGGCACCTCTAGGAAATTATTCCAAAAATGCGTTTCAGAGAACCTATATGCAACGAGTCTTTGTACTCTCATACAGAGTATGGCATTATTAAAAATGCAAAAATAGACGGTTTCGTTTTGATTTCAATCTGTCTCCTGCCATCCGCCGATAGCGCTATTTCTAGGTCTACCTGTTATCAAGGAGGCTATGCAAGAAGACAAATTTTCATCAAAACTTCCGAAGGTTCTCGGTATACAATAAAACTATTTATACCGGAGTAAGGTTAGAATGCCCTCTAACGGGGAAGAGCTTCTATTTCACTTATTCACCGTTAGAGGGCGTTCTAACCTTACTCCGTTATAAATAGTTTTATTGTATACTGAGAACTACGGAAGTTTTGATGTAAATTTGCCTTCTTGCATAGCCTCCTTGATAGCAGGTAGACCTAGAAATAGCGCTATCGGGGGATGGCAGGAGACAGATTTAAATCAAAACGAAACCGTTTATTTTTGTATCTTTCTTATTGAGTTACTCTACTGAAACAGCTGTAGTCATATAGTTTTTAATAAATTTTATGGAAGTATCGAAAACAAACGTTTTCAGTGTTTTATTGTTAGATTTATTATTTCGTATTATTTGCTTATTTCTCGCAATACTCCCATGTTCGTTTCCTTTTGTGTTCTTGCTAATCTAAGTATCCTTCCGTAATACCACATTTCAAATGACTGTAGCTTATTTATGTGTTCTTACTTCAATGTTCAGCTTTCTAGTCCATATTGCAGTATCGAAAACATGTAGCATCTCAGAGCTCTTGCACTCAGTTCCAATATAAGGTCTTTATTGCAGAGAATTGTTTATATTTTGTCGCATGCATTTCTTGCTATTTCTATTAGACCTGGATCCCGTGTACCAAAAAAAAGTTGATTAATAGCAAGCTAAAAATTTGTTAATAGCTTAACGGTGTCTAGTCGGACAAACTTTGATATACGGGAACACTGGAACAGGGGAAGTTGTAATTGTGGAACAGTCCACAAATTTGGAACGTCAAATTGCGAAAACGTCTTATGTATTTTGTCGGTCAGAACATCCAATTGATTTGTTACCATTTTATTAAGCTATCATTCAAAAATCAGACTGCTATTACTAACGAGCATGATTCCTCTCATTTGACATGTTCTTCATGTTCCACTCATTAAAATGCTCAGTTGGTGATAAACACCAGTCTGATTTTTGCATGAGAGTTTAATGAAATGGTAGCAAATCAATTGGAAGTTCTGTCGGACAAAATACATGTGACGTTTTCGTGGTCTGACCGTTCCAAATTTTTAACCTGTTCCACAATTAAAAATTCCCCTGTTCCAGTATTCCCATACATCAAAGTTTGTCCCACTAGACACCGTTAAGCTATTAACAAATTTTCAGCTTGCTATTAATCAAATATTTTTGATACGCGGGATCCAGGTCTACATCATGACCCTTATTTCTGTTAATGGATCCTTATTTTCGAAAATCCAGGTTCCCAGGTAGTAGGGGAGTGCAATTAGAACGAAAACATGCAATGTTTCGGAAAAAATCGAAGAAGCTTATATTTTTCTAAAACTTTTTTTGTTAGTTTATATACATGTTATAGTAAAAAAGTTCTACTCGCAGATTTGGCCGCTAATTATTTATTAATTGTTTAAACAATAACAACTTTTTTTGTATAAATAATTTTAAAAGTATCGTTAAATTCATCATTTTACTTTGATCAAATATATTTCTTTTTTTTTTTTTGATTATGCTGAATCCGAATATGGAATTGCAATTTGAAAATTCTTATACAGAAGCTCTTATACAGTATGTCTGCGTAGCTAGGAACTACATGGAAAACTTTTTTATTATCAATTTTACGAAAAAATTTATTCTTCATAAAATGTTTTGGATAGTCAAAAATCTAAAACTCAACCATCAGATATCAAATTTTATTCATTTTATACGAGTTATGTCAAAAATATGAATTTCGTTAAGGAGTAAAATACCTTTATATTCCAGAATATCAAAAAATGCTATTATGAAAAGTTGTTTGAAATTAAAAACTATGTTTAAATATACAATTACATCATTCTAATAAAAAAAAATGTTTTTCAATTTTTTCTCAAATTACGGATATTCACCATCATTGTATTACCATAATTATGATAATTATTTTAATATCACTTTTACGAAAAAAAGTTATTATTCATAAAATGCTCTCCCTGGTATAAAATCTAAGATACAACCAACAAATGTCAAACTTTTTTAATTTTATACGAAGCAGGTATGTAAAAATTATAAATTTTTCTTAGGAGTTAAGTGCCTTTATTATTTACAATATTTTAATTAGAAGGATATAATTGAACACTAAAACTAATTTTTTAATGCCAAATAACTTTTTTTAATAACAATTTTCGATATTCTGAAATGTAACGGTACTTTACTTTTGAGTGAAATTCATACTTTTTGACATACATTCATATAAAATCAATTAAAGTTGATATTTGATGATTGCGTCTTAGATTATATACGATTCAGAGTTTACAAAGAATAACTTTTTTCGTAAAACTGAAAATAAATAGTTATCAATAGATTCCAATTTACGCAGACATACAGTAAAACCTCGATATTACGGACTAATTGGGGGAACGGGGTGTCCGTTAAAGCCGAGAGTCCGTTATATAAAAATAGGTTTAAAATAAATCAGACTATTTGGAAATGTGTCCCATAACGCTATAATAAAAAGTTTATTGGAATTCTGTGTAAAATATAGGGGGATCCCGTTGTTATGCAATGTATGTTGCTATGGGCAGGGTTAAGTATGTATAATATTAGCAGAACGTTTTTAATTTTTTTACATTTGACCGGATTTTTGGTCCGTTATATCCGAAGTCCGTTAAATAGAGGTCCGTTATATCGAGGTTTTACTGTACTGTATAAGAGCTTAAAAAATTTTTTTTGTTGAACATTTATTATTGTTGAAGCTTATAAATGTACTTTAGGTAAGTTTTACAGAAAAAAGTTTTGAGCACTTTGTATAAACATTTTTTTAGCTGGTAATTTTCGGTTTTTGTGTCAGATTTTTGTTATCTTTCTTGATTTTCTCAAAAAGAAATAGTCTATTTCATTTCTAAAGCAAAATAATTTATTGCATTTTAAAGACTACATTCTAAGCTTTAAAAAAGCACTTATAAAACTGTAATGGATCTGTTCAAACTTGAGTAATATTACCGTCTTAAAGTGGTGGTAATTCTATAAAACTACGAAGATTTCAAAAATTACATTTGTTGAGACGTCATATCATTTGAATTAAATTTTTGAGATTTTTTGAATGAAACATCATTTAGTAAGATGCTTGAAAGGTAAGTTCAAAAGTGCAAAATTGAGGGTTTTATAAGAAAAATTGTATTAGTTACACATTTTTAAATCATTTTTAAACAAAATTCATGTATGGCTCACTTTCTGCCCCCACCGTACTTATGCCCATACATTTTACTTCGTTTTTCTTATAACCATAAGATAGCTTAATTATTCTTCTTTCATGTTTAATTTGTAAAATGCCATTTGATCCATTAGTTAAAGAATTACATTAAAATAACTCAACCGTGCAGTTCGCCGTACGCTAGTTTACAGTGCGCCAATGTTTGTGAAAAGGGTGACTTTAGCGTTATAAAAATTATAGAAGATCCAGATTTAATTTTAGAAACTTCTTTATATAAGGTTTTTTTGTAAAATGTTCTGAATTTTTCAATGGTGAAGTAAGTTTTTTTTTTAAATTTATATTTTCGGAGGTATTTAAAAAAACACCTAATTTCGTAGTTCATTTGTTTAATAAAAAATTAATCACTCACTTCTCGAGTAGAACTTTTTGATATGTTGTTTATTAAACATTTCTTAATGAAATTACGAAAAGTTCTATCTTGTTTGATTTTTTCCGAAGTGAAAATCTATATGCACTCCCCTGTTATAGGTACAGTAGGAAAAATGAAAGAATACCCATGAACGATCACATCAATCACTTATTTTGTATTTGCTATCTTTTTCTATAATGAACGTTTGTTATTTATAGAAAAAGACAGCAAATAAAAAATAAGTGATTGATGTGATTGTTCATTTCATTTTTCCGAATGTATTTGTATTTATCAACCCCTTCTATCGGTCCATTTCCCAAATTGTATGTTTGTTTGTATATTTGCTTTTTTAGTTATTATCATATATTTAGTCTTTTTTATATTTATTTTTAGTTTTTTAGTCCATATATTTCACAGAAACTGTTTGTTTAGTAGTAATTGGAGTTGTTCAGCAGAATCTTCAGCCATAATCACATCACGGTGTCATCTGCATAATATCTTATGGTTTTTAATAGATCTTTCGTTAATTATTATACCTTCACTTTGAGATAGTGGTACTTCTTTAAAAATAGCTTCACTATATACATTATTAAATTATTATTAAATAGTAATGGGGGCATAATATTACGTAATCTAAAGATTATTGCACCTTTTCAAGTAGCTAGTTTCAAACTGATAACTATGTAAGTAAAATAAATTTCGACCAAGAGTCAGGATTCTGTTAACCGAGATACGATAGTATCAAGCGGCGCCGCTAGGAGGAGCTTCTCCAACAATGCGTCTCAGAATACCTTAAGAACACTTGGTCATTTTGTACTCTAAACCGAGTAAAGCATGAAAAAGAAAAAGAAAATAATCGTTTTCGTTTTGATTCAATTCGAGTCTCTTGCCATCCTCTGACACAGTGTTTCTGGGTCTCTACCCTTTATCGAAGAGGCTATTGCAAGTAGACTGAATTGAATCAACTCGAGACGAAGAAGAACTGCATCTATTAAAATATCTGCAGTATATCGTGGTTAGACTGTCCTCTAACGGGGAATGACAAAATAAGTAAAGGGTCAATTCAGTCTACTTGCAATAGCCTCTTCGATAAAGGGTAGAGACCCAGAAACACTGTGTCAGAGGATGGCAAGAGACTCGAATTGAATCAAAACGAAAACGATTATTTTCTTTTTCTTTGCGTCTCAGAATACCTTAAGAACACTTGGTCATTTTGTACTCTAAACCGAGTAAAGCATGAAAAAGAAAAAGAAAATAATCGTTTTCGTTTTGATTCAATTCGAGTCTCTTGCCATCCTCTGACACAGTGTTTCTGGGTCTCTACCCTTTATCGAAGAGGCTATTGCAAGTAGACTGAATTGAATCAACTCGAGACGAAGAAGAACTGCATCTATTAAAATATCTGCAGTATATCGTGGTTAGACTGTCCCCTAACGGGGAATGACAAAATAAGTAAAATAAATTTCGACCAAGAGTCAGGATTCTGTTAACCGAGATACGATAGTATCAAGCGGCGCCGCTAGGAGGAGCTTCTCCAACAATGCGTCTCAGAATACCTTAAGAACACTTGGTCATTTTGTACTCTAAACCGAGTAAAGCATGAAAAAGAAAAAGAAAATAATCGTTTTCGTTTTGATTCAATTCGAGTCTCTTGCCATCCTCTGACACAGTGTTTCTGAATCTCTACCCTTTATCGAAGAGGCTATTGCAAGTAGACTGAATTGAATCAACTCGAGACGAAGAAGAACTGCATCTATTAAAATATCTGCAGTATATCGTGGTTAGACTGTCCTCTAACGGGGAATGACAAAATAAGTAAAATAAATTTCGACCAAGAGTCAGGATTCTGATAACCGAGATACGATAGTATCAAGCGGCGCCGCTAGGAGGAGCTTCTCCAACAATGCGTCTCAGAATACCTTAAGAACACTTGGTCATTTTGTACTCTAAACCGAGTAAAGCATGAAAAAGAAAAAGAAAATAATCGTTTTCGTTTTGATTCAATTCGAGTCTCTTGCCATCCTCTGACACAGTGTTTCTGGGTCTCTACCCTTTATCGAAGAGGCTATTGCAAGTAGACTGAATTGAATCAACTCGAGACGAAGAAGAACTGCATCTATTAAAATATCTGCAGTATATCGTGGTTAGACTGTCCTCTAACGGGGAATGACAAAATAAGTAAAATAAATTTCGACCAAGAGTCAGGATTCTGTTAACCGAGATACGATAGTATCAAGCGGCGCCGCTAGGAGGAGCTTCTCCAACAATGCGTCTCAGAATACCTTAAGAACACTTGGTCATTTTGTACTCTAAACCGAGTAAAGCATGAAAAAGAAAAAGAAAATAATCGTTTTCGTTTTGATTCAATAAGAGTCTCTTGCCATCCTCTGACACAGTGTTTCTGGGTCTCTACCCTTTATCGAAGAGGCTATTGCAAATAGACTGAATTGACCCTTTACTTATTTTGTCATTCCCCGTTAGAGGACAGTCTAACCACGATATACTGCAGATATTTTAATAGATGCAGTTCTTCTTCGTCTCGAGTTGATTCAATTCAGTCTACTTGCAATAGCCTCTTCGATAAAGGGTAGAGACCCAGAAACACTGTGTCAGAGGATGGCAAGAGACTCGAATTGAATCAAAACGAAAACGATTATTTTGTCATTCCCCGTTAGAGGACAGTCTAACCACGATATACTGCAGATATTTTAATAGATGCAGTTCTTCTTCGTCTCGAGTTGATTCAATTCAGTCTACTTGCAATAGCCTCTTCGATAAAGGGTAGAGACCCAGAAACACTGTGTCAGAGGATGGCAAGAGACTCGAATTGAATCAAAACGAAAACGATTATTTTCTTTTTCTTTTTCATGCTTTACTCGGTTTAGAGTACAAAATGACCAAGTGTTCTTAAGGTATTCTGAGACGCATTGTTGGAGAAGCTCCTCCTAGCGGCGCCGCTTGATACTATCGTATCTCGGTTAACAGAATCCTGACTCTTGGTCGAAATTTATTTTACTTATTTTGTCATTCCCCGTTAGAGGACAGTCTAACCACGATATACTGCAGATATTTTAATAGATGCAGTTCTTCTTCGTCTCGAGTTGATTCAATTCAGTCTACTTGCAATAGCCTCTTCGATAAAGGGTAGAGACCCAGAAACACTGTGTCAGAGGACGGCAAGAGACTCTTATTGAATCAAAACGAAAACGATTATTTTCTTTTTCTTTTTCATGCTTTACTCGGTTTAGAGTACAAAATGACCAAGTGTTCTTAAGGTATTCTGAGACGCATTGTTGGAGAAGCTCCTCCTAGCGGCGCCGCTTGATACTATCGTATCTCGGTTAACAGAATCCTGACTCTTGGTCGAAATTTATTTTACTTATTTTGTCATTCCCCGTTAGAGGACAGTCTAACCACGATATACTGCAGATATTTTAATAGATGCAGTTCTTCTTCGTCTCGAGTTGATTCAATTCAGTCTACTTGCAATAGCCTCTTCGATAAAGGGTAGAGACCCAGAAACACTGTGTCAGAGGATGGCAAGAGACTCGAATTGAATCAAAACGAAAACGATTATTTTCTTTTTCTTGATAACTATGTGTTCACTGATGATGTTCTGATAATACCGAAGGCGTCCTAAAATGATAGTCTGTTTGGAAAATTTCAATTTATTATAAAAATAATTTTTAAATATTTCACACTTATAGTAGTTTCTCAGTTCATTCTAAGCATTTTTCCTTAACCTAAAATTAAGTAATATAATTTTTATAATTTATACCGAAAACTTTCTTTATTGATATTCACGTGGATTTGATAGAAATTTTCTTTCAAAGACGAACAATTATTTCAAAATTTTCATTGTTAAAATATTGATTTAATAATTATGCTAAGTATTTATCCGGGAATTTCATAATTCCCGAAAGCGTATCCGAAGTAATTACCTTGAACGTTGCTATTATACCAAGATACCAACCCTTGAATTTTAATTGTCAGACAAATTAATTAATTGTATTAAATTAAGAAAGTAATTTTAATTGGTTAAACTGCTGTTAAACTTTAAACAAATTGGAGTGAATGAAGTAGTGTAGGAATTAGACTCTGACCTATAAAGTAAATTAATGCAATATTAAATTTGAACTATCGAGGTATAATATTGATCTACGCCGATGACTGACTTGGATCATTTCTCAAGAACGACTCATAAATCCAAGAATACATTAACTGCATTTTCCAATGCAGCAGATAAAATGGGTAGGAATCAAATATAGAAACAGAAGAAACATATGGAATTAAACTTTAATAAAATAAGTAAATCTGCGGTTTCGTTTTGATTCAAATCTGTCTCCCTCCATTCCCTGATAGTACTATTTCTAGGTCTACCTGTTGTCAAGGAGGCTCTGAGGACGACAAATTGACACCAACACGACCATAGTTTCTCGATATAAATTAAAACTATTTATATCGCAGTATGGTTAGAACGCCCTCTAACGGGGAATGAGTGAAATTAATTTCGACTCGATTCAAGTTCTCTGTTTAACCCAGGTATGGCAATACCAAAAGGCACCGCTAGGAAAATATTCTAATTTACGGTTCAGAGAACCTGTATGAAACGAGTCTGTGTACTCTAATACAGAGTATGGCAGTAGTAAAATAAGAAAAAGTACGGTTTCGTTTTGATTAAAATCTGTCTCCCTCCATCCTCCGATAGTAATATTTCTAGGTCTACCTGTTTTCAAGGAGGCTCTGAGGACGACAAATTGACACCAACACGACCATAGTTTCTCGATATAAATTAAAACTATTTATATGGCAGTATGGTTAGAACGCCCTCAAACGGGGAATATGTGAAATGAATTTCGACTCGAGTCAAGTTCTCTGTTAATTTATATCGAAAAACTACGGTCGTGTTGGTGTAAATTTGTCTTTCTCAGAGCCTCCTTGAGAACAGGTAGACCTAGAAATATTATATATAGAAATATATAATATAGGTATTACACAGAAGTTCAGCCACGATTTTCTAAGTCCTGCCTTTGGCAATAGTGGAAGGGTAGACGAGATGCTTACAATTTGTGGAAATATCCACAAATTTCCTGTGACATTTTCCTGTAAAAATTAGATTTTTCCAAAAAATAAAAGTAGGGTTTTACGATGAATTTCTAAGTCCTGGCATATTCATAGAATTACAGGATACTATGGATTTTATGAAGAAAATTTTTTGGGCAGCAGGGTTGCAAACGGGTTAACGGAGTATATATGTATACAAACATGTAATGAAAATAATGAAATTTTCATGATTTTCTGGGTCCTGCCAACTAAATAAATTAAACATATTTAGTTCAAAATGATCAAAAAAAAATGTTGGCATGACGTCTCCTACTGTTTAAGTATACTGGTCCCTTGGAAAATCCTGCGAAACATTTTTTCGCAGATTTCGTGATTTTGTGGGTCCTGCCTTTAAAAAGTTACAATACTCAAATGGAATCAATACTTTTTTGGTACTCGGCAGGAAGGTTAAACGGTTTTTGTAAGACGGCAGAAGTCCTAGATTTGTAAGAAAATTCGTGAAAAATTCCACGATGTTCTGAGTCATTCCATTTTGCATATGTTTCAAGAATCTTAAAATAAGTCTATTTAGAAAGAGGCAGGATGGTTTTATAGTTATTTCGTATAAAGGGTGGGGCATTAGTGTGACAAAGTCCAATTACTCGTTTGTCGTAAGAGATACGAAAAAAAGTTATTTAGGTAAAACGTGGGACAAAGATAGGATCATAATTTAAAAATATTTTCTAATATACAGGGCTACCCGTATTGACAGGGTGACACAAACGTATGTCTTTTTAATGGAACACCCTGTATATAATTTTAAGATTCCTAAGATAATTTTAAGACAATTTAACACAATTCACCTAATCCAAAAATGTTTTCTAAGGAAGCTAGAGCTCTTTGAAGATGGCGCCTTTTGGCGCCACCGTTTTGGGTAGGGCAACAGTTATTTTATCGCATAACTTTTTTGTCTTTAACTTTTAAGCATTTTTGACACTATATTATTAAATTGTGAGGTATTCTAGCACTAAAAGGTACTCTTGATTTAAGTCGGTAGGATGCACCGTTTTCTAGAAAAATGAATTATAAAATTTTTCGTATTTTGACATTAAGAAAAATTTGAAAAAAAAAATAAAAAAAAACGGTGTATTTACCGACTTAAAGCAAGAGTAACTTTTAGTACTAGAATACGTCATAATACTCGCAGAATAGAATACTCGCATTTAAAATAATGTATTTATTTTATATGCGAGAATTCACGAATATAAATACCAGGGAGCGAGGGTAGGGGCGAGGATAAAATCCTTTGGTCTCCGTAGTGAGCACACCCTTAGAAAACAGTTATCTTCGTTTGTTTTGGTAAGCGTGAACTTGCTGAAACATCGTCAAAAGCAATAGTTTTTCTAAAAACCAAAATTATTCAACGCGGAGTCAAACCCAGAAAACCTTACTTTTTTTAATATAAAATAGTTGATTAAATAATATATATGTTACGGTAAAAGTAGATAACTGGTAATGGTACACGATTACTGGTAATTGTATACAATTACCAGAGTCGACGGTAAATGTAGGAAATATTTTTTAAAAACCCTTTATTTCCTACTTTTACCGGTAATTGTATACATTTCCCAGAGAATTGCCTTTGTTTACCTCGTGCGTATTCAGTCTTCAGTCTTCAGTATGCATTGTTGATTGGCACTTCAAAGGTGTCTCTATCCTGATTGACCATGTGCTTCGTGTTTAACAATAATGTTACCTACTGTATCTATCTTTGAAGTGTTTTCTTAACCAACATAACGTTTTGTGTTAACCTACTGTACTGACATTACAGAACTGTACATTACATTATCTATTGGGCATGGAGGTAGAACAAGAATGTTGAAAGAATTAACAAGAACATAACTGTATAAATCATAATAATCTATTTGGATCTATGTGAAACTTGTCATAAAGATCTAAAGTTACCAAAAAGCTTTAGTAGCGAAATATATTATCTAAATATAATATAGCGAAAGTACACGTAGCAATAGTTCTTCTTGACAAATTTTGTGCTTTTGGAGCTCCTAGCATTCTTAAAATCGACAATGAACGAGAATTCTCTAACAGAATTATAAAAGAACTGTGCTATATTTGGAAAGATTTTAAGATAGTACACGGTAAGCCAAGACATAGTCAGTCATAAAGATCTTTTGAACGCGCGAAGACACCGAAAATATGCTGAGTTTCTAATTGAAAAGCAACCAAACAAACAAGTGGTCAGAGGGTCTTCGATTTGTACAATTCGTTAAGAACTGAGCTTACCATTCTGGCATCAATTGCAGTCCAAATGAAGCTATGGTTGGAGGTTCCTGCCAAAATTGGTTTGAATACTTTATGACTGCCAGAAGATGCTCCAGAAAATATTATTTCGGCTGAAGAAGATTTGGAAATGTTGACGAAATAAGTAGAAAAATCCCAGTTAGGTCCTTATTCTGAAAAACGTAAATAAGCAGAAATGGATGAACCAAATGAGCTTCTAATAGAACAAGAATCAGAACAACCTGAGCAACCATCAGTCAATGAATCTAATGCGATTCTAGAAGAACTATCTTGTGTTCAAAATTAATTATACGAATTGGATAGGTACTAAAGAAGGGCGACTGCCACAGTTGTATAGTTAATAATTTACCATATTCAAAGAATCATTCATTCCTCTAGACATGGTCCCAAACTAAAAATTTCATTGTGCGAGTGTGTTAGAAAAACGTCTTCGTCGGGTGGACAAGGCTATCAGCGATGTGCTTGCAAAAGAAAATGTAAAACAGATAAGTGTAAACGTAAAAAATGGAAATTTGTATAATTCCAAGTGCCATGGGAGTTTGCCATGTCACAAATAAAATAGTAAGTAAGTAGTAGTGTTAATTCAGGAAAAATATCAAATAAGTCTATACAAATTGTCTCTTGTTTTTCTTTCAGTTCAATAAAAACCACACTTCTTGATTAACTTTTGAAATTTATTGTTTTTTTTTCAAAATCTTATACTTTTACCGCTGGTCCTTGGTAATTGTATACAATAACCGTTAAAAGTAGATAATTGAAAATAATTTCCTACATTTACCGTCGACTTTGGTAATTGTATACAATTACCCGTAATTGTATACAATTGAGGGGACTAGATGCTAAGGGGTACAAGTGACAAAATATTGTAAACTGAGTTAAGTGCACAAAATAATACTAGATAGTACTAAAAATTTAGTGACAAAGATATACCGGTGAATTATACTACTGGTGGCGACATATCGCAGGTTCTATTTTGACTACTTACGAAAAACAGTTTGCGGCAAACAGGTATAACTTCACTTGTATCCCTTTACTTATAAGGTGTTGGATATTATTGTTGGTGAATCGTTTAGTATCTTTGCAAATCAAGCCCTGAAAAAAGTGTTTTTTTTTAATGGCATGGACTTTATGTCATTCAGTCAGTCACAACACGAGTATTAGTATCATGTGTAGTGTGTATGTTGAGTAAGTGTCTTGTTACTTAGAAAAGTCGACGTCATTGTCTTTGCAAAGAGACACTAATTGTATCCGAACGGCTGCGGTCCCTCCGGTGAGTACCGATCCCACAAGGACAGAAACTATATTCATTTATTAATTTATAATAAATGAAAAATTTCTGACCCTGGTGAGATTCGAACCCACACCTTTCGGATTTTTTCGATCCAAAGGCAGGCGCTCTTACCAGTATTTAAAATAAGTAAAATAATAACTCAACATGTACCAAGTTATTTTTCATAAATGAAAACGTTTAATTTTTACGTAATTTTTCTTTTATTTTAGATTAAGAATTTAAGAAATTCGTAAGGTGCTGAAGTGCCAAAGAGAAACAAGTGCAAAATTTGAAGCAGAGGGGTACAAGTGCTAATGTTTTTTCAAAATTTCAAATATTTTGAATGAAAATAAGTACTAACTTTACAGAAGCTTTTTACACTTAGATAAAGAAGAGGTGTAAAATTAATTCAAAATAAGTCCATAAGTGATTAATTCGCTGTAGAATTTACTATGTAAATTTAATTTTGACTTCGTTTTTCTCAATTAAACCATTTTATCACTTGTACCCCTTAACATCTAATCCCCTCAATTACCAATTATCTACTTTTACCGTAACCTATATACTAAGTTTTTTTGTTTATACCAATAAGCAAAGTTATCATTTATATACGTACTTAATTAAATTTGTTTTAAGCTGCTCTTTACGACTGTTAATCTACAAAATTAAACGAACTTTTCCGCTACAACACATATAACAAAGTAAACAAAAATAAAAACTCCACCGGTTAGCGCTTAGCTCTCATACAATCACGAACTTAATTAAAGTTTCTGTGAACATGGTTTTCCACTGTTGAACTGCAAATATGCAGAGTTTGTTCATTTAATATACATATACTATCTGGACTCATAAATGTTGTAACGTTTATTACAATTTTATAACATTATTAATTTAAGTTATATGTTATTAACATAATAAAGTCTTAGAAACTTTCGAACTTTCTCGAAATTTGGCAATTGCGAATAGAGTCTTTGAAAATATTTTTTTATTTTTATATTTTGCATCCTGCTGATCACAAAAGGTGATCTAAGGTTTATAGCCCAGTAAATGAACGGGAAATTCGGCGATACCGTGTAATTTTCAGGGGCAACTCCGAATTGCATGAAAATTTGGATTTAGCTACTACTACCCTCCACTTCAAAGTTGAAATTGTGCCGTTGGTTGCTTTTACTTGGGGGGGTGACAGTCACCCCTTCTCGGGGGTGAAAAAACATACGTTCAAGATGAGACCGGAAATGGATAAATTGACTGATTTTAAGCAACTTTTGTTCTATAGAGTTTTTCACGTAAGTCAATACTTTTCGAGTTATTTGCCATTGAAAATGTTGATTTTTCGACAAAAAAAAATACGTTTTCAGACGGTTTTTCGCAAATAACTCAAAAAGTAAATATTTTATCGAAAAAAATATCCTTAGTAAAAGTGTAGCTTATAAAAAACCCAAAAAAATGGTGCATCAGTACAGCCTATCAATTAAATAAAACGAAGTTGTAGCTCACGAAAAATACGTTCTTATTCGTCCAATCCCAAATCGAATATTTCAAGGTGAAATTACCGAAAAATTAAGCACTTTTCGGGAAAAACCCATTTAAACTGTTTTAAAGTGTTTATAAAAAGCTTTGTTTTAATTGTTAACAAAAGTTTTAGCATTAAAAATAAGCGAGTTAAGCTCAAAATAAAGATGGCCCTCTTTTTTTTGTAAAAAATCATGAAAATCTCGCCGTGTTTAGCTCCCCAAATGAAATTAATCGCTGCCGCTTTACAAAGAATTTACTTACCTATCTATTTTTTATATGATCTGTCAGTCTCACCGGTTTAAAGTGTTTATTTTTGAAAGGGTTATAATTAAGAAAGCTTGAATGGGTCACTAATCACGAGTGTATGCAAATTTTGAACAGCCATATCTTAACCAATTTTTGTCTTAAGGAGAAACAAAATGAAACTGGCATATTTATAATAACAAAACCTACATTTCTTTACTCATTAAGATTTTTCTTATCAGTAATACTTTTTAAGTTATTTTGAAAAAATGAAATTTCTCAAAAATTTTTAGAAATTTTTTTGCACTATAAAACCAAATGTATTTAAAAATAAGCACTTCAAACCAATCAAACTTACAGATCATATAAACAATACACATACAGTTAAAATAGATGGTAAATCCAAACGATTAATTTCATTTAGGGTGCTAAATAGAGGGAGGTTTTCACGATTTTTTTACCAAAAAAAAAGGGGCCAATTTTTTTTCAGTGTAACTCGTTTATTTTTGATGCTGTAAACTTTTGTAAAAAATAAATAATAAGCTTTTTTTCGATACTTTAAAAATGTTAATAAGGCTTTCCCGAAAAACGCTTCTTTCTTCGGTGATTTCGAGTTGAATTATTCGATTTGGAATTAGACGAATAAGAACGTATTTTTCATGAGCTACAACTTTGCTTCTACTCAATTTGTAGACTTTACTGGTACACCATATTTTTCGTTTTTTTATAGGCTACACTTTTGCTAAAAAGATTTTTTTTGATAAAATATTTACTTTTTGAGTTATTTGGGAAAAACGGTCTGAAAACATAGTTTTTTTGTCGAAAAATCAATATTTTAAATCGCGAATAACTCGAAAAGTATTGACTTACGTAAAAAACTTTATAGAACAAAAGGCGCCTAAAATAAGTCAATTTATCCATTTCCGGCCTTATTTTAAACACGTGTTTTTCACCCCCGAGAAGGGGTAAATGTCACCCCCAAGTAAAAGTAACCACAAATTCAACTTTGAAGTGGAGAGTAAGTAGAACCTAAATCCAAATTTTCATGCAATTCGGAGTTGCCCCTGGAAATTACACTCCAACACGGTCATTTATTGGGCTATTACTTCTAATGTTAATTTGATTAATTCTACAATCCTGTACTGACTAAACATTTACTCTAAAATTTACGTAGTTGTGAGAGAAAAAGATTTCTCTGTACTCCAAGAAACAAAATTAAGTCTATACTGCTTTCTGATATAAAGAGAAACGTTTGTTTATTTTCCGACTTGATCATCTGGTAGAGAGAATTTCGAACGAACTTTATGTTTATAATTTCCCGAATACTTTTCAGCTACCAAAACAAACCTGAACTTGGAATTATATCTACGTGTATCTTAAGCAGGTGCATGGATCTTTTTTAAGAATATAGGCCAGGGCAAAGATCTTAAGAGTAAATATAATACATTTTCTTCTCTAAGTGCAATGCTCTTTACAAAATAAGAAAATGCGTCTAAAAACTTTTTACTAGCAGAAAGAGAGATAGGAAGAGAAAAGTTAAAACAAACTTCTCCTCTTCTTTTTGTGCCATATTAGAATTATTAGAGGTTGGTATAATAATTACTATGGCAAAACATTCATATTCTTTTGCATCTGAAAATGTTGTCCTACATTTTATATTTCGGTCCCGTCTCAAATGTTTCTTAGCCAAGAAGCTTGCTTTATGCGTCCACCTTTTAGGCTCCCTATTTCCCCCTGGAAATCAGCTACAGTAGTTTATAGCTATGTAATCTTAATATTTCTAATCAAGTATATTCAAATGGGAAATAAGCCACAATTTTACCTAAAAATGATTTTATTAACGTTTCGACGCCCAACTCGGGTGTCGTTGTCAAAATACAAAATAATACTAAATAAACAAAAATGTTGTTGCTTAGTAAAAAATTCTTCTAATATTTATTTAATCTGACTCATTTATATCGGCAATTCAGACACTATACTAAAAGATAGTTCATTCGATTACATGAAATCAATCCCAACTCAAGAATATCCGCCACAAAAAATCATAGCATGTGATCTGTCTTTAAAAAGACAACCAAATGCAACGGTGGCACTGAAATTCTCGCGTTAGAGATTCCATAGTAAATCACGAGGGAAAACCAGGAAAAACCTCGTGATACTATCCCGACATCGTAAGTATTTGGGTTTACATTTAGTTTACTCTCAAAAATAATACCAAATTCTGACTTGATATTTTAAATTTTAAATAATACTAAAATACTAAATACGTACTAACTCGATATGTTACTGATTTACTAATTGTGGTATTTTCTTTCTATTGACTTCCTCCTTTAATATGGGTAACCACATCCTACTGCATTCTACCGAGGAATTTGCATAGGATAGTATCATGAGGTTTTTCCTGGTTTTCCCTCGTGATTTACTATGGAATCTCTAACGCGAGAATTTCAGTGCCACCGTTGCATTTGGTTGTCTTTTTAAAGACAGATCACATGCTATGATGTTTTGTGGCGGCTATTCTTGAGTTGGGATTGATTTCATGTAATCGAATGAACTATCTTTTAGTAAAGTCGTCCCAGGAACGCAACTCATCAATATTGGCAATATCATTTTAAAGTCGTCTACTTTAAAATATATAATACGTGTCTGAATTGCCGATATAAATGAGTCAGATTAAATAAATTATTAGAAGAATTTTTTACTAAGCAACAACATTTTTGTTTATTTAGTATTATTTTGTATTTTGACAACGACACCCGACTTGGGCGTCGAAACGTTAATAAAATCATTTTTAGGTAAAATTGTGGCTTATTTCCCATTTGAATATACTTGATTATAAAAATGCCACAAGAAAATAGCTTCAGAACAACCTTAATATTTGTATTTCAAGTCTAGATTTACGTACTGGCAAATTAGATCAATATAAACTAATTATTGGGCAAATAATAGGAGAAATAAAAATGAAGTAATTTAAAAGAGAGAGAATAAGACGAAAACGTCTTACACTTACTGTATAGAGTATAGAAGAAACGTACCAATCAATATTGTACAAACCATCGAAAATGTATACTTCCATAATCGAATACAGGCAAAGATAAATTAAAAACTAACGCAGTTTATACCAGTACAAAGCGGAGTCAGACAAGGTGACTCGTTAAGCCCACTGCTCTTCAATATAATATAATGAACGAAATGATAGAAGCAGTAAGTATTATAGGTCATGGTTACATATTATGTTACGCAGACGACGGCCAGTTAATCGCCGAGACAGAAGACGAGCTCCAAGGATTAATACACATCTTCAACACAACAGCCAAGAAATACAATATGATAATATCAGCAGAAAAACCAAATGTATAACAAGATCTTAATACCCACTACGATGTAAAATCAAAATTGATAGAAACATAATAAAGCAGGAAACAAGGTTTAGATATCTGGGAATAGATATATCCAGTTACGGAGATCTTGAAGGGGAAGTACGACAACAAAGCTTAAAAGCAAGTAAAGCAGCGGGATCCCTTAATGACACAATCTGGAAGAACAAACACATAAGACAAGACACAAAAGCAAGAATCTATAAAGCAGCAATTAGACCTATATTGACATACAAGGCGGAAACCAGACCTGACACATCTAAAACGAGACGACTACTAGAAACAACAGACATGAAAATACTTAGACGAATATCAGGAAAAAGTCTGTTGGATAGGGAGAGAAGCGAAAACATAAGAACGTCCTGCAATGTAGAAGACATAAATGTCAAAATGGAAACAAGAGTGAAACGAACACATTAGTAGAATGGCAGAGGATAGGATAGTATTAATAGCAAGGGATAAGTCACCAAATGGACGAAGAAGGATTGGTAGACCAAGAAAAAGATGGTACGATAGCTTAAACAATTTAGGAGGCTAATATTGAAGAAGAAACAGACTTTAAAGCCTACATACAAGAAGGAAGAAGAAGAAGAAGAAGAAGAAGAAGAAGAAGAAGAAGAAGAAGAAGAGAATAAGACAAAACAAAAGAAGATGGAACCTGGAGAAGTTGAGAGTAAAATAACTAAGATAACAACAGGAGACAACCCTAAAGGAATATTTAACAGAAGCAAATAATATAGAAGAAATATGGAAACATATAAAAGAATCCATTTTGAATTCAGCTGAAGAGGTGTTAGAACAGAGGCAAATAATGTTTAGAAAGTTACATAATGCGAAACCAAAATCAAACAGAAAAACCAAGTAATAAATAAATGGATAACAACTAAAAATGAACATCATCAAAATGAATACAAAGTAAAAACAAAAGTAGCAGACCTTCTCCTTCTTCTTCTTCTTCTTTTAATAGGACTATGTTTTGTTTCTTCTGTTACAGTCTCTGCTGTGATCCGGAGCTCCAGCTCTCGTACCATCATTTTTTGGGTCTTCCTATGGGTCGATTGGTGTTGGGCTTCTGTGTCTTCGCCTATTTCACCACACGTTCAGGGTCCATCCGATCTACGTGGTCTCTCTACATGCGTCGTCGTGCTCTTATCAATCTCACTACGTCTTGAACGCCTATCTCGTTCAATGTGTCTTCGTTTCGTATTCTATTTCTGAGTGTGATACCTTTTATGGATCTTAGGGTTTTCATCTCTGTTGTTCTCATTATTTGTTTTGTCTTTGTTGTCTCGGCCCTTGTCTCAGCTGCGTAGGTCAGTACGGGTCCAGCACATGTCTTATAAATGCGGACTTATATATTTGCTTGCTATGCTTTCGGTGCTCATATATTAATTTCGCCAGATTATATCCCTCAGGAAACCAGATATTCGCTGCTTTCGTTGCCTACTCTTTTGTTTCAAGTCACAGATGCCTGTCGCTAGATATTTCCACACCCAAGTATCTACAATCCATTACCTGTTCGAGTAGCAGACCAATGTAGCAAAAACAAAAAAAAGGCTGTGTATAGAAGAGTTCTTAAAGGAACCCGAAGAGAATAATAACGACATCGACAAACTATTTGGTTACCTAAAAGCTCAACACATAAAATGTAGACGAGTGGTTAAAAGTGACAAAGTTTCATGGGAAGGAAAGGAAAATAAAAAAAAAGAAAGGAAATACTCAGAAAAGTTATGGGTTCGATAAGAATGGAAAATGGAAAAATAAGAAGAAGAATACCATGAAATAAGAGAAATAATGAAGGGAGAAGATATAGTTGACTGGAAAAGAAATTGCTGGGACAAATAAAGAGAAGGAAAATGACTTACTGATATAATGTAAGACATATAATTTTTTTTATTAATTGTCATTATAAAATATATCAAACGCACTTTTTTTTACATGTCAGTTAAGCTAAAATAATAAATTAATAAAATAGGCAGAATCTAAGAAATCATAAAAGCAAGAAAGGGGTCTAACCGTTTCACCAGATACAAATTTCAAAACAAAACGACACGATCGAACAGGGTTCATGAACTGTGTGCATCAGTAATGGATTTTCGATGTAATTGGCTGCATATGAAATTCTTAGCTATTTTTGTATACACAATCATGGTCAAAAATGTAAAGACTTATCCTAAACGGCTTACAAAGAGAGTGGTGCAAAAAGTTAAGCTGGTTTCCTGATAAACAAGTTAAGATGAAACCTGTATTTATCTCCAAAACGTAGTGATTATGTATTTCGATGTAAAGCGTTTAATTATACACCACTTACGAAGTATTTATGTTGTAGAACAAAGAAACTGAATTATCTTAATTGCTGTTGTGATGCGGTCGAACACTTTATTGAAAGGAAAATCAATGATTATTCCATATATTTTATTTTATTAACACATTGATGGACACTGAAATTAAAGGATATGCCTGATACAGTACCTAATTTTTTTTATTTTTACACATGATATTTTTTAACAAAATATTATTGGAGCTTTTCTTCTTCTTCTTCTTCTTTTATATAGGCAGTACTGCTTGTTTTTCTTCAACGGTGCCTTTCATTCTGCCAATAAGTTGTCATTCCATTTTTTCCTTGGGCGTCCTATACTTTTCCTGCCTAACAGTGACTTGTCCCTGGCTATTCTTACTATCCTTGATTCAGATATCCTGCTTTTGTGTTTATTCCACTCTTCTGTTCTGTTCTTTACCCAGGTATTTATATTGTCTACCCCACATATGCGTCTGATTTCCTCACTTTTTACCCTATCTTGTAGTCCTTTTCAGCAATCCTTCTTAAGATCTTCATTTCGTTGGTTTCCAGATGTCTTCGTTTTTTGCTTGTATCTGGTCTTGTTTTGGCCGTGTAAGTCATAACTGGTCTAATAACTGACTTATATATTCGGGCCTTTGTTTCCAATCTTAGGTGTTTGTTTTTCCAAATTGTGTCATTTAGGCATCCGGCCGTTCTACTGGCTTTAATTATTTGGTCTTTTACCTCTTCTTCGATATTGTTGTCGGCTGATAGATTAATTCCCAGATATTTGAAAGTCATTACTTGTTGTATAATTAAATTGTATAACTCCAATTTGCATCTTTTTGTTTCTTTGGCAATTACTAAGCTTTTTGTTTTTTGGGCTGATATTTTCATATTCATTTCTTTTGCGTTATTGTTGAACTCGTGCAATAATATTTGTAGGTCGTCTTCGCACTCTGCTACTAACACGGTGTCATCAGCGTAAC
The DNA here is from genome assembly GCF_917563875.1 of Diabrotica virgifera virgifera. Taxonomy (NCBI): domain Eukaryota; kingdom Metazoa; phylum Arthropoda; class Insecta; order Coleoptera; family Chrysomelidae; genus Diabrotica; species Diabrotica virgifera. Next base: position 23,989,657 of record NC_065449.1, on the reverse strand, counting down.
AGAGTATTTTTCTCTCTATTGCCCATTTTGTACCTCCTTTTTTTCTTCACTTGTCTTATTGGAGCTCAAAGAGATAAAAAAAATCACAATTCAAAAGAAAAATATTGTTGTCGATGCCTTCGATGCCTTCGATTGCTGCGACGCTCTTTCTCTTCCAACTGCTTCACCAACAAACTGCCTGCTTTCTGAACTGGACTGCTCTCTTCAGATCTTAATTACACAGTCCTTATTTTTTCTTCATCCATCTGAGACTCAAACACTCTACTCCCCTCCATCAGTCTCCTCGACAATCGCAAGCATTCTATCTACACATTACATCCTTACTTTCCTTTCTTGAAAACAAATAGTGTTGTATACAAATTTCCCGTCTTGTCAAATTCCAGGAGATACCAAAATTAATTTTTGTCTTACATGCTAGAAAAAAACCCTATATTCTAAAACTAAACAATTTTGTTTATTACCGTCTTTACTTTCTAGGAAGCATTTAGAAACACTCTATTGTTTACTTCAAACGCAAATACATCCACTTTCTAAAACCCATCGTAAATTATTTCCATTGTTTTGAATTGTTAAGTCCGTTCGTAGAATCTTAACCACTAATCGTTTTTCACTTTCCACGAAACACTCCTTACGACTAAATATATTATTTACAAATTTTGGCCATATACAGGGCGATGAAAATCTACGATCTCGTGGTCTTTGACATAAATTAATTTTCTAAATTCTTCCCATAAAATTATATAACAATACATATTATACATACACATCCACAAACATTTTCCCTTTTTTAAATAGAAATTGAGTCATATTTCTGAGCTCGGTAACTTTTAAGTGGTATAACTGATTTTCAAAATTAGACATGCGTTGGAAAGGTAATGATCATTGCTATCCAAACCGCAAAGGTCGGACTTAAATTTTCAAAATTTTTGGGAGTTTTGGGGACGAGAACGAAAAACAGACCCTAAATAGGAAGGGCCGTAAAATTCACACCCTTGGATCAAAACGGATGGTTGACATATGGATGGGTGAGTCTTTTCCTGAACTTTAAGGTAGGATTTGGCCCAATTTTCAATTCAGTCAGATTTAGAAAATCTAAAATTTCTTTTATATATAGTGTCGCGTGTTGTTGGGATTCTTTATTATAGTTAATACACTCTATATAATTTTTTATTGGTTTTCTCGGTTGGTCTATAATATAATTTTTAAACTATGCGAATTTTCAGTAACATTTTCTAATCGTCTAAATACTTTAAAATGGTTAAAACGACTGTTTAAAACAGTCCCGTTTGCAGACATTAAACCTTGTTTGGTTAACGACGTAAAAAATTTTATATTCATTGTTTTGAAAATTTTTCAGTTATCTAACACCGCTTAACATAAAATGCCGAACGTGCTGGGACTGTTTGAACATTCGGCAGGCTCAAAACTCACTGAGCGAAAACAGAATTAGCAATAATTACGCTCATAAAATTTTATGCGTTAGATTATTTTGCGCTTTTTTATATCTTTTTGGACTTGGAAATAGCTCTGACTGAACAGAGGGAGATTTGCCGAGAATTTATGGCCTTTACTTGAAATATCTATTCGAAGATATTATGGCAGACTCTTTTATCGTTTTTTCGATGTTCGTCGTTTCGGATTCTCAAATGTCTGCAGTTTTCTGCTTGCTTTGTTTGTTTTGTTTGGAGATTTCTCGGGGAAAGTGGTTGTAAACTTAAAAATCGCAAATATAAATTTCAATAAGCCAACATTTTATGCCAGACGATCATAAGGGCCACAAAATACCAATGGTGTTCTATAAATTAGAAAATACAAATATGACTGAAAAAGTAAAAAACAGAGGTAGAACGAATAGGCTTAAATTGGCAAACTAATATTATATTTACGTGAATTATACAGGGTGATTGATTAGTGGGGTAAAGCTCAATAGATCCGCTATAGTAATAGATAGCAATAAAAGTTAATAACAAAAATTGTAGCCAGCTTTTAGCTTCACATTACAAAATTAGTTAGAATGTTACAGAGTGTTCGATAACACAGTGGCAGACCAAACTTTTTTTTTCAATGAAACACCCTATATTTTATTTTAAATTTAAAATCCTGTTATCTTCTCCATCACAAAAATATAAAGGTTTGTTATGTTATACAGGGTATTTACAAAGTTATAACCAATTTAATATGAAAATCGTAACAAGTTCAACTCCCTCTATAAATAAAAATAAGCAAAACAGCAATGTTTTATTAATGCCATATTTTTTACGTATTGTCACAATTTTTAAAAATGATTGATATTACTAATTTTCTTTATATCAAATACAGGATCAGTCAAAACGTCAAAAGTACATTATTTTCTCAGTAATTTTAGATCGAACACCCTGTATTTTATATCACGATTCAACAGTACCATTACCGTACATTTTTAGATAATATTCCCTGTGTCTAAATTTATAAGTTTTCGAGATATTTTTATTTTTCAATGTACCAGTAGCGTGGCCACCCAAATCACCAGAATTTCATAAACTGGACTGATTTTTTTGGGGTTACGTTAATAATGAAGTTTATAAAATACCTCCAACAACAAGCAATGATATGAAAAATAGAATACAAAGTGTATTTCGATGTGTTAATTTACAAATGCTTCGTAGAGTAAGTAGATCATTCAATAATCGTTTTTAGGCGTGCATAAATGTGTTGAGGTAATTTTGAACACCCTATGCAATTAAATATTAAAAATATTTTATTAAAAGTAGCTTCTAATTTTTTCAAACATATTTTTTTGCATAATGTTTCACTGATAAATTAATTTTCGTTCTTTATTTACTACATTGTTACATTTACATACAAAAGTAGTGTTTAATTGTCTTCACAAAATGTTGTATTTTATGTTTGTGTGTTTTTTCGTAAAATGTATTACTAATTTTCTTCTTTATTTGTTACATTTACCTACATAAAAAGAGTAGTTTTTAATTGTTTCAAAAATGTTGCATGTTGTGGTTGTGTTTTTTTTGTGTAAAATGTATTACTAATAAATTATTTTTATTGCTTTATTTGCTACACTGTTACACACTGATTACCGGATTGATAATCAGTAATCGTCAATTGTCAATTCAGTCATGGCTTACTTAACATTTAGATAAATTTAGACACCTAAAATAATTTGCTCTGAATAATGAAAATATCTCTAAAACTAATAAATTTGGACATAGGGAATGTTATATAAAAATTAAATTACGGCAATATAAAAACAAAGCAACTAAGATGGTTTGGCCACGTACAACGTATGGAAGAAGACAGATTACCCAAGCAAGTGTTACGATGGGCACCAAAAGGACGGCGGAAGAGAGGAAGACCTAGGAAAAGCTGGATAGAAGGAATCCATAGGGAAATCGGAGAAAGAGGCTTGAACGAAGACATGTGCTACGATCGAGAGCAATGGCGATTGGGAATCGGAAGACGTCGTAGAACGTTATAAACCGATTATATATATATATATATATATATATATATATATATATATATATATATATATATATATATATATATATATATATATAAATTACGGTAATGTTACTTTTCAATAATGATATAAAATACAGGGTGTTCCATTTAACATTACTGAGAAAATAATGTAATTGCGTTTTGACTCACCCTGTATTTGATATACAGAAAATTAGCAATGTCAATAATTCTTGAAAATTTTGACAATAAATAAAAAATATGTCATTAATAAACATTGCTGTTGTGCTTATTTTTATGTATACAGGGAGTTTAACTTGTTACGATTTTCATACAAAATTGGTTATAACTTTGTAAATACCCTGTATAACGTAACAAACCTTTATATTTTTGTGATGGAGAAGTTAACAGGATTTTGAATATAAAATAAAATATAGGGTGTTCCATTTAAAAGAACATAAGTTTGGTCTGCAACTGTGTTATCGAACAACCTGTAACATTCTAACTATTTAATTTTGTAATGTGAAGCTCAAAGTTGGCTACAATTTTTTTTATTAACTTGTATTGCTATCTATTACTATAGCCGATCTATTGAGCTTCACCCCACTAATCAATCACCCTGTATACTAGTAATCGATTTTTATAACAGTGTTTGAAATGCTATATGAATAGGATAGAGAACAATAAAAAGTAGTAATTTTCAGGTTACATTATGGAAATAAAGGGTGATTCTCTTTCTTATTCTTCTTCTTAACTCAGGAGACACTCATTAGTCTCTGGCACTTGGGCATAACACCTTTGTACCATACCTTGTTATTCCCTTAAATTCTAATAAGTTGTGTGTCCTCAACGAAGGCCAACAGTTTTCTTATTGGTAGTTTTAGGATCTCTGTTGGTTCCAACCTCAGTTGACCAGTGAATTCCTGCCTTATAGCACTTTGCACACTGCAATGGCATAGTATGTGTACGGCAGTCTCTTCTTCCATTCCGCACTTTCTCCACCATGGTTCATTCATCGTACCTAGTTTGTATAGGTGACTTCTTAAATGGCAATGTCCAGTCACCATTTCAGTGATCGTTTTGATCTCTCGTTTATTGAAGTTCATCAAACTATTCGAGAGTTTTTTATCAATGTTCTTGATTATTTTTTTAGTCTGAATTTGCCCTTGAGTGACTCTCCATTTCATGTGATGATTCTTTATCAGCCATTTCTGAATCTCGTTTTTCGTAGTATTTTTAGTGATGACACAGAAAGGTTCTGGACCTACAAAAGTTTATCTCGAGCCTTGTTTTGCCAACAGATCTACTCGTTTGTTCCCATACATCCCTTTATGACCAGACACCCATATCAAATAAACTTGTTTGTCTTTTGCCGGGTTGTTAAGGAAATCTTAGCAGTTTCTCACCAGATTTAATTTGGTGAGTGGGTTCTTGTGTAAATATTGATTCTCTTAGATTTAATCCATACAACAGTTATATTTTAACCCATACAACAACCCATAACCCATACATGACTCAGTGACCATAACCCACAACCACGGACAATTCCACCCCGATGACCTAGTATGAGATAGGTGGGGTTTAACTGATCCCGACCACATCGGAGTTACGAAGGGCAGATAGGTCCGACTTAGGGCCAAGCTGGTCGACGTCACTCTGAAGAGGTTTTAGCTTAGAGACGCAAAACTGTCGGAAATGTTTACCTCTGGCGTCTGTTTGCAGATTCCTCACCTAGTGATAAAATAAAAAAATATGAAAAAAAAATTTTAAGAAACGCTTTTCCTTAGTTACAGGTTACTAAAATTAAAAATATTATAAAAAAATCAACTAAAAAGCAAAAAATAAAAAATCAAACTCGAAGGATTATTCGAAAATACTCACACATTCGTTAAAAAATTGAAAAAATCATTCGTTAAAGAAAAGCGTGGGGCGAAAACCGTTTATTCGATGAAGACGCTTTTCTTTAACGAATGTGTTAGATTTTTTTAATATATTAACAAATGTGTAAGTTTTTTTCTAATAATCCTTCGAGTTTGGATTTTTTTTATTTTTTGCTTTTTAGTTGATTTTTTTTATAATATTTTTAATTTTAGTCACTCGTAACTAAAGAACAGCGTTTCTTAAAATTTTTTTTGAAGATATTCTTCTTTAGCGGCGTATCGATTGAGGGTAAAATTTGATCGATCCCCGCGCATGCGCACACCGACAGTATGGTATTAGTGGTTATACGGGCTCTGATTGGGCGTTGAAATTTTGAAATGATCTGTCAATAATTGTTCAATATGGAGATTATCGGTAAACAAAAATATTGTATAATATTAGTTTTTATTGATGTGTGGACAGAAATAAAATCAAATTTATAATTATAGTGACTTATTAAATAGTTCTGAAAAGCCGCAGGTACGTAATTCTAAATGTTTCAGTTGGAAATACCTAATAGTTTCAATACCTATCTATTTGGAAAATGTTAACAAAATAATGTAGTTACCTATTAGTAGGCAATGCTTTAATTTACATAATCTGATTACGAACAAACTTTCTACAAATATTCATCTCATATATTGTTTTCTTACTCTATATATTGTTGTATTTTATTTCGACAAAAATCAAACTAATAATTTTATTAAATTCATATAAATTTATGGTGTAAACGTTTAGTTTGTGTATATTCCCACATGACGTACACGCGAATGTGGTCTAGTTTGAAATGCCGTCAGCTTTCGTACGGCGCGGTAGACGTGAAGTGGGTTCGAGCCCCAAGCAAGTTATTATTTTTTATCTTTTTTTTATAGATTTTATGATTGTAAGTATATTATTATATAATTTTTGAAGATATCCTTCTTTTTTGAAAGTGGTAGATAAGAAAGTTAGTTTGATTTTTAAATAAAATAAGTACAAATAACCTTTTAAGTATATTTACTTCGTTTAAATTACCTATTATATAATAGAAGGATATCTTCTTACGTGCGTACAAAGTACACACACATTCTTTTTTTCATATTTTTTTATTTTTTACTTTTTAGTCTTAAACTTTTCAAACATTAAAATATATTGTCATGTTTATTAAAATATATGTATCAAACATATTATGATGTACAAACATGAAAAATAATCGGAATCGGCAAGAAATTTGAAACTTTATTGTTTATTTATGAAGCATAGCGTAAATAATTGGCGTAAAAAGTGAAATTATGTATAGTTCATATGATTAGCTACAATCTGTGAAAGTTTCAAGTTTCTTCATTGTAAAAATAAAAGAATTTAAGCGTTTTCCGTTAAAATCGGTTTTTTATTTATTTAAACAATTAATAAAAATAAAAACATTATTGACTATTTGCGTATTGTTCCCGCTAATGCATGTCTGCAAATTTTCATTTATTTGCATTGAAGAAAAGGCGGTCAAATTAATGTCTAAACATTTGACCGAAACGATTGAACTAAAGAAAAGCGTTTAAAAAGGTATATATGAACGGAAAGCTCGACAAATACTTAATTCCCTGTACTATTTTGACAAAATATATTTTTTTCAACTCTTTAACTAGTCTAACTATAAAAATATATTTTATTTACTCCACATCTTTCTTGTGATATCTCAAAAACCCCTTTTTGCCTAACTCTGCTCTCCGTCGCCAAACTGACAGTCGCATTAATTCTAAAAAAGGAATCTAATATATCAAGTGGTCGAAAGTTGTAGAAGCAATTTCGCGAAAGTGGATAGGAAACTAACCTTCAAATCAATCTCGCTAAAAGGCATGGCAAACCATGGTAATCCCATCAGACTTTCGCGATGGCTGCTTTCGATATCGCCGTAATTATCGTTGTGGGCCCACATCACAACCTGGAACAGAAATGGGACAGGTCATTGTTTGGATGTATAAATGGATTCTTTATGTTGTATAAAATAAACAACAGTAGAACAAAAAATAATACAAAAAGACATTTAAGCTGGATAATCATTTTTTGAAGAAATCATGCTCTACTTATATTTCAATATTTTATTTTGTACTTTTTACTTTTTTGTATTCTTCTTCACTTTCTCAGTTATTATTTTACTATTTTCTTGAGTCTCTTACTATTTTTTAAACGTCTTTTTAGATGTGTGTAAAAACGTAAGCTTACCCATAAGTCACTAAAAACAAAACTCATGACTAATTTCAAACAGAAAACAAAATCATCATCATTTTCTTTGATTTTATCCATACGCATTGTAGGCTTCCCTCATTATATTTCTCCATAAGTTTCTATATTGGGTCACACCAAAATCAATCCCCTTTTTTTATATGCCCTACCTAAGAGTCTCTCCTCAGGTGTTCTTTGGTCTTTCTCTACTACTCCTGCCAGGAACTCGCAAATCGGCAATTCTTCATAATGAGTGATTATGATAAATCTTAACATAATCATTCTACCATCAGTTATAGATTACTCTTCTTCTTACTGTGTCTATCTGTTCCGGATGTTAACGATCAGTATGCTATCCTAACTGTAGACCCAGTAGAAGCAGAGTTGCAGCTAATGAAAAGTAGGTTCTTCTTCGTCAAATTCCAAATCGAACATTTCAATGTGAAATAACCCAAAAACGGAGCACTTTTAGGGGAAAATTAATTTCAACTTTTTTAAAGTGTTTAAAAAAAGGTTTATTTTTGTTTCTAAAAAAAATCTTGTAATATTAAAAATTAGTGAATTAAGCCCAACATATTGTTGGTCCCTTTTATTATTTGGTAAAAAAATCGCGAAAATCAACCCCTAATTAGCATCACATATAAATTTTAACATTACCACTTCACAAGTTACTTTGTCTATGTATCATTTATACAATCTGTATATAATAATCATGTATATAATCTGTAAGTTTTATCGGTTCAAAGTGCTTCGTTTTGAAAAAGCTGTAGTTAAAATAGCTTGAACGAGTAACTAATCACGAGTTTAGGCAAATTTTGAACAGCCATAACATAACCAATTCTTGTCTAATAAGAAAACAAAAAATCAAAAATATTCAGAAAAGCAAAACATACATTTTATTACTCTTTGAGATTTTTGGCATTTCTAATTGTTTTTAAGTTAAATCCATAAAAAATTAGGATTTTTTTCAAAATTAAAAAAAAATGTTTTATTTTAAACCCAATTTTTTTCAAAACCTGCTCACTTTGAACCAATCAAACTTATAGATAATATAAACAATACATAAGTAAAGTAACTTGTAAAGCGGTAACGATTAATTTTATTTTAGAAGCTAATGAAGGGGTGATTTTCGCCATTTTTTTACCAAAAAATAAAAAGGACCAACAATATTTTAAGCATAACTCACTTACTTTTAATGTTAGAAGTTTTTTTTTAACAAAAATTAACCTTTTTTTAAACACTTTAAAAAAGTTGTAATGAATTTTCCCGAAAAGTGCTCCGTTTTTTTGTTATTTCACGTTGAAATATTAGATTTGGGATTTGACGAAGAAGAACCTATATTTCATTAGCTGCAACTCTGCTTCTACCGGGTCTGCAGACCTCACGCATACACCATTTTTTTTTCAATTTTTATTAGCTATATTTTTACTAAGAATATTTTTTTCGCTAAAATACTTACTTTTTGAGTTATCTCCGAAAAATCGTCCAAAAACATTTTTTTTTTTTTTTTGGTTAAAAATGAACACATTCACTCGCAAATAACTCGAAAAGTATTGACTTAGTAAAAAAACTCTATAGAACAAAAGTTACTTAGAATTAGTCATAGACGTAGAATTGTAAACTTTTTCTTATATAATAATAGACAATTTCAACTACCTATTCCAAAATTTTCATCCTTCCTTTATTTTTTTTTGGAGGTTTTCATAAAATTTTGCGTTCCCTGATCGGGCTACTATTCGGAATTGTAGATATATATATTCAGCCACTTTCCCAGAGTTTACAGTCAAGATTTTCTTTTCTCCTTGAGCTTTCTCTCTCCAAACACCTTACTTTAAAAAATGAGTTGCAACAAACTATCGCTGTTCATTTCTTATAACACGGTCAATATATGTATTCTAATTTGAGATTTTTAATTGTGTTAATAATGTCGTATCCCTTGCCTGCTCTGCGTAAGACCTCAACATACATAATTCACATTATCCACTCATGAAATTATTAAGAAGAAATGTATGTAACAGGACATCTATGGTGTTGCAGAAGTATCTAAGTTTTTTGTCACACTTAATAATGGTTCGCCTTGGTTATCTACAAAACGCTTAACTCTTCTAGGCTTTTATAGACCTGCAAGCTTTTTTGACTTTTTTGTGCGTATTAAATGAATCGTGTTGTAATAGCTTTATTTCTGTTCAGATTTCCCTTAACATATTTCTTAATTTTACAATTTTACTTTACATAATTCTTAATTTTACAATAAGAAACAATAAGAGGGATAAACTTTTAAAAATATTGTTAAAAGTTTGTATGTAGTTAAATATTTGTTTGTGTTTAAAGACTTTTAATATATTCTGAAACACGAAACATAAAATGTGTTAAACATGTTTATCCCGGTACTGATTCCTTAAATTAATAAACATAATTTTAATTATAACTGTAATAACAGTTAGTTTCCACGTAAACAAAAATAAATAGAATAATTCAATTTTGACGTTACGAATTGTCCGTTACGAATTTGTATAGTTACAAGCTATCGCCGTTACGAAGTGTCGCCGTTACGAACTGTCGCTCTTACGAATTGTCTGTTACCAGTTGTCCGGTTACGAATTGTCGCGTTACGAGATGTCTGGTCACGGCCGTAGGCACAATGTGATTCGTGGGTCGGATCTGATAGTGTATGCATTTTCAGCAACCCTAAAAACCTAAGAGTAATCCATTTGATTCCTCCGAAACTCCAGAACATAACCTGTCCTAGACACCAGGTGCTCCTGTGTCTGTGCTGATCACGTATTCGTATTCAGCAACCCCAAAAACCTATAATTACGGTATAGTACCGAAGACCCTCGCAACTCCAGGAGCCCCTTACATTGACCTTGGAAACCAGGTGCTCCGGAAGTCGGTTCTGGTGGCATATTCGTGTTTAGCGACCTCAAAAAACCCTCCAGTAATTCAGTTGCATCAATTAAATGCCGAAACCCATCGAAACTCTAGAAGATGACGTCCGTTGAAGGTCAAGGTCAAAGTAAAGGTCGCTATTGGATAGCCAGGAAAAAATCCTAGACTTTTCTTTGATCAAAACTTCTACATATTGCCAGATAACCAGTAACTCAGGGAATTGGAATACCCAGTAAATCTTATAATTTTCCGAGTTTGTGCCTCTATATCTTAAAAATCTTCTCTATACGATCGAGTTGTGCCCATGAGAACTTTTCATCACAATGCTTCAAAGAGTAATTTCCCAAAGTATGAATTAAATCCACTGGGACTTAATTTCCATAAGGTTTGTGCGGGCTACTTTCTTATTATCGTTATAAACATTAAATAAACACTTTTCTATGTTTACCGGTTGCTACGCATATAAATAATAAGCAATCAATGACAAATTGGCACTCATAATATTAAAGACTATTCAATTATCTTTCAAAAAGTAATATCCCTTTTGTGGTAGAAGCAATTAGTCTCAGAAATAAATATAGTTTAAATCAAAAGTTTTCAAGTGGGCCAATTTGTATGCACGCGAGTTTAATTACCGTTAATAATAACGTATTATTAAATGTTTTTCCAACACTTAAGTTCTTACCTGAATAACCTGAAGCTTTTTCTCATCACTGCAACTTTCGTTCCTTAATCTCTCGTAGAATTCTTTGAGCTTATTAATAAACTCGTCACTTTGGAGGTTAATATTGGCGAACGAAAAGTAAACTCCCGTAATGTTGACGTTCTGCAGAACTTCGCTGGTGGAGATGAGCTCGAAGTTGTTGGAGTTGGAGTTGGTGTTCACCGAGTCGCATTTTATGAGTTTTTTGCCGAAAAGGCGATCGTGCCATTTTATTTTTTCCATTATTCCGGCCAACTGCGACGGGTTTTTGGGTCTAAGGGTATGTCATCGTTGGAGGACTGCAAAAAGATTAAAGGAGTTAGTAAAGTCAGACTGCATTAGCCGGAAGTTGTTTTGAATAGAAAAAGAGGATTCTATTTTATCATCAAATAGTATGTTTCTTGGGAAGGTATATAAAAAGGGATCTTTTTATTTAATGGGGTTAAAGGAGATGTTGACAAAAGAATGTATGATATTGCATCTTTTTAATATATGTTCTTTCAAGAATCCCTATATCACCGGATCGTAATAAGAATGACGTAACGATAAATTTTGTCAGTTCCTGCTTATTGCGTAATAATTAACTTCTAAAATAAAAGATCATACAAAAGCGACAGAACTGTAACTATGTGCTGAGTCACTACAGGGTAGTTGTATCGTTATTGAAATACGCCCATTTTAGACTTTGTTTCAGATGCATAATGACCCAACTGTAAATAGGGTTGAAAATGGTTGAAAACTAAATTAAGATAATGAAATTCGGACCAATAGGAATAAAAATAAAAGCCATCGCTGTAAGAATAAATGGCATACTGAATATTTAAAAATATTTTTTTTTGTACAGAAAAATTGTATTAAATTGTGATAATGAAATTGTGATAATGAAATTCGAACCAACAGGGATGAAACTAAAAGCCATCATGGTAAGAATAAACGCCATACCGATGCTCTTGAATGATTACTCCTCATTTAATCCCGATTTTAAATTCAGAAGAGCAATTTTAAAAATTGCTCTCATGAGAAATTTCGCTTTTTGCAGTTACGTCATTCTTATTTTGGACCAGCGATATAGTCTTGCTCCCTTAAAAACAGTAACAACTTCAATAGTAACAAGCATATCAGTTAAAATAATTTAAACAAGATTATATCGTACTAATTAAGAAAATCCTTTTTAAAGCTCATAAAAATCAAAGAAGAGTTCATTTTTTATGAATTGAATATGGTACTTCACATAACCATAGGTTTTGCATACATGGTTTAGTTGATACCATTAAGCACAATGTTAAATAATTACACTTTTATAAAAAAACTTTTTATAATAAAACGTTTTTATTATTTATATGACTCAATATAAAATTATTTTGTTGTTTCAATTTCTATGTCATAAAATAATTTTGTAATCGACTTTAAACTCATATAAATCAAAGAAAACTCCGATCCACTAGGTACCTTATAAAATTAAAGCTTAGAGCACGCATATTTAACGCTTTGTTCAATTACATTTCTGCTGGTGATTTTCATCTGGGAGGTTCTTGATATTGCGGTTGATCAATAATTACTTCTGGTTTGTTTACAAAGGTTACGCTCTTTTTAGGTACCATGGTTTTACGAATTTGGTCAAAGTGACGTTTTAGACAATATCCATCATCAAGTTGGACTTAGTAACAATCCATACTTTTTAACAATTGTGCCAAATTTCCAAAGTTCCTGGTTTCCTTGGTAATACCTTATTTGTACTCTCTCCCCCCACATTTAACTGTCTTGCACCAGAAGGGTGATTTTCTGATCTGGTAAGTTTTGGTGGACGTAGTGCGTCGAGTTTGATTCTTAGTCCAGTTTATAATTCAAAAAATTACACTGGTATAAAATAGTACTTTTTATAAAACCACGGTTGTTTAAAATAGCACATATAATAATTAACTTATAAAATGTGAATTTTCAGTAAATTAACTTTTATTTATGACATAACAATTGTAATACATTGTATTAAAAAAATTTAAAAAAGGTAAGCAACAGCCAGGTTTCGAGCTTAGGACCTCTCGATCTCCGGTCTAACGCTCTACCACTGAACTACCATCTATCGATGTCTTAGCTTATGTTAAAATGGAATTCAAATGGCACAGCATTAGTCACATTTTTGTTACTAAAAAAAATGGCATATTAGATAATAAATAATTTAAAAGATATGAATTTTAAGTATATTAACTTTTAATTATGTATTAAAAAAATTAAAAAAAGGTAAGCAACACATGTTTCGAGCTCAGGCCTCTCGATCTCCGGTCTAACGCTCCACCACTGAGCTACCATCTATCGATGTTTAATTTACTTTAAAATGGAATTCAAATGGCATACCGTTAGGCACATTTTTAGTGCAAGTAGTTTGAAATTAAAAAAAAAATCGATTTATCCATATAATAGCAGTTAAATGTTGCATTGTTAGCCATCTCTGAGCTATTCTAAAAATTTCAGGTAACTAGTAGCCTAGAACTATTTTTAAAATGGATTACAAAATTTGAGGAGACCGTGACACCAACCAAGCCAAGTACCTATATTTAAAACGTTTTAAAATCAAAGCATTCTTTGCAAACAATCCAAATCTCGGTATAAACAGACTCAGCCTTTAGTTTCAAATATATTATATTGGTTTAAATTATATGGGACCTCGAAGATATAAAACAACTTTAATCAGAATGAAGTTTGGACATGCAAGAACGGTGGCTAAAAATGGTGGCTAAACGACATAAAAGCAAAAGTGAGTAGAAACTGGCATCAACTCTTTTGAATAACTTTCAAAGGCTATACATACTTCATAATATACTGACGACTGACTTAAACTTTGATAATCACGACATATTTTTGTTTTCCTTGTATGAATAATCAAAAGAAATCTTTTTTTCTTTTTCTTTCTTGTAATTCTTAGTGCCTTTAGAGCGCCAGATATTCAGAAATTTCAATAATTTTAATAAATCTGAAATGATGTCTATGCGGTAATGATTAATAATAATTTATATTTAGTAACAATTATATCTACTTCTTACTATACATCTTTACGGCGCCACTGACGAAAAGGACAGTTGATTATCCCTATTGTTGCAGGAAGTATGTAACAGAAGTGATTTTTTGTTTATCTTTTTCTCTGAAAGAATGTTAAAAGGAGTGTTTGTTCCTGTGCACATTACAAAAATGAAAAGAAAATGTTACGGAAACTTCTACACTCTAACTCTAGAGCGTTTTGATGTACAAATTAGAACCCACTAGCACTAGAACATAAAATTCTTCAAACAACAATTTATAGTCTAAGAGCTAGAGGCGAGAAATCATCGTCATAAGTAATATGGAGTTTGGCATGTGAAATGTGTCTATTGTATGTTGATAATTATGACCCCTTTCAGGCTGACACCTCAGTGGATACAGGGAGTAGCAATAAGGGATGAAAGGGGAAAGTTAACGGAGTCATTAAAGGTTTTCACCTCCTATTTTGTTAAACCTCCATCGATTTGCATGAAAATTGGTGAGTAGTTAGAGCATACCCCAAGAAATAAAACTGATATGGTGCCAACGTGCGCTTTTATCCTGGGGGTGGATGCCACCCCTTCTCAGAGGTGAAAACTATTTTATTAAAAATAACCCCACTAATCGATAGAGGGACAAATTTTAAGCAAAATTTATTATTCCTAATTATTAAAATAAATCAATACTTTTTGAGTTATTAAAGATCAAAGATTTGAATTTTTCGTGAAATAAATGCATGATGTAAAGCGGTTTTTCGTAAATAATTCAAAAACTGTAAGTTTTATCAAAATAGTTATATTTACCAAAATTGAAGATAATAAAAAATAAAAGAGATTTCTTATTCTAAAAACCTTTGAGAATTAATAAAAAGTGAGATATAGGTGATGGAATGTATATTTTTTTTTCGGCTAGTACCCACATCTATGTATTCAAGCTCAAATAACGGGAAAACGGTGCATTTTATAAAACATATTTACTGAACACTTGTCAAAGTACTTAGAAATATGTATCAAATGAGCTCCCGGAAAAGTTAATACCATTAAACATTATGCTACAAACATTTTTCAAAGTTTAGGCTCCAAAAATTTGGAGCTTAATTATTATATTATTTATATGTTTTTAAAATTGTTTTAAGGCTTTTATATAAAATATAGCAAAAATGTGTTTGAATATTATGTCAAATGTGCCCATTATTGGACACCCTCAGTTTCTGTACATATTCAGTTTATACAGGGGCGGTTCTAGACCAAAAAAAGTGGGGGGGCAAGGGAACACAACCGGTGAATAAACAAGATAACGTGCCTTTTTAACGAAAATTATAGTACAAAAGTACTGTAAAAACTGTAGGGGGGCAGCTGCCCCCTGCCCCTGGCTAGAACCGCCACTAAGTTTATATCGATAGAAAAAATTCAATTAAATATCGAAATAATATAAAAATAATATTTTAGTAACATACATATTATTTCAAAAATATATTACTTCATATAAACTGTAAAAGAATTGAAATATCAAATAAATAAATATTACTTATTAATTTTAATGTAAGTAATGTTAAATGGCAGGTTACAAATTTTTGGTGCTGTTCACCCAATGATTTATGTATTATGTATATTATATTGTATAATATACAGTCTGTCTACTTAAGATGGACACATATATTACGGGACACTTTTTTATTTTTAATTTTACGAAATAAAGTTATAATTCATAAAAAGTTCTGCATCGTCTAAAACCTACGATTCAATCATCAGATAGCAAATTTTATCTATATTATAGGAGGTATTTTAAAAAATATGAATTTCGCTCAAGATTAAATTATCTTTTTTTCACACTGTTGTAAATTATTGTTACTACGAAAAATTGTTTGGAATTAAAAACTGTGTTCTAATATATGTATGCAATAGTTGTTATTATTATAGCTAAATAATTAATAATTATTATAATATTGTAACTATTATCTACATTCTTCTAATAAAAAGAAAATATTTAATTTTTTTCTCAAATTAGAGATACCTACCAATCATCATTTTCATTTATAACTCTTTTATTATTAATTTTACGAACAAAAATTATTCTTCATAAAAAGATCTGCACGGTCTAAAATCCAAGATGCAATCATAAACATAAGATTTTATAAAATTGTATCGACTTTAGTCGATGTGTAAAAAATGTGAATTTCGCTCAAGAAATTCGCTCAGTAAAGTGCCTTTATAGCTCACATTATTTAATAGTAGGATATAATTGCACATTAAACATAATTTTTAATTCTAAACAACTTTTCATAATAGCAATTTTCCATATTAGGAATTTAAATACATAAAAAACAAAGTTTTCGTTATACTAATGCTCGCATTTTTAACTTGTTATATTTAAATTGTAATAAAACGAACTTGATGATAAATTATAATAATAACTTCGTTCCCGAAATTCCTTTAAAAATTATTCTGTTAACAAATTTCAAAATAAATATATAAATAGCGTATGTTTTAATTTTAACTTTTTCCTAAAAACTCGAAAGGGTTCTCTTATTTCCATCATCACTTGCTTAGCTTTGATATTATAAACTTCATCTGGAGCTCACTTGATAGGTATTCTTGAGTACTTTGACAAGTGTTCAGTAAATATATTTTATAAAATGCACCGTTTTCCCGTTATTTGAGCTTGAATACTTAGATTTGGGTACTAGCCGAAAAAAATATACATTCCATCACCAATAACTCACTTTTTATTAATTCTCAAAGGTTTTTCGAATAATAAATCTCGTTTATTTTTTATTTTCTTCAATTTTGGTAATCATAACTATTTTGATAAAACTTAAAATTTTTGAATTATTCACGAAAAACCGCTTTACATCATGCATTTATGTCACCAAAAATTCAAATTTTTGATCTTTAATAACTCAAAAATATTGATTTATTTTAATAATTAGAAGTAACAAATTTTGCTTAAAATTTATCCCTCTATCGATTAATGGGGTTATTTTTTATAAAATAGTTTTCACCCCCGAGAAGGGGTGGCATCCACCCCCAGGGTAAAAGCGCACGTTGGCACCATATCAGTTTTGTTTCTTGAGTTATGCTCTAACTACTCACCAATATTCATGCAAATCGATGGAGGTTTAACAAAATAGAAGGTGAAAACATTTAATGACTGCACCAACTTTCCCCTTTCATCCCTTATTGCTACTTCCTGTATCCACTGAGGTGTCAGCCTGAAAGGGGTCATAGTTATCAATATACAATAGACACATTTCACATGCCAAACTCCATATTACTTATGACGATGATTTCTCGCCTCTAGCTCTCCGTCTATTATGAGGCAAGCTTATAACAAAGGCGTAGGTTATTTTTGTATTACTTTACTACTAAAATACACACACCGGCAAAATTAGCAGAACACCTTAAAAATGGGACATGTTTGATACCTCGAATTACCTAAACCTGTTGTCAGATTTGAGTGATTCTTTTAGTATGTTATAGCCTTAGTATTTAAGAATATCGCTGTAATAATATTGTTTCTAGATAGGTACATATCATTTTATACCGTTTGTACCAATCATACTGTGTTTTTTTCTTAAAGTTTGGAACACCCTGTGGAATATTGTAGCATATGTAAAATATTAAAATTAAAACTCGATTGTAGACTTACGCTTTCTTAACATTCTCTTTTTGATTCATTAACTTATATAAGATAATAAAAAAGTTATGTGCGTTAACAACTATCCATGTTTTTCATCAATAAATCCTCAGAGTAGAAGAGAAAAGTATGCTAAATTTGCAGTCACTCGAGTGTTATGGGCATGGGGACCTGTTGGATTGTGAAGAGTATGTGCTAAAACGAGAAACATGTTAAAATAAGTTTTCCATAAAGTGGGGGACTTTTCATTTTTTAATTTAATTTTCCATTTGAAATAATCATTTTTTCCGGTTATAGAGCTATCTATCCATCATTCGAAAAAATGTATCGAATTAAAGTTGCTTATTTTTACGTAAAGAATCCAAATCTACAATAAAAATTGGGTACTCCTATTTAAGATTTTAAATTAAATCCCCCACCCCAGCTCCGTGGGGCTCGTATTTGGAGCCATTTGATAGATTTTTCAAAAATATTGAATACGTGTATTTTGGATTCTTTCGATATGATGTTTATTTCGCGAAATATTGCAGGGATCGTATTTAAAATTTTTATCTACGACTGATACATAATATATGTATTATACTTGTGGTGTTTGCAATATAATGCCATATAATAATCCCTTAGGGATTAATAATGCGGGATTAATAGCTATTAATCCCTCTGGCACAACAATCACAAAATTCACCACGGAAACAAAATAATCAACCTCAAAAAGTGTCACTGTCAAACGAATAGTATATTTGACAGTTTGTGTTGAGATGGACGAAAATTAAGAATCTTTTAATTGTACACCACCAGAAATTGTAGAACTAGCTACAGCAACAGCATCTACCTTAATACCTGAAACATCGAAATACATTTATAATAAAACGTATAATATAATATAATCAAAAACTCTACTAAAGTTAATGATGATTCTCAACCAATTCAGTTTATTAATTGTACTATTACTCATTTTAATGTTTTTAACAAATAAAGTTGTTCATTAAAAATCTTAAATTAATTAATTTGTCGTAGATAAAGTAGAGTATACTACTCGCAATAATGGCTCTCATTCCCTCGGAATGTTACTCCCTCGCCGCTAACGCGGCTCGGTTCGTAAATATTCCTCGGGAATAATAGCCTTCATTATTGACTCTTGGTATAATCTACTATTAATTTACCCCTCACCACTTTCCGTGGGGGTTCGTTTTTGGTATCATTTGATAAACTTTTGAAAAATATTGAACACGTATTTTTTAGTTTTCCGATCTGACTTTCATTTCGCGAAATATTCGCTTTTTGTGAGACTTTGTGACTCGCCCATTTTGTTAGGCCCCGTTCAAATCATCAGATTTTTTAAATATACACTATTTTGCATGTAGTTAATACCTTAGCTTAATCTGACGATTTCAAATTTTTTTAAGAATAGATTTTTTTTCGGATCCCCCTTAACGAACTCTTCTGTATTAAGAACCAATATTATGGTAGAGGTACATTTACAGGGTACAAGGTTTCTCACTATTTGCTTATGTTGGATAATAAAAAAGTTATGTGCGTTAACAACCAGCCATGTTTTCCATCAATAATTCCTTATTTTCTGCTTAGTTTAATACACAATCCTAAACTAGGCCACAGTATATAGAGGTTCCACAGTAAAATCACTTCTCTGTCGGCGCTTTGATCTCAGGAAGTAATACCGCCAGTACGCAATTGGTAATTCACCAGTGGTGGATGCGGGTTTTTCCTGTTAAAAGCTATGCGAATAGCAATGCGAGAGTGGGGCAAAAGCGACTGCCAACATTGCGCGGTGACTACAGATCATCGCCATGCGTGACTACAGATTATACTTCCAATTTTTCGGAGAGTGTTTCTACTGTCCCTCTTTATACTGTGACTAGGCTATGAGAAAGTTTCACAAAAAAGTGAATATTTCGCGAAATAAATGCCAGATCGAGAGACTAAAAAATACGTTTTTAATATTTTTCAAAAATCTATCGAATAATACTAAACACGACACCCCACGGAGAGGGGTGGGGCTAAAAAAAAATTTAAATACGAACTCTGCGATAAAACTGCAAAATACACGTATTCAATATTTTTCAAAACTCTATCGAATGGCACCAAACACGACCCCCCACAAAGACGAGGTGGGGGGTTACTTTAAAATCTTAAATAGGAACCCCCAATTTTTATTGCAGATTTGGATACCTGACGTAAAAATAAGCAACTTTTATTCACAACATTTTTCCAATTATGGATAGATAGCGTTATAATCGGAAAAAGCGATTGTTGGAAATGGAAAATTAAATTAAAAAATGGAGAGTCCCACACTTTATGGAAAACTTAACTTAACTTTTTTTGGTTTTAGCACCCACTCTTCACAATCCAATAGGTCACCATAACGCTCGAATAACTGCAAATTTAGCATACTTCGCATACTTAGCAAAACATGGCTAGTTGTTAAAGCACATAACTTTTTTATTTGCCAACATAGGTAAAAAAATCAAAAAAGAATATAAACCAATTACAAAAAACTCGAAGATGTACCACAAGGTTATTTATTATTGTTAAAAAACATATAAAAGGACGCGTTTCGGCTTTACACAAGCCATCATCAGCTTAAATACAGGACAAAAAACAACTGACTGACCAGAAAAACAGGAAGGAGGAAGAATCAGCTAGTTTACATTATAAAATATATAGATGTACACATTTCTTCATTAATAATTAGCTATTAATAGCATTATGTTATAATTGTATTGTAAAATCATCAAGAACTTCCGCATGTAGAGGAACCATCATGTGAGCCGGTCAGGTGTCTGGTCAGTCAGTTGTTTTTTGTCCTGTATTTAAGCTGATGATGGCTTGTGTAAAGCCGAAACGCGTCCTTTTATATGTTTTTTAACAATAATAAATAACCTTGTGGTACATCTTCGAGTTTTTTGTAATTGGTTTTCCTCGAGACCACATTTGAGTAAGTATGGATACTTCTCTTCATGTTAAAAAAGAATATGTTAAGAAAGCTTAAGGCTATAATTGAGTTTTAATTTCAATATTTTATGTATGCTAGAATATTCCACAGGGTGTTCCGAACTTTAAGAAATAAACACAATATGATTATTACACCCGGTATAAAATGACATTTACCTGTCTAGCAACAATATGATTACACCCATATTCATAAAATAATAAGGCATAACATACTAAAGGAATCATTCAAATCGGACAACAGGTTTAGGAAATTCGAGACATCAAACATGTCCCATTTCTAAGGTGTTCGGCTAATTTTGCCGGTGTGTGTATTTTGTTTTTTTTTTCTCACTCAAAATCACTCGACTAACGTCTCACTAAGTTTTAGAACTTGTCAAAGAGAACACCAGGAAGAGGTTTAGGTTTAGCATAATCAGGCGAATACATCAATAAAATATTAGTTAAAATTATTTCAAAAACAGTTTTATTCATGAAATAATCTTATCGAATTACTCTCGAGCTCTTAAAAATTATCGATTTGTTTTGACCTCGTGACACTTTGACATAATTGCACTACCCTTCGGGTAGTGATATTAAAACTGTCAAAGTGTCACTCGAGATACAAATCGATAATTTTAGAGCTCTCGTGTAATTACTACTGAATGTTTTCTCTGTGATTCTAAATCACTTCTACTTGGTACTGTACATCTTTACGGCGCCACTGGCGATAAGGACAGTTGATTATCCCTATTGTTGCAGGAAGTATGTATGTAACAGAAGTGGTTTTTTTGTTTATCTTTATCTCTAAAAGAATGTTAAAAGGAGTGTTTGTTTCTGTGCACATTACAAAAATGAAAAGAAAATGTTACGGAAACTTCTTCACTCTAGAGCGTTTTGATGTAAAAATTATAACCCACTAGCACCGGGACATAAGATTCTTAAAATAACAATTTATGTCATAGGTAGGCATATAGCAAAGGCGTAGGTGAATATTTTACTATTGTTTTTCTTTTAGACTTGTAGAAAATACGTATTTTATAGGTATCAAATAATAAAGAATTTAAAAATAAATAACCATTTTCAATTTCGTTGCAAAACGAAAATACAGCCGCACCATATTCTAGTACAATCAGAGAGTGCATCAAGCACCTCTACCGGTTTCGAAACTTATTAGTCTCTCATCAGGAGGCACATATTCTGTTCTCTCTGATCCAACCAAAACAAACCCTGACGTGCAGTCCCGGATTGCATCGAACGAAATGGCATAGATGCCCTAGCGGCAACTGCTAGCAAAAGACTAAGTTTTCACTCTAATGGCATATAAAACAACATAATGTTGCTCTACATCCCACCAGACTGAAAACAATGGGAACCTTCTCTGGTTACACCTCCGAGGCTTCTACAATTTGCAAGCCATACGGATGCTGAGACTAAGGAAGATGAGGAAATTTTACAATTTATATTTCACGTCCCATCTGTTCAGCGCAGTAAAGTTTAAACGAGAATGGTTCCCTTCGTACTCCAATCAGAGTAAACATAAATCAAAAATGAATAACCATTTTCAATTTCGTTGCAAAACGAAAATACAGCAGCACAATCGCCAGCTGAGTATCTCATTGATAACTAGTATACTTAAGTGCTATATGTTTTCTCCACCTTGCTCTATGTGATTGAAGCCTGAACAATGACGGAAGCAATGCAAAAAAGAGTCATAAATGAGCCATAAATGAGGAATAATGGACCTACCGAGAAAGGTGGAAGAAACTCTTGGCTTTAAAACCTACGGCAATGGACGAATATGACCTCCATAGAACTATTCAGGGCGGCTGCAAACAAGATTAAATTGGCAAATGTAATGGCCAACGTCCTTAAGGATAAGGCACCTTAAGAAGAAGAACTTGTTAATAACTACAAGTCCAAAAAAATCGACTGCGAAAAACATAAAGGTTCTTGTTATATTAGACGTCCATACCACAGCATACTACTCAAAACCACTGTCGTTTATTTTGTTTGGTCGGGTCAGTGTTAGGGGAAAACTCTTACTTCCCTAGACTAATATAGCATTTCCTCGAATAAATAGTATAAGACTCTGATTATTACCTTGGACTATTTGGATAGCCCAAGGTCGGTACTCCTATAAGGCACGGAAGCATGGACTTTAAAAATAAACACAATGAATAAGCTAAAAGCATTTGAGATGTGGATTTATCGACGAATCCTTAAAGTTTCAAACAAAGAAGAATTGATACAGAACGACAACTGCTATGCACAATTAAAAAGAGAAAAACGGCATACCTGGGGCACCTAATTAGAAACGAAAGATACCAGTTTCTGCAAACCTTAATTGAAGGAAAGATCGAAGGAAGAAGGGGAGTGGGCAGGAAGAAAATGTCGTGGCTCCGTAATGTCAAACAATGGACAGGGCTAAGAAACATAGGAGACCTAATAAATACTGCAAGGGATAATGAAACATGGTCAAACGTGATCGTGAACATCCATTAGTGGATTGCAAAAGAAGAATTTGAATAGTATAAAATATAATTTCCAGTTGAAATGATTATTGCCAAAAAATTCTATAGGTAATATTTATCTGTATTTTCAAGTAAAAATATCGTCTTTGAAACACATGTATAAACACAACAAAGTTAGTCTTTGTGTCTCAACTCATTCATGTCTTTGTTGAGCACGCATGTAGTAAACCAGATGTACTCCTGGCTGCCTACCAAAAACATTATTTATGTACTCAAAGACCATAAAATATTTGTATATGTTTACCTAAAAGCCCAAACACAAGCACTAAAAATACAGACAGTCACAAAAGGCGCACATGAAAGCGAAGGAACAAGAGACAGATCAAAAAAAGCGGCGAGAGGTACAATGACTTTTCTCCGATACAGCGAGCGTTCGGGCGATCTAGACGCCGCGCCTGGACGTCAGGCGTCCAGGTCGATAGGTGCGTAGCGTCGCGGCGGTTGAATTTAGACTGAATTTGAATTTAAAATGAAAGAGCGTTGAGGAGAATAACGCCGTATTGCACCACATGCGCCGCTGCGTTTCAGGGGTGGACTTTAGGGGATATATCTGTTAAGACTAGATAAGCGCGTCGCATCAGATGTTTCGCGCATCGGTTGGTCTAGCGAAAGCTCATCTGGAATTTTGGTGTTTGGTGATACGAGGAACGGTCAAGTTTTCACTACTGAACAAAACCACAGAAATTTCCAACGAAAATAGAGAAAATATAATCCTTAGAAAGCGAGCAGATTTTTTTATGTAACGTTTTTTTTTCACAAAAATACACTAATCACAAAAAGTGTCACATAATTTTTAAAACAAAAAAAAAGTTTAAAAATAATTTTTAATTTTTAGCAAAATATTATAATACTCGTCTATCGTCTCCTTTAGGGGTGTATTGGGATACACTGCATCTCTTAGTAATCATCTTATTAAGTACAAGACAAATTCTTTTAATATTTAAATATCCTTGGTAAAACAAATACGTTTGTTTATAATAAACATGATTGACCCATATTACCACACCAGTGTATCAGTTTTCGATACAAGGTCAGCTTGCAGTAGCAAATATTATTCTTTATTTATAATCAAGTCGACACAGCATTTTTAATACAAACACTCTCACTTTTATATATTTCAAAACATTAAACAGGAGATTCCACATTCTTTGTATTAAATTCATTGCGTAAAGATTAGTCATTGGTATTTGAGATCCCAACGGGTAAACATCACAGTGGATAAATATGTTACCACCAGCTCTTTACCGTAGTTACTTCAGCGTACAAATAAATGAATTTACAGTAAGTAGTGTTACTTCATCAACCCTTATGGTAGGGGGTAACCACCCCTCAATTATCTGAGATGGTTCAGATATACAGTAACCACCATAGGGGTCTACAAACCAATTACATTTCAAGAACAAGCGTATTTTTGCCGAAAAAAAAACGAAAAGAAAAACGAGTGTCTGTCGAATCCACATAGTGTAAATCTTGACTCATCAGTAAAAATAATATTACCCCAGTCGTTAACATCCCAATCGACATGTTCTGGTGCAAACCTTAAACGTGCCATGCGGTACCCTCTTTAACAGTGGAGCAGTAGCAGAAACTCTGGCTCTGATTCCAAATTTCCTTAATTGATTCAGTCAATTTGTGCTCTACGTGCTCCCTAGTGGGAAAATTTTGGGGTAGTTCTGATTTCTTTCATTATATATGGATTTTGGGCTGCTGAATCCGAATATGAGGTTTGCGGACAAAATTTCTGGCGGAACATTGAAAAAATCGCGAGAAAATCGAAAAACTTCAGCTTTCTTCCGCTTTTTTGCTCAAATCTCGAAAACTATTAACTTTTAGTAAATAGTTTGTTAACAGAAATTAAAGTACTTCAAATTATCTACAAACATCACTATTTACTTTTTTTTTCAGACGAACCGTTCGGTCTAACGTGCAAGTAGAAAATTGCCAATTTTTAACGGTCTCGGCAAAACCCACTTTTTACATTCCAAAACTTTAGTTTTTATTAGAATGCTGTCATTTGATAAATTTCTCCTAGTTTTCTGTACAAATAATAAATGTTAGTTCATAATATGAATATGGTATGTCTCTTCTCACAGCTTCCATGGATCCATTCCATCCTAAAATACCGAGAATGTGTGTTGTTTTCCCCTAGAGCCACAGAAGATCAGGCACAGATGGAGTCACAGTTTCAGTTGGTGTGAACATTCCCTTCGGATCTTGATTTCTGATAAACCTTGAGGTTTTGTTCTTTCAAAATGTATTAGTTGAACAGCTCTCTGATTTCCATAAACCTCAGGTGCGGGTTTAGTTTTTAGCCGAGGAATGGATTGGTTAGGAGCTATTGCATGTTTTGGTGCAATACAAGAAATGCCACACATGACATAAAAAGTGTGGTATCCGTCGATTGTATGTACGTTAACACTTTCTGTCCCAACGCTGCATATACAGTGGGTGCTCATATTATTAGAGCCACCTCAGAAAATTTTACTTTTGTTTAATAATGGTATGTAAGTTTTTTCTTTATACGGTGCATGTTGCCTTTGAAACTTTAGAAAATGGATGCTAAGTTTCTGTTGGAGTGATTAGTATTGAATATTAAAGTTTTTATTTCTGCTATTTTCCTTGGTGAGATGTCTTTGGATTTCCCATGATGTTCTGGTACCACTAGTGTAACGGGCGCGCAATTTTTACTAGATTCACAAAAAATAGTATAGGCCTGTCAGAATATCACTAGAGAGCAATGGAAACTCGCAAAGTTTATTATAACTCCAAACACCAAGAATACAAAATAATGGGCACACGAGTTGCAAGCTAGGCTGGGCAGCACTGACAAACAATGGCATCTGAGTCACGCATTGCCACACATGCGTGTTGCCACTATTGTCAGACTATTATTTATTGCACTTTCATAAAGTGTAACAAGACAGCCAAATGGAAACAAATCCATTAATATATGATACAGCTCAATTATATACTCTTCCTCTAAAACATTGAATTTTACTGGGTGGCTCTAATAATATGATCACCCACTGTATATGTTTTTGAAAAAGTGGGTCTGTATTCCCAGCCGCCGTATATCTTCAAGGTATTATGGTCTCAATTTACCAAAGCCGAAAATATGCGTTGCTTATAAAATTTTAGACTCATTGGTGTCCCAATGCCGTAGAAATAATATATCCGAAAATGTTAGATTATTGTTCCCAAAGCCTCAAAATGTTGGCACCTAAGACAGGTCATGCGGACTCATTGCCGTATATATTTGTTCACATATTTTATATATATGCTATATTGTAGCACTGGTGGCAACGCTTATAGGTAGCTTCTAGAAGGTGAAGCGTTTGTAGCCACAGAAAAGACCAGAAAAAAAAGAAGCGAATCGAGATACATGTGTGCAATATGCGGAGTCGGCCTTTGCGTAGTGTCATGTTTTGAAGAGTACCACACAAAAGAAAACTTTTAATGTTAATTTACATTACATTATTTATTTAAGTTAGTTACATTTTTTCAACTTGGTTTTGCTCTCTGATGAGTACTTTTGAAAAGAAAACGTTCAAGTTGGTTAAAAAAAACTCATTAAAAAACATGTTTTGGTCATTTATTTGTTTATTTATATGCGACATATATATAAGGCAATGGGACTCTAAGCATGAAAAAACCTTTGGGATTGGGGGACCAACATGCAGATTAAGGCCTGGCATAGAAAGGGTTAAAATCAGCGTTTTCGTACACCTGTTGTGTAAAGCACGGCTGGTCAATTTTCTGCGGATCGCCTGCGATTGCTGACATTTCCAGATAAGCAACGCGCTTGCTCAAAGTCTTGTAGCGGCAGTAAGGCCCAGATAGTTGGTCTCACCATTCCTTGCAGGGTTAGCCGTTTTCTCTACAAAAAGTACGGCTCAAGAAAATAGGTTGATTTAGTTTCCTCTTTGGAGTTTTGTTCATCCTATACAGAAGCTGTTCGCCTGGAAATGTCAGCATTCGCAGGCGATCCGCAGAAAATTGACCTGCCGTGCTTTACACAAGAGGTGTAGGATAACGCTGATTTTAACGTACATAAAACCGACGAATACCACACTTTTCACGTCATATGTGGAATTTCTTGTATTGCACCAAAACATGCAGTAGCTCCTAAGCAATCCATTCCTCGGATAAAAAAGAAACCCGCGCCTGAGGTTTATGGAAGTCAGGGAGCTGTTGAACTAATTCATCTTAAAAGGACAAAACCACAAGGTTTATCAGAAATCAAGAAAACAGATCCGAAGGAAATGTCCACACCAACTGAAACTGTGACTCCATCTATGCCTGATCTTCTGTGGCTCTAAGAGAAAAGCAGAAACATTCCCGGACTCTTAAGACGGAATGGACTCATGGAAGCTGTCACAAGAGACATACCATACCTATGAACTAACATTTATTATTTGTACAGAAAACTAGGAGAAATTTATCAAATGATAGCATTCTAATAAAAAATAAAGTTTTGGAATGTAAAAAGTGGGTTTTGCCGAGACCGTTAAAAATTGGCAATTTTCAACTTGTACTTTAGACCGAACGGTCTAAACGGTTATCTGTAGATAATTTTAAGTACTTTAATTTCTGTTAACAGACCATTTACAAAAAGTTAATAGTTTTCGGGATTTGAGTAAAAAAAGCGAAAAAAAGCTGCAATTTTTTCAATGAAATGAAAGTCTCTAATAGGATCAAATGGAATGTTCATTTTCCGGAGATCTGCTTGGATGTTATCTATCCATCGCATTCTGGGACGTCCGAGTGGTCTTTTGCCTGTAGGAATCTCCTTGAATACCAGTATTACAAATCTCTCGTTATGAAGTCTGTGCACGTGACCTACCCATCTTAGTAGGCGTGATTTAATTTCTTGGACAATATCGGTGTCATCGTAGAGTGCTTTTAATTCGATATTGGTTCTGATCCTATACTGGTTTGTGGTGATGTGGTGGTGAGGTTCGAAAATTTCGAAGTGTTTTTCGTTCAAAACGTCTGAACTTTTCTTCGTTTGCTTTGGTCATGGTACACGTTTCGTATGCATATGTTAGTACAGAACTGACGATGGATTTATAGATTTTGATCTTTGAATTTCTTGTCAGATTTTTTGAGTTTATAAGCTTATCCAGTGCGAATAGATAGTGATTTGCCGATTTAATCCTGTCTTTTATTTCTTCAGTAACATCGTTGTCAGCTGTGATTTCAGCCCCGAGAAACTTAAAACGTTGTACTCTTTCGAAGTTGAAGATGCTGACGGTCATATTTGTTCTATCTTGTCTCTTCGTGTCGTTCTATTTATACACATATAGTTCTTCTTCTCTTCATAAATCTTCAGCCCTACTTCACTTGTTGCTCCTTCCACCTTTTAGAAAATGTCTTTTATGGATAGGATGGAGTCTCCAACGAGATCAGTGTCATCTGCATATGCTAGTAATAGCTTGGGACCTTGAACCAATAGCAATTCTGTTTTTATTTTGCCCGACCTCATGGCTTTCTCTAATACAAGGTTCAAAAGTAGTGGAGATAACGGATGACCCTGTTTGAGTCCACTGTTGGTTTCAAAGCTGCCAGACAGTTTATTATTTACACGTACTTTAGATATTCCACCTTCCATATAGACTTTGGTAATCCGAATGAGTTTCTTTGGTATTGAGAATTCCGCCATGGCATTCCATACTTGTCTTCTTTACCGTTGGGGTTTCCAGCCAAAATTACCTTGTTAGAATGGACAAAGGAGAAATTGTACGACTAATTATATGCATAAATAATAATTAAATTAAATAAGTATTCTGACTATAAAAGTGAATAGTTTCAGCCTCTTACATGTAAAAATGAATTCAGCAGTGTAAGGGTTAATTCCAATATATATGATCCATATTATATAGAGATAGAGTATATTATAGTTATGATCCATATTATTTTATGACTACTGTCTATTCTCTTAGCAGTTCTACAAGTTTCTAATGTCTACTCTACCGAATGCTTTCTAAAAATCAATAGATCAAATATAAAGTATCTGTTGTATATCTACACATCTTAAACACAAAAGTGCTTCTCCCACCTATTCCCTTCCTGGATCAGGACTGAGTATCATCTGTATCCTTTTTCAGTTTTTGTAGAGTCTCCCATATATTATTTTCAGAATGATTTTAAAATAAAGACCAAGATAGTTTAAAACTACGTTTTATTAAATTTTTTGTTTTTACATAATATTTTTATAGTGAACCAACCACTAAGTAAAGTTTTATAATACAGTTAGCGTCTTCTATACCTATAAGTAATGGTAAAGTAATAACTTCATTTATAAAATTGCATGACATGTAACTTACTTTGGTCATAATATGTTAAACATATCATTCATTACTCAGTAGCAAATCCACCTATTTATTTCTTTTAACACGGACACGGTATACAAGGTGGACAACAAGGAGGTGGACAGCAAGGTGGTGGACAGCAAGGTGGTGGACAGCAAGGTGGTGGACAGCAAGGTGGTGGACAGCAAGATGGAGCACAAATGGGTGCTGGAGGAAGTGGTAAACAAGGCGGACAAGGTGGAGGGCAAACAGGAACTGGTGGAGCACACGGTAAAGGACAAGCTGGAGGAGGAATAACAGGAACGATTTGAGCAACTGGCACTAATGGTGGTGGACATGGTATGATGGTAGGTGGACACGGCGGTTTGGCTATTAAAGGCACATGAGGTGGCGGACAGACTGGGTTCGGCCAACAACATTCTCCGCAAGGACCACATGGACTGCATGGTGTAGGCCCACAAGGAGGACAGGCAGGGCCGCATGGAGAACCACAAGGAGGACCACAAGGAGGACCACAAGGTGCACCACAAGGTGCACCGCATGGTGGGCCACAAGGAGCACCACATGGTGGACCACAAGGTCCGCAGGGGCCGCAAGGACCGCATGGAGGGAATTTGACATACGCAGGATAACACTGGTATTCGTCCAAACATGGGTCCGCGTACTTTTTCGTTAAATGTTTACCAGTGGAGTACACACTTGGAGCGCAATGCGCATGACCTCTTCCACCGCACAAAGGTTGACCTTGGCATTCCCATCGCATGCAGCTGCCCTAAAAATAGAATAGCACGTAAATAAATCAAATATTAAAACACATGATTAGCAGTAATTATCAACAAAAAAAAAAAGAATCAAAATGTAGCAGATCTTCAGATTGACGTAGTGAAGTAGAGCAGTGGGCATCCACAAACCACTATTAAATTCAAATGCAACAGATGGATCTAAGCAAAGCAAAATCCAAATACATCTGATCATATTACCAATAGTATAGTATAGTTGATCCAAAAGATGGCATAACCCAGACATCCAAAGTGAAAGTTATCCTTCAACACCAAATTGTTCTATATGGTCCACACAATGTCCAGAAAAAAGTCACACCATTTTGAGCATCGTGTTTGGGGGGGGGGAAAGAGGTGGGAGAAATCGGCAAATTCGTAGTTTTTTAAGTTTTTCGCCAATATTTCTAAAACTATGCGGTTTAGCATGAAAAACCTTCTATACAAAATTGTTCTACATTAAATTTGAAATAAAAAAGGTCCTATGCATAATCTTTCTAAAATGAATTGTTCCAAAGTTACGGAGGTAGTATAGTATAACTGGTCCAGAAAAAGGCCTAACCAAAACATCCAAAGTAAAAGTTTTTCTCCAACACCAAAATGTTCTATATGGTCCACATATTGTTCAGTAAAAAGTTACACCATTTTGAGCGTCCGGTTTGGGAGGGAGATGGGAGAGAAGCCGGTAAATTAGTAGTTTTTTTAAGTTTTTCGTCAATATTTCTAAAACTATGCTTTATCATAAACAATGATATATACAAAAATGTTCTACATGAAATTTAAAACAAAATATGTTCTACACATAATTGTTATAAAATCAACGGTTCCAGAGTTACAGAGGGTGAAACTTCGAAGTTTTCAATACTTTTTATATTTTTTGGGCAATATTTATGATATAACTATACCAAAAACCTAGACATCCAAAGTGAAAGTTATCCTCCAACACCAAATTGTTCTATATAGTCCACATATTGTTCAGAAAAAAGTCACATCATTTTGAGCGTCGGGTTTGGGGGGAAGAGAGGGGATAGAAATCGGTAAATATAAAAAGTATCGAAAACCTCCACTTTTCACCCTCCGTAACTCTGGAACCGTTGATTTTATAACAATTATGTATAGAACCTTTTTTGTTTTAAATTTTATGTAGAATATTTTTCTGTAGAACATTCCTTGCGGTAAAGCATAGTTTTAGAAATATTGACGAAAAACTTAAAAAAACTACTAATTTACCGACTTCTCCCCCATCTCCCCCCCCCCCCAAACCGGACGCTCAAAATGGTGTAACTTTTTACTGAACAATATGTGGACCATATAGAACAATTTGGTGTTGAAGGAAAACTTTTACTTTGGATGTCTGGGTTAGGCCTTTTTTTGGACCAATTTACTATACTACCTCCATAACTTGGAACCGTTCATTTTAGAAGGGTTATGCATAGGGCCTTTTTTATTTCAAATTTAATGTAGAACAATTTTGTGTAGAGGGTTGTTCATGCTAAACCGATTAGTTTTAGAAATATTGACAAAAAACGTAAAAAACTACGAATTTGCAGATTTCTCCCCCTCTCCCCCCCCCCCCCAAACCCGACGCTCAAAATGGCGTGACTTTTTTCTGAACATTATGTGGACCATATAGAACAATTTGGTGTTGGAGGATAACTTTCACTTTGGATGTCTGGGTTTGGGTCTAACTATACCATACTACAATGAATCAGAAAGAAAAACGGAGGTATTTAAGAAGTGATTCTTACGAAGATATAAGAGTGTAATGAGCAAGTTACCATCACCAACAGCTATTCTTAGGTTTGCCTTAATGTTTTCATTCATTTTTGTTCGTTGTTTTTTGTATCCACTCGTAACCAGGGATTCGTTAGTACATCAGTCCATCTGGTTTGAGGTCTACCTCTACTTCTCTTTGCTCTTGGTCTTCATTCAACAATTTGGTTCGTCCAATTGTTGACTTTCATTCTTCCTTTGTGACATGCTGTCCAGTTCCGTTTTAACATGACAATCTTTTGGATTACATCTGTTTTTTTGATCGTCTTCTTACTTATTTCTTTATTGGATTTGTTATCGCTGAGTTTAGTGTTGAGCATTCTGCGTACCATATCTTGAAGATTAAGGACGATTTTGTTGTTAAAAACTCAAGTTTCAGTTCCATATGTCAGAAGAGGTAATACGTACTCATCGACAGTTTTTGCCCTTAAAGTGTTTGGTAAGTTTGATTTGAACACTGTTTGATTTAGCTTTAACTAGATTTATTGGTAGAGCATTGTCTGCAGTTCTTCTCTGCCTTCTACTATTCACGCAACATCACCAGCAAATATCAAATGGTTAAGGTTTTCGCCGTCTGTCATCACTGCTTTATTTGCCCATTTTAAGGTTCGAAACATATATCTTCTAGCTAGAACTAAAATAAATAGCTGAGTGAGATATAACCTTATTGTCTAATCTCCCTCTTTGTAGCTTTATCTTTTCTATTTTTGCTTCTGTTTTTACTTGCGATGTTTTATTATCATATATACCTATTTATATGGGGTTCTGATGGGGTAGTGATGCGTCTCAAATAGCCTCTCCTACTCAAATGTCAACCTCACCTTCACGTTGGTAAACCCTGTTACCACAAACGAGGCTCTGACGACCGAATATTAGCGGAATAACTGTAACAACTGGAATTAAGAAAATGTAATTCCGATAAAAACCGGCCAACACGTCTTGGCAAGCGCGGCAGGTTTTAAAATCACGTTAAATAACACCTAAAAGAAAATGAAAATATCATTATCTCCAAGTGAATTACCCCAGAGGCGAGTAGAAAAAATTCCAAAATCTCGTACTACACTGATAGTCTCTCCCACGAATTCGGATAATCTTGTCCCCCCCCCAAGCGGGGGGGAGGCAAGATTATGACAAGTAAACATACCAAACCTAGAAAACTATAAGTTCATGCAACTATAACTTCTGATCTTCTTACGATAAAAACCTGGTCTGACTCTAATTTACTCTCCTTTAACGTGGATAAAACGGTAGGCATTATCATATAAAGGTGCTCTTCAACCCCTGCTTGTGAATAGCAGCCAGATCTCTACCGTTGATTCTGTAAAATTTCTTGGTATTCTTTTAGACAGCAACCTCAAATGGTCCCTTCATATCGATTTGTTAAGTAAGAAACTCGCCTCGGCCTGCTATGCCATAAGATATGTTTCGAAGGAACTCAATTTAGCATGTTGTTCTGAAGCTATTTCCTTGTGGCATTTTTATAATCAACTATTTATAATGGGAAATAAGCCACAATTTTACCAATAGTATTTTGTATTTTGACAACGAAACCCGATTTGGGCTTCGAAACGTTAATAAATATTTTTTTTGGTAAAATTGTGGCTTATTTCCCATTATCAATTTAGCATCTTCTAAAATAACATATTTTTCTTTATTCGAGTCTCATCTTCGATATGGTCTTCCTTTTTGGGGGTCTAGTACAGCTGCCCAGTTTGATGTTATTTTCAAATTACAAAAAAGAGCAATAAGATATCTGTTTGGCCTCAGAAGAACAACCCATTGCAGAAGTTACTTTAAAGATCACGAAATTTTAACTCTTCCATCTTTGTATGTTTTAGAAACTGTTTGCTTAATTCGTAAACACATGCATGTCTTTCCAGCAAGGCCTCATCATGACTACTCCACCAGAAATTCAACTTTTGATGTCTATTTACCGATCCCGTCTTCTGAGTTAGTAAAGAAATCTATACTATATTCCGCAAAAAAACTATACAACCATCTCCCTTTACAACTCAAATCTGCAACCTCCTTTCTCAAGTTCCGTAAAATGACAAAAGCTCATTTATCTAAAAGACCATATTATTAAGTAGAAGAGTTTCTTAATGACTAACTAACTAAGAAATCACAGTAATGTACAAGTAACTAAAGTGTATTTATATATATTTGGGTGTCACATACAGCAGCTTAAACTTATTAGTTCCTTTGTTTGTGTTTTATTATATTAGGTTGTATGTTCAATTTTGCAATTTATAGTAATTTTGCAATATATTGATTTTTGTTTTTTTACTTCACTTTTTTAACTTGTTTATATTTTTTTTATTGACGATTTATCTAATTTTATAAAATTGTATTTGTTATTGTTATGTATATCTTTTTCGTGAATCTATGTTAAGCTTTGTCCATAAAATTGTATAATTTTCAGTGACAATAAAGCATATTTCTATTCTATTCTATTAAACCCTTAAAACTCAATGTCGCTACATAGGTGTAATGCTAGATCCCTGGCAACAGAAGAACGAATCATAAAGATGGAAGCAGAAATGTCGAAAATTAAATGGGATGTGATAGGCGTTAGCGAGGTAAAACAGAGAAGAGAAAGCCTGAAAAAACTGAAATCAGGTCATTTTTTACTCTATCAGGTCGGTAGTAAAACTGAAACAACAGGAGGCGTTGGCTTCTTTGTAAACAGAAAATATGAAAGCAACATCATATGATTAAAAAGTTTCTCTACTAGAGTAGCTTCTTTAACCTTAAAACTAAATGGACGGTTTGCTTAAAAATCAGGTATATACCCCAACAAGTGACTACGAAGTGGAGGAATTCTGCGATGACATTGTTCTAGTCTTAATAAATGATACAACAACACACTATACCATAATTATGTGGTGACTTTAACCCTAAAACGGGGAGACAGGTAGTTGATACAGAAACATCACTGGGAAAATTTGGTTTGGGAGACAGAAACGAACGCGGTGAAAAGCCAAAAGTCGACGTCAACGAAATAGCATTGGTTCATAAATATAAATACTTAGGGCATGAAATCTAAATTACCAGGGACAATCAAACTGCCGAATTACAAAGAAGGATCACCTTAGCATGGGCCGCGTATGGAGCTCTATCAGACATCTTCAAGGACAACTTGCCAAATTATTTGAAAAAGAAGACTTTCGATCAACGTGTGCTTCCAGTCATGACTTACGGCGCCGAAACATTATCATTAATTTAGGCAACAGCAACCAAACTTAGAGTGGCCCAAAGAAGAATGGAACGGTCAAAATGCTATGACGTTAATGCCTTCTCGTAATCCACCATATCCGAGTGCTATATCGTATTCGTTTGATTTTTCGATTAGTGTTTTGTTATGATCTATCGTGCTATAACCAATAGTCATTTCCAAATCCTGTTTATTCCCGAGGCTCATAACTATCCAGTTTGTTGTTGGTTGTTTGTTTGTATCCAGAGAGCAAGTAAAACACCAAAAAAGGGAAAGCAAAAAAGGGGAAAACAAGAACTTGAACGAAGCCAATGATCTTCATGACCTATAGTGTTCTTGCACCTATATGTTGTACATTATGTTTTTCTTACCTGCAAACCATTAGACCTCTCACAGTCGCATCCCATGTACATAATACCCCCTCTCAATTCTCTAGATCTGGCCCGCTTTCCGCAGCCTCTCTGGTATTTTCCTCTTCTGTAGCAAACCATCATCTTCGGAGGATTACATGGGACACAAGGCTGCTCTTCGGTGACATTGCAAAGTGGTATCGCGGGTGTTGGTACGGGAGTGCATATAGGGAGTATTGGAGGTACCAATGGCGGAGGACAACATGGTGGGGGGCATGCTACTGGACAACAATTGGTTTTGGGAGGGCATGTGCCAGGTGCACAACCTGGAACTAAAAAAAAAAAATCTAAATATGATAATTAACAAAAATAAATTTAGATGTAGAGAAATATACTTTTAGAGCTATACTTTTGAGAATTTTTAAACAAAAGTACCTATTTATTATTATGTATTACTAAACTTACGTGCATAGAAATCGGCCCACGTAAAAATTTGGTCATTTTTGAAGTCTCGTATTTCCTAAATCTGTTGGCCGATTTAAGTGATTTTTTAATATGTTATAGCCTTATTCGTCAACAATATTGCTGTAATAATAGTATTGCTACACAGGTAAATATTATTTTATACCGGGTGTAACAATGATAGTGTGTTTTTTCCTCAAAGTTTGGAACACCCTGTGGAATATTCTAGCGTATATAAAATATTGAAATTATGAAATAGGAGAAACAGTTTTAATCAAAGATTATAGAAATGTTAATTTTCCTTGTTATATTAAGGGAAAAATTGTAAAAATTTTAGGTAAGCGAACTTAACTTACTTAGTTGAAGTGATCGATTTGCAAAAAACTTGGAAAAGGCACACCAATCAAATCAAAAAGTTTGAAGTTGTTAGTAACAAAGTACCACACATTCCAATAAAATCAAACATTTCAGCTAACGACGTTCAAGAAGGCAATAAATCTGACGAATGTCAAAACGTTCAATCAAAAGAAAACCTTGCTGAAAATGTTGCTAAAGACATTCCTCAAATTTCACAGCCTTCCTCAGAAAATAACTTTAATGAACACGACAATCAAAACACGCCAATTTTAAGACGCTCTAAACGTAATAAAAATAAATGATTGCTGAAACTTGTTAAAAATTCTTGATGGTTATATACTTTGTTTTTGTTAAAAAAAGGTACCTAGTTATGTATTATATTAGGCTGATAAAGTTATAGGATAAAAGAAAATTTTTATAGATGAAGGATAGGCATATATTTTTTTTTGTATTTACAGACTCTGAAATTAATATAAAGTGTAACATTATAAAAATTTCATTTCACTCTTATTAAAGAATTAAGTAGGTAATAATTATTTTTTTATGGTATGTTAAAGTATGAAATATTTGCATATTTTTTTTAAGGGGAGGAATGATGTGATATACTAGGTTTTAAGTTATTCGTATTTCGCGCGGTGTCACTGCCCATTGTTGACAGCAGTGACCATCCCACTACTCTGTAACAGTATACAGGGTGTTTCATTAATAATTTTCCATATAGTAGCTGGAGAAACCTTAGCACAAAATACGAAGATTTAGCCTAAAACACTTGAATAAAAAGTGGTTCGTTACGGAGTTACAGGGTGTTTTATCTAAAAATTTAAAAATTATTTTTGCTCAGCATTTTAAAACTATTCTACGTATCCTTTTCACACTTACCAGGAAGTATAGGTACTATACAAATTACTAAACTGTGTTAAACAAACATTTCTGACTATTACCGGAGGCGTACGACAGGGGAAAGTTAATGGTTGACCCCTTCGAAACTCTACGCCACTGGCAAAATTGCTATTTTAGTTCCATTTTTGGATTCTCCAATACTTTCTATGAAAATAATATACTCTTTATTCGTAGCGATAAAGTCATTAGTTTCCGAGATCTTTGAAGTTAAAAATGTAACGACACGGTTATTTTTTGATTAATGTATTATATCGCTTCATTTTTAATTTCAAATATCTCGAAAACTAATCATTTTATCGTTACGAATGAAGAGTATATTATTTACATAAAAAGTATTGCGAAATCCAAAAATTACATTAAAATGGCAATTTCCTCAGTGGCGTAGAATTTGAGAAGGGTCAACCAGCCACTATCCGCTGTCGTACGCCTCTGGTAGTAGCTAGAAACGTTTATTTATCTTAGTTTAGTAGGGTGTACAGTACCTAGCCTTTCTGCCAAGTATGATAAGGATACGCCAAATAGTTTTAAAGTACTGGGTACAAATAAGTTTTAAATTTTAATCATATGACTCATATCATAAATTAATCAAAATAACTGTGCCGCTTCATTTTTAACTTCAAATATCTCCTAACACTAATGACTTTATCGTTACCAATAAAGAGTACATTATTTACATAGAAAGTATTGGAGAATCTAAAAATGGTACTTAAATAGTAATTCCATCAGTGGCGTAGAATTTGAGAAGGGTTAACCATTCACCATCCCCTGTCGTACGCCTCTGGTAGTAACTAGAAACATTTGTTTATCATAATTTAGTAGGGTGTCTAGTAGTTGCACTTTCTGCTAAGTATGAAAAGGATACGTCGAACAGTTTTAAAATGCTGAGCAAAAATAATTTTTAAATTTTTAGATAGAACACCCTGTAACTCAGTAAGGAACCACATTTTATTTAAGTGTTTTAGGTTAAATCTTCGTATTTTGTGCTAAGGTTTCTCCAGTTACTATATGGACAATTATTAATGAAACACCCTGTATAAGACAATTGTAACCTGTATTCGACCTCTTGGTATGTTACTTCAACTGTACAATAAAAATAGTCCGTTCATGTCCGGCTTTTATTTAAAGTTGTAACGTCTCGAGCACGTGTCAGCTGAATAGCTAGCGCTGATACATTACAAAAACTCAACTGTAGCCTTAGGCTTTTTGATTCATTCGCTTATGTTGGATAATAAAAAAGTTAGGTATTTTAACAACTAGCAACGTTCCTTATCAATACAGGGTGTTTCTAAATAAGTGCGACAAACTTTAAGGGGAAATTCTGCATGAAAAATAATGACCGTTTCATTTATAAACATATGTCCGCAAATGCTTCGTTTTGGAGATACGAGATGTTAATTTTTTTTACAAACTGACGATTTATTTACTGCTCTAAAACCGGTTGAGATATGCAAATGAAATTTGGTGAGTTTTAAGAGGTAGTTATTGCGCATATTTGACATACAATTAAGAATTTTATATTCACCATTGGCGTGCATACGGGTCATATTACCCGGTAACTTTATAAATATTATTTATTAATAACTTTTTTATTATCCAACTTTACAAGGTGCGAGCCTGGATTGATATAATATCTAATTAATACAACAGTAATTTGGAGTTACTACCCGTTTATTTAAACGTAGGTACATATTACGTAAATATAATTAATTATGTAAACAACAAATGCATGAGGACGCCATACCCGTATGAAAGTAGTTCGCGCATGCGTGTAAATAATTATTCGTTGCGCGCGCACCACGCAGTTGATAGTCCGAGAGCTGGATACATTACACCAACATAAGCGAATGAATCAAAAAGCAAAATGTTAAGAAAGCCTAAGGCTACAGTTGAGTTTTAATTTCAATATTTTATATACGCTAGAATATTCCACAGGATGTTCCGAACTTTGAGGAAAAACACACTATCATTGTTACACCCGGTATACAATGACACTTATCTGTTTAGCAACAATATTATTACAGCGATATTGTTGAAGAATAAGGTTATAACATAATAAAAAATCACTTAAATCAGCCAACAGGTTTAGGAAATACGAGACTTCAAAAATGACCAAATTTTTAGGTGGGCCGATTTCTATAACGAGGGGGTGGGGGGTGGATATAATATTTTCCCAGATATTAGAGGACGATTTCTGTAGTATTCAGTAAATCTGTGAAAATAGTCGATCTGTTACAATACAAACCAAAATAATGCCAAACCTTATTAAATTGTTATTATTTATCTTGTTGTTTAACTTTACATATTTGATCTTTAAGTTGATCATAAATATTTTGTTGCAGTGATACCCCCAATATCCGTTTCGGATATTGGGGATCATCATGACAATCTGTACTTTGCACACTGCTGCTCTAAAAAGATTTGTGGTAGCTGTGTTGAACCGCATACGTAGATTTCAGTCAGGAAAGCCTTCGCCTTCCTAATTGTCCTCTTTCGCTGTTCCTCATGATGTGACCAAGGTATTCGGTTTTGACTGTTTTTATTGTGAATAGCAGGTCTTTAAATACAAAATTTTGTATTCTTAATAAGATGTCCTGATTATTAACGTGGTCAGTATAAACTATCTGCAGGATTCAACGAAAAGGACACATTTTTTGTTGCAGGTAAATAGTCAACAGTGTACCTAGTAAAATTTTTCACTAGTTTCTTAAGAAATGAAATCCTCATATTCCTCATGAAATGATATCCTCAAAGCAACTAGGTCTCCAATTCAAAAATATGTATTGGTTAATGGGCCGTCCATCAAGACTATCTCCGGATAATAAATTGCTGCTCTATAAGGCAATACTTATGCCAATTTGGACATATGGGATGGAACTATGGGGAACAGCCAGTCACTCCAACATCGAAATCATCCAACGCTTCCAATCAAAATCCCTCAGAATCATCACTAATGCACCTTGGTACATACATCAATTATTATTCATCGAGACCTTAAAATGGATATGGTACAAGAAGTCATCAAAAAACGTAGCGCTGCATACATTGTCAAATTGGAGGATCATGAAAACCAGTTTGCACTTAACCTCCTAGACAATTCCCAAGAACAGCGTAGTTTAAAGAGGTTCAAACCACTGGACTTACCATCATTAGAATAAACTTGTGAACTAATAGTTAGTAGTTATAAAATGTAATTATTTCCTATACAACTTTATAAAAACTGTAGGTTTTTCCTTTACTTTACCAGTGATTTTACCAGTGAGTAAAATCCTTCTTGTCCTTAGTCAATGTCATTACTTTTGTTTATTTTTGGCACTCAACAGATTGCAAAATACTTTTAAATAAATAAAAAAAATATACCAAACTTTACAAGAAAATAGCAATGCTTACCACATGGACCACAGGGACCGCACGGTCCACAAGGCCCACACGGTCCACAAGGCCCACAAGATGGTCCACAAGGTCCAGGTGAGATAAATGGAGCACAAATAGGCAAACACGGTTTTGGTAAAGGGTCGTATATTTCGATCACAGGCCCTACAGGACCGACACATGGTACACATGGAGGACACTGTCTACAGGCATCACCACATCCATCAATTTGACACACCAAATCCTTAAGATTGCTTAAAAGAGATTTTCTCTGATTAGCTTTGGAGCAATTTGGAGCCATAATGGATTAATTCACGTTTGATAATTTTGAGGGAATCCTAATTTTTAATTGATTTTGGATTAAATTTACATATCAATTTTGATATTTTTAAGATCTGAAACTTTTGCACAAAAATTTGACAAGTATTTGACAAATTTTATTTAGTGGCCATAGTGATTTTTT
This sequence comes from Diabrotica virgifera virgifera, assembly GCF_917563875.1. Classification (NCBI taxonomy): domain Eukaryota; kingdom Metazoa; phylum Arthropoda; class Insecta; order Coleoptera; family Chrysomelidae; genus Diabrotica; species Diabrotica virgifera. Next base: position 23,948,384 of record NC_065449.1, on the reverse strand, counting down.
AGAAATCCTTATCACTAGATGATATCTAATGCTTTACCATTTTTTAGTATGAGGGGTAATATGCAGAAAAAATTAGAACGCTTCAGCAAGAGCGCATTTCAAAAAATTTAAATGGAAAAAGTAGTATAGTGCACAGTTTCTAAAAGAGTACACAGAAAATTTATTATTTCATTATTTCGAATACTTTCTGTCTCATACACCGGCTAAAATACTGCACATACCTAGATACCATCCCCCACCGGCACCATTAGAATCTGTGCACTGTACCTAATTTTTAATGGAATATAAGACATAAACTCAAAAAAAGAATGTGTGTGTACTTTGTACGCACGTAAGAAGTTATACTTCTATTATATGATTATATGATTATAAACGAAATTAATATACTTTTTATTTATATTTTATTTAAATATTAAACTAATTTATACTTACTACTTCTCAAACATTTTTATTAAAACAGTGCCAAAAATTAAAATAATAAAAGAATAAAACACACACAAACACATTAAAAATGCCGCAAATGATTTCTGAACATTAATTGTCGGACATTTTTTTTAACTAAATACGTATTTTCTGAAAATAAAATTATATAATAAATATTATTACAATCATAAAATGTATAAAAAAAATAAAAAAATAAAAGTTTCTATTGGGATTCGAACCAACTTACCAGCGCGGCTGGTATTGGCGTTGTATTGGGGTTCACTCGCATTAAACGCTTCGCCACGGAGACAGTGTGTCATTATGTGCGAAGATCGACTAACTAAACGGATTATACTTTTGACATTTTTGAATTATGTAAATCAAATTATTTTGATTTTGAATTGAAATGATTTAGAATTGAAAAAATACAACAAAACATACAGTAAGAAAACAATATATTAGATGAATATTGATAGAAATTTTGATGGTAATCAAATTATGTAAATAAAAGTATTACATACTATGTATTTTGGTAGGTTCAAATAGGTACATAGGTACCTATGATACATTTACAATTATTACGTACCTGTTGCTTTAAAAACTATTTAAAAATCACTACAATTATAAACTTTTTTGTTTCTGTCCTCACAACAATAAAACTAATATTCGCGAATTCAAGCGATGGTGCTGCCGCTTATTTGGAACTAGAGGAATTGGGATGAAGATTTAAACAAAACATCCGTTAACCTATATATCAATGTCGATTGAATGCTTGTCTGGTGTGTTCGTTTAATGAATGATTTATTTATAGGTATTAACTATTACATCAATAAAAATATTAATTATATCAAAATGCGTTATCCCTATTACATCGGCCATTTTCATGCAACTGCACTACCACCTATAGTCGATTGAGTTCGCGAATATTATACATTTGTTTACCTTCATATTGAACAATTATTTATTATTGACAGATCATTTCAACACCCAATCAGAGCCCGTATAACGACTAATAAATTTCGCAATCACTTGCATCGTGCAAAGTGGCTATGTTCAAATATCATAACAAAATTTGATCAACTATTTTTAAAACACTTACCAGTGTAAGATTCTTTAGCTTTGAATAAGCGATATCGTAGATCGTCCCGGTTGATTGTTGTTATCCACAGTTCTCTACGCCTTCGAGCTAATAGATTTTTTATCAGTACTTTTGTTGCACTCATACTAGTCACAGTTTGATGGGCTTTCACATTGGCATGCAACAATCATCTCTTCTATGTTAATAAGTCCAAAAATATAATATGAGAACTATTTAAAAAGGCAGTATAACCATTAACTAACTTTTTGTTTGTTGTTTCTCTTCCTACAAATTTTAAAACGCAACAACCATACATAACCAAACCACAGTCCCACAGCTGTGCCACAGCTGCCATATTGGATAATTTTTGTCATGTCATTTGAACATCCAATCAGAACAAAGTGTAATGCGACTGCGCCGGGATCAAAGGTTTTAATCCTATTAAAATTCACCCTCATATCGCGCGTAAAGAAGTATAACTTCAATAAATAATTATTGTCGTAGAAAGTTGGATAATCCTGATCATAGCAATGGCGGATCTATATGAGGGAATAGGGGCACTAAATTGATGCAAACAGATTACTTGGGAGTTTTTAGGGTCACTTAACACGGTTGAGCCATCAGAATCGATCCCCGAAGCGCCTTGGTGTTTAGGGTCAGGCCCGGTACTCTGCTTGCATCAATTTTAGTCCCGAAAACCCTTGAAACTCCTAATAGCGTGCCTTAGCTGTAAACCTAAGCACCAGGTACTCCGGGGGTCGGTTCTGATGGCGTATTCATGTTCAGTGACCCCAATATAACAGCCATGTAACAAAATCATCCCTTAATATAACTGATTTTGACATGTTCATTTATGCATTTCCACCTATTTTTCTTTTATAGACTTTTTTTCCTGAGGTCATCCTGAACACAATGCAAAAGTTTTAAGTCGATATGTGCTGTATTTAAAAATTCATTAATTTTTTTCTAAATTACCTGGTCTGTAATGTCCACTTTACATCAACAATAAATTGAACAAGAAATTGACAAAGTTATTCAAGGCCAAACTTGACGAGTACAAAATGTATGGTTTGTAAAAGAAAATGAAGGAATTTGATGAAATAGAACAATTGGATATGTTTTATTTTGTCAATTTTCTTTTTATTCACGGCAAAATTGGATGTAGAATAAAAATTCATTAATTTGTTTCTAAATTGCCTGGTCTGTAATGTCCATCAACAATAAATTGAATAAGAAATTGACAAAGTTATTCAAGGCCAAATTTGACGAGTACAAAATGTATGGTTTGTAAAAGAAAATGAAGGAATTTGATGAAAAAGAACAATTGGATATGTTTTATTTTGTCAATTTTCTTTTTATTCACGGCAAAATTGGATGTAGAATTGTGTTTTGTATAAGCCAAATCTGACCTTGAATAACTTTGTAAATTTCTTATTCAATTTATTGTTGATGTAAAGCTTGCCAAGTTTACTTTACATTTATGCAACCAGTTTAACTTGGTGTTTGTTTTTGTCGGGTTGGCAGTTCGGAATTTCTGACATTGACATATGAATGACAAATGACACAATCGTGACATTTTGAGTGATTTGTTTATTTATTGATTATTTAAATTGAATAATTTTCATTACGAATTACGATAATATTGTAATCTGCAACTAAGATTATACAATTATTGAAAATTCAGGTCCAAGATATCTTACCAAATTAGAGTTAAAATTAAAAATAAATAGTTTTTTTTGTGAATAATTTTCTATGAGATCTAGAAGTTGGCCAAGATGTTAGCCCATCAAATAGAAAACGATTCTAGAAGCCAGGATGTAGTGGTTGTAGAAAACGTAACATTTGACTCTTTATTATTATCAGGAAAAGTAGCTCAAGGATTAACAAAAAATGGTTTTAAGAAACCTTCACCAGTTCAGTTGAAGTCCATTCCACTTGGAAGATGTGGATTCGGTAAGACATATAATTTGTTAATTAATTTACGTATAATTTAATAAGTTATTAGCTATTTTCGAGCAAAGCTAACCAGTATTGTTGTTATTACCATTATTACCCTTTCAATGTATTGTAGTGGTCGGTGAGACTAACTCATTATTATTTAGTTGGTCTTGAGAGCGGTATTTTTTTGTCACATAGCTAGAATGGCTATAGACAGGACATCTATAGCCGTCTAATTAGTAGACGACATTTTTAAAATAACAAGTTGTGACAAAAATCAGTGTAAAAAATGTCACATTACATCTACAGATGCATATGAAATGTGACGCAATGTTCATGGTTGTTGTCCACATGTTTACAAAAAATTCATTGTTTCCATAAACTATATGCACTAAAAGAAATTCAGCAATTTCCCTATTCTATGGTGTATTCCACGAATATATGACTGTTTTGGACTATCGCGACAACGAATATTTTAGTGTGCAACATAAGAAGTACGAAAGTATTTTGCTATAATAATTACTCCAATAAACAACAATATAATTTGCAATTTACTTTCGTTCTTCATATTTTGCACAGTAAAATATTCGTTGTCGCAATAATCCAAGAGGGTTATAAATTCGTGGAATGGGGTATATGTACTTTGTAAAATAAATATAGTATCACAACACTTGCTTGTACATTTGATGCACTGTCCATCAACGTGGTAATAGTAAATGTTATTTACACAAGGACTAACTCCAAGCAAACACACAGTGAATGATAAAACACAAACGTTACCTGAGGGGGCTGGATGATTACAGTGGTAAGTATAAAGAAGAAAAGAACTAGATATTTTGCCAGTACAGTGGAACCCCGATAAGTCGGCCCCCGATAACCCGGAAGTCCGGCTAACCCGGACCGATTTTCATCAGATAAACATTTTGATTTTCAATATTTTGTATTTTTCAATTTAATTGTGGCTTATTTCCAATCAAAATAGTTAATTATCAGACAATCCTTTCAACAATAAAAGTGTATGTAATATAATATTTGAGAGATAATGTGTCTAGACTCTCTGTGTCGTGTACTTATGTGTGTAATTTGAACACGAGATTAAAAATTACTCATAGTACATGCCGCAGAAACAACAGCCAGCTGTCTGCAGTATCTATTCCTTTTTATTTCAAACTGTCAGCATTGTTTAGGAAAGACTATTTAAAAAATTCTTTTATAAACAATGGTCTTTAGTATTGTGTGTCTTGTATTGTTTGGGTTTGGTTTTTTTTTTAGAATTGTAATGAGTAGGTAATATGTACTGTGCATATTTATAAAAATATTTCATGTTATTTCAATTCTAACGGAGTTTATCTGTAAGTATACCGTATTTTATTAATTTTTACCATATTCTCCGGCTATCTCGGATTTTCGATAACCCGGATCGGTCGTGGTCCCGATTAATCCGAGTTATCGAGGTTCCACTGTATTTCAAAAAGAATAGGTGTTATCACCTTGGCTATGTTTGGAGATATTTATTACCTTACGTTGAGTGTGTGAGGCATATAATATATGTTCCGTAGTGAACCTTTGCCACCATGCACTATGACACAGTGGATGCAGCCAACCGTTACTGCAATATGATGTCTACTTGTCCCATAATGCAGCCATGACGTTAAGAGAATGTAATTTTTTTGAAACCATCCATTTCAGAATTCTGGAATGCTACATCAGAGTTCTTAAAAATCTTGTAAGTTTTTTAGAGAAACAAAAGAGTTTGATAAAGACATTGAATGTTGCGTGCGTGTAGGCTCCTCAAACAGGGCTGGGTGAGAATGAAAGAAAAGCTTTCTATGATCAATTACAAGACGTACTGAGTGATATTTATTCCATGAGAGGAGAAAGTTATAACATGAGGTGATTTTATTGCACATGTGGGCCAATCCAAGACAGAATAATATGAAGAAATACAAGGAGGACTAGGCTTTGAAACTAGAAATGAAGCTGGAGATGGTATGCTTGAATTAGCAACAGCATTAGATATGGTGATTGTTAATACATTCTTTCAAAAGAGAGAAACTCAACTTATTACTTACAAATGTAGACAAAATCACTCTCAAATAGATTATTTTATGACAAGAAAAGTAGATATACATGAATCTAAAGACTTCAAGGTAGTAGTGAGACAGTAAGCCGACAACATACGTTGTTTGTGGTGTACATTGAAGTAAAAAGCAAAATTATACTAAAATATCAGAAAGGACCATAAAAAATTAAGTGGTGGATGTTAAAAGATGAGAAAGCAGATCTATTCGAAGAGTGTTTTTTGAGAAGCCCTTGTTAGTACCTATCTATAATTTTTCCATATTATATTGTTTCAAATCTTTTCTTATTGCTCTATGTACTACTTTATTCATTTTCTGTAGTTCTTGTTTGTTTGTATTTATATTTTCCTTTATGTTTTTCTGTTTATTAGTGTTTCTTAGTTTTTCTTTGCTGTTATTCTTTAGACAGTGATATTTTTGAGTTTTTAATTTACTTAATTTTGCTTTAATTTGATAATTGAGGGTATCTTGATCACATGAAGAAAGATGTTACCTTTTACCAAAATTTTATGTTTTAGATCTAATTGTGAAGTCTAAATCAGGTACAGGAAAAACATTGGTTTTTTCATTGATTGCCTTAGAATCACTTAATAGTACCAAATTAAAAAAACTGGAAGTTTTGATCTTAGCACCAACAAGGGAGATAGCAGTCCAAAGTCATGATTTTATCAAACAAATAGGATGCTTCTTTGAAGGTAAGATTGATATGTCATTTCGTTAGTGGTATCAAATTGAAAACTTGACATAAATAATTGACTACAAACGGTAACACCGATTTTCAGTTATATTTTTTTGTGCATTAACAAAATTTTCTTATAAGTTGTGGAGGGCATTATGTTTTATAAAAACTCATGTTATACTTTATAATTAACAAAATTTAACAGTAGAAAGATGGCTTTACCATTTGGCTTTGCACAATCTTAAAATAGGGGGTCCACCCTTGTAATATAGAGGAGCAAGTTGTGTTTTGGTTGTTTCAGTCTAATTATAATTAATTTGTAAATACCACATATTTACCACAGAGTTCTATTAAATAATCTAGATATCGAACACCCTACGATCTAATTAAGATATACTTAATTGAAGCAGGTTAGAGGCTGAATATAAGATTTGTGAAAGTTGTCGCTTATTTTAGCTTTATTTTTGATTCTTTATCATGGTATAATTAAATTTGGGACTTAATTTATCAAGTTGAACTTGTAAGCAAGCAAAATGATTGTTTTATGCCAAAACAAATTACAAAAAGGTACCTATCCCACAGATTTACTATTACACTTAGATGTACATATGTAGATGGGAGCCTTTTAGGAACTTTTCTTCTCTATTTTCTCTCACAACTGAAAGTTTTTATTTAATTAATTCTGAGTAAATACTTATTTGCATAATTACATTAAGTGATGACTGATGATGACTAATACAGCCATCCATCTAATCTTTCTTTTTCGCATATATGATTGAGACCTGAATTCAAAACTCAGCAATAAGAAAAACTTTGCCATTGTGACAAAAACAAAAGTGAAATTGCAAACATTTTTACAATTTTTTGCCCCATTATTTGTTTCACCTAGCTAATAATAAGTACACGCAATATACTTTTATAAAAGTGGCTTCACTTATTTTTCCCTAGCTCTATATCTAGTTTATTATTACTACATGTACTGTCAGTACTAAAATCTTACACTAGATTCTTCTTCTGTGTCTTCTTCTTTTGTCTATGATTTCTCGAACGAATATAGGGACATAGCATATAGACAAATAATCTCACCTTATTCTGATGGTGTCCAGGTGTACACTTGAGTCCACGAGTCTTTACATGTGCGTCATTAATACTTGGCGAGATAAAACACATACTTTTTATCCAGAATCATTCTCTTCCACGCATGAAACTAATGACAAACCAGCTACCGCCTCTTATTAAGTAAAAACACATGTTATTTTTATGAACGATCTAGACTCAGTACATTGAAAAGAGATAGGTACAAAAAAAGACAATTGGAGATGTTTTCACATAATATTATAAGTACAATTTCTGACGTTTTGGTTTGTTTACTTTTGTGACTATCTGTGTGTTGAATTTTTTGCTGTTATTTTGTCATTTTTGCATTTGCTGAATTTTTGAATTTTGAAGTTTTTTATAGTATACAAACAGTTGTTTTCACAACTTATTTTATATTGGAGTTTGAAATTTTATGGTAAGTTTATGTTATTTTACGATTAATTTTGACAACGTACAAAGCTTACCTCATTGACACAAATGCTTGTGTTTAATGTTCCGCAAAAGTGAATAAAATAACAAAAAGAAAATGTTATTGAATTTTTTTATAAATTGTTTATTATTTATTAATCAATGATAATAAAATAATTTATTAAGCTTTTGCAAATGTAGCTTTAATTATGCACCAAAATTTTAAAGCAAAACTTAAATTTGACATTCTATTTATTTGATAACGTCAAAATTTATACTATAACCTGTGATCGGAGTAATACCCACTTTCTGTCACTTGCTGTTTCGTTTAGTAAATTTCCGACTTATTTTGTATGCTTTAAATGATGACGCACGGGTAAAGACTCGTGGACTCAACTGTATTGAACAGGACTTTTCAACGCTTCTAATTTTGTTTTGAGCTTCTGTCATTTGTAGTATAATCCGTGTATAATATTAATATACGACATATGACAGAGGCTCGAAACAAATGAGAAGTGTTGAAAAGTCCTATGAATAACGCATTGTCACTTATGATACCTCTTAGGCAAACTTATACTTGCAACTTGTAGTTACGGTAGTGTGCATGTATTATAAGTTGATAGGGACAAGCAAAATAGTATAATCGGTGTAGCTTCTTATGTTCTTATTTATCTCTATGTACAAATTTCATGATGCCATATCTAACATACTTGTATTTATAGGTCTGAAGGTAGAATCGTTCATTGGAGGACTACCATTAGCAGAAGATAAACAAAAGTGCCAAAACTGCAACATAGCTGTGGGTACACCAGGCAGAATAAAACATCTAATATTGGACAAGACACTTAACGTTAACTCTGTAAAGCTATTTGTGCTAGATGAAGCTGACAAACTGATGGAAAGTAGCTTCCGTAATGACATAAATGAAATATACAACAGTCTACCAACTAAGAAGCAAATCATAACCACTAGTGCCACTTATCCTAACCAGTTGGAAGAGTTTTTATCGAAGTATATGTTATCACCAACACACATAACAGCAGAACTAGAGAGTCCTCTGCTATTAGGCTTAAAGCAATTTGTGGTTGTCACTAAACCATATTCAAATGTAGCTCAACAACTCAAAGCCAAAACAGACGCATTGGTTGATATATTCAATAACATTTCGTTTACTCAGTGCCTGGTTTTTTCTAATTTCCAAACCAAAGCTGAGAGTTTGAGTAATATTCTGAACCAGAAGGGATGGCCTTCTACATACATTTCTGCAGCTCAAACTCAAGAACAACGATTGGAAGCTGTGAGTGTGCTGAAAGAGTTTAAATGTAGGATTATGTTGTCGACTGATTTAACTGCCAGAGGTAAGATTTTGTTTATTTTTTAGGTAGTAATTTTAACCTCTGTGAATTTTCCCTTGTATAACCGATGGCATCAAATCATATTTTTCATTTCTTAGTATATGATCAAAGGTCATTTTTCTTTCCTTAATATTTCCGTGTTTGTTACGTGTTGTGACCATGGTATTTTCCACATTCTTCGATAACACCACATCTCAAAGCTGGCAAGTCTTTTTCAGTTGCATCCGTAATTGTCCAGGCTTTAACTCCATATAAGAGACAGGGAATAGCATCTCAATACTTTAGGTCTAATTTCTATTCCTAGTTCTGCGGTCCTAATATTCATTTAACTCTGCTCAGAATTTGAGTTGGTCCTCCTCTTTATTGGATTTATTGGCTATGCAACCACCGCAACGTTTGTTGATAGTCTGGACAAATTATCGAAAAAATGTAATTTTTGGGAAAAGTTATTTACCAGCTATTTTATTGTTAAAATCGAATCTTAAGATTTAGACCAGGGCGCATCTGTAAAAATATTAGTACATTTGGACGTTGAGAGGTGACTCAAATTTTTTTTTTGTATAAATTGCTTCAAAATAAATCAAATAATAATATTTGAGTTATCCTCCCTCTCAAAAAGGTCCGGAACATTGTTTAAATAATCAAAATGTCAAAAAATAAGGAAAAATTCGATTTTTTTCTTGGTTTTTTGATTATAACTTTAAAAGTATTCATTTCCGAGAAAAGTTATACTGACATAAAAGTTGTGTAATTAAATTTACTATAATACAGAATTGGTTAAAAATTTAAAAAATAGTCACCCTTGTTGCAAAATAGCAATAATTGTGAAAAAAACATACAAAAACAAGTATTTGCATTTTACGTTTTTCAACCATTTATGCTACACTTAGGACCTTCATATTTCACCCTGAAAAACTTTATGATACAGTAAAATAATATTGTAAATTTCATTAAGATCGGTTCAATATATTTTGCAAAATAAATTTTGCAATCCAGCTTTCGTAAAAAAAATTCATTTTTTCAAAATGTTACAGGACTGAAAATAAAGCAGATAGCAAGTTGAAAATTTTTTTGCTTATAGAAGTGTACTGTACCTTCCATTTGCAATTTTTCAAAATTTAAATCGATTAACACAACGGCGTCAGGAATTTTTTTAAATAAACATTAATTATTGGTGCTACGCGCAGGACAGCGGATAGTTTGCTCTGATTGGGCATTCCAATGACCTTTGATAATGATTGATACATTTTAATTTTTATTACATTTCGATATAAATAAATAAATTTGTTCATTGCAAAATAAAAACACATACTCTATCCTTTTAAATAACACTTTTATTAGCAAAGACTTTCTTTGTTCATATATTTTAACTTAAATAATAAAAGTTTATTATTTTTAAACATATGCAATTGTTTAAACAATATTTCACAAACAATAATAAAATTAGTTTGATTTTTGTGGAATTAAAATATTAAAATACAACAAAATATAGAGTAAGGAAAATAATATATTAGTTAAAGATTGGAAGAAATTTTGGTGGAAATCAACTTGTGTGAATCGAACACCGCTGTCCTGCGCGTAGCACCAAAAATTATTGTTTATTTAAAAAATTTTCTGACGCCGTGGTAATTAATCGATTTTAGTTTTGAAAATTGCAAATGAAAGGTACAGTACACTTCTATAAGCAAAAAAAAAATTCAACTTGCTACCTGCTTTATTTTCAGTCCTGTAACATTTTGAAGAAATTAATTTTTTTTGCGAAAGCTGGATTGCAAAATTTATTTTGCAAAATATATTGAACCGATCTTAATGAAATTTACAGTATTGTTTTACTGTATCAAAGTTTTTCTGGGTGAAATATGAAGGTCCTAAGTGTAGCATAACTGGTTGAAAAACGTAAAATGCGAATACTTGTTTTTGTACGGTTTTTTTCGCAATTATTGCTATTTTGCAACTAGGGTGACTATTTTTTAAGTTTTTGACCAATTCTATATTGTAGGAAATTTAATTATGCAACTTTTATGTCAGTACAACTTTTCTCGGAAATGAATAGTTTTAAAGTTATAATCAAAAAACGAAGAAAAAAATCGAATTTTTCCTTGAATTTTTGACATTTTGATTATTTAAACAATGTTCCGGACCTTTTTGAGAGGGAGGATAACTCAAATATTATTATTTGATTTATTTTCAAGCAATTTCTGCAAAAAAAATTGAGTCACCTCTCAACGTCCATCTCAAAACAGATGCGCCCTGGACTAATTGCATATATTAGTAATATTGGTGTATGACAAGTCCGCAGAAAGTGTGTTATTTCATTTATAAACGAATTAGCACTCCTAAATCTTCTTTGTTTTTTCAATTAGTGCTTTGTAACTCCTAAGATTTTTGCTTTAAAAAACACTCAAATAAAAATTCACTGTAATTTAGTTCTGCACAAAGTTAATTTTTTTCCGATTTCCTTCAACAAAAATTTTACTCGGAAAATCCGAGTTTTCCCAAAAAAATCTGCAATTTTCAATTAAAATTTTAGGGAAGTAACTATTTATCAATAATTAAATAAGTTGCTGACATGAAAGATTTTTTATTTTTTTTTATTTAATATGCTCTACAGGCCTTGTAGGCCTAGGGCTTTCCAACTTAACAATTACAATCTTACAGAATACAAATGACAATATATACTAATGTCTTATACATCTTTCTTTCTTTCTTTCTCCCCTTCCTTATACCCTTTCAGGTGTCGGATTTGGGTTTAATTTAGCTACATATTCACCCATCTCTTCCATTCTTTTCGGTCCTGTGCTATTAGTTTCATTTCTTCTAGCGTTTTCTGTTTGATTTTTCCTGCTTCTACTATTTGCTGTATCCATTTTTTCTTCGGCCTGCCTTTTTTCTTTTTTGTAATATTCCTTGTTTCGTGAATTTTCCTTGCTAGTCTACTAGGTTTCATTCTCATCAGATGTCCATACCAGTTTAATTGCCTCTTTATTATTTTATTCATTATTGGTTCCTGTTTAGTTATCCCTCTTATTGTCTCATTTCTTATTCTATCCCATTTGGTCTTTCCGGCTATAGCACGTAAATGTCTCATCTCAATTGCATTTATCCTACTATTATGCTTTTTCTGTAAAGTCCAATTTTCGCTTGTATACAGTATCGTCGGTATCACAATCGTATTATATATTTTAATTTTTGTTTCGTGGGACAATTCTTTTTTCCTCAGAATTGGCGCTAGTGCGTAGTACAGTTTATTTGATTTTTTAGTTCTGTTTGTTATTTCGAGGTCTATTTTCCCATCATTGGTAATAATACTTCCAAGATAATCATATGCTGTAACTATTTCCAGTTGAGTATTTTTGCATTTTATAATTACTTAATTTTCTTCCTTTTCGCCGATGACCATTATTTTACTTTTCTCGATGTTTATTTCCATTTTTAATTTCTCTATTTCTTCTGTCCATATATTTATGAGTTTTTGCATTTTTGTCACGGAATCTGCTATAAGGACTATGTCATCCGCATACAATAGGGCTTCTATTTTTATTGGCTGTAATCTTTGGTATCCTATTGTTGTCTGTATTTGGTTCGTTCTTTCTCCAGTATTTCTAGTCAATTCATTCATGACTATTATGAATAGTAGCGGACTAAGACTGTCTCCTTGCTTGATACCTCTTTCCCAATTGAATTCTTCAGATCTTTCTCCTGCTATCTGTACACGTCCTTTTACTACTCCGTATATATTTTCAATTATTTTTATCAGTGTACTTGGTACTTTCATGTTCTGCAAGCATTTCCATATAATTTGTCTTTCTATAGAGTCGAATGCTGCCCTTAGATCTATGAATGCTAGAATGAGCTTTCCCCCCGAGTCAATACTTATTTCTATTATATTTCTAATGATGTAAATGTTATCGTTTGTCTGTCTTTCTGGTCTAAACGCTGCTTGTTCTTCTCCCAGTTCTTTTTCTACCTCTTGTCTTAGAAAAAATCGAATTTTTCCTTTAATTTTTAACATTTTGATTATTTAAACAATGTTCCGGACCTTTTTGAGAGGGAGGATAACTCAAATATTATTATTTGATTTATTTTCAAGCAATTTCTGCAAAAAAAATTGAGTCACCTCTCAACGTCCATCTCAAAACAGATGCGCCCTGGACTAATTGCATATATTAGTAATATTGGTGTATGACAAGTCCGCAGAAAGTGTGTTATTTCATTTATAAACGAATTAGCACTCCTAAATCTTCTTTGTTTTTTCAATTAGTGCTTTGTAACTCCTAAGATTTTTGCTTTAAAAAACACTCAAATAAAAATTCACTGTAATTTAGTTCTGCACAAAGTTAATTTTTTTCCGATTTCCTTCAACAAAAATTTTACTCGGAAAATCCGAGTTTTCCCAAAAAAATCTGCAATTTTCAATTAAAATTTTAGGGAAGTAACTATTTATCAATAATTAAATAAGTTGCTGACATGAAAGATTTTTTATTTTTTTTTATTTAATATGCTCTACAGGCCTTGTAGGCCTAGGGCTTTCCAACTTAACAATTACAATCTTACATAATACAAATGACAATATATACTAATGTCTTATACATATATATTATACAGGGTGTCCCGAAAAGATTGGTCATAAATTATACCACACATTCTGGGGTCAAAAATAGTTCGATTGAACCTAACTTACCTTAGTACAAATGTGCTCATAAAAAAAGTTACAGCCCTTTGAAGTTACAAAATGAAAATCGATTTTTTTCAATGTATCGGAAACTATTAGATATTTTTTGTTGAAAATGGACATGCATCATTTTTATGGCAGGAACATCTTAAAACAAAATTATAGTGAAATTTTTCCACCCCATAAAAATTTTATGGGGGTTTTGTTCCCTTAAACCCCCCCAAACTTTTGTGTACGTTCCAATTAATTCATTATTTTGTTACCATTAGTTAAACACAACGTTTTTAAAACTTTTTTACCTCTTAGTATTTTGTCGATAAGCCAGTTTTTATCGAGATGCGGCTTCTTTTTTAATATGTTTGCATAAAAATTTCGTGGGGGTTTTGTTCCTTTAAACCCCCCAAATGTTTGTGTACGTTCTAATTAAACTATTATTGTGGTACCATTAGTTAAACACAGTATTTTTTAAACTATTTTGCCCCTTAGTCTTTTTTTGATAAGTCACCTTTTATCGAGATGTGGCTTCTTTTTCAAAATATACCTAAAAATGTAAATTATAAATAAATTTTCAGATTATTAACATGTCTCTATAACCGCACTTAACCATATACAAATATGTGGTGGATTCGACAAATATTCAAAATATCTCGATAAACGCTGGGCTTATCGAAAAAATACAAGAGGCAAGAAAGTTTTAAAAATATTGTGTTTAACTAATGGTGCCACAATAATAATTTAATTGGAACGTACAAAAAAGTTTGGGGGGGTTTAAGGGAACAAAACCCCCATAAAATTTTTATGGGGTGCACAAATTTCACTTTAATTTTTTTTTAAGATGCTGCTACCATGAGAATGCCACATGTCCATTTTCAATAAAAAATCTCTAAGAGTTTTCGATATATGAAAAAAAATCGATTTTCATTTTGTAACTTCAAAGGGCTGTAACTTTTTTTGTGTGCACTATTGTATATAGGTAAGTGAGGTTCAATCAACCTAGTTTTGACCCCAGAATCTGTGGTATAATTTATGACCATTCTTTTCGGGACACCCTGTATAATTTGATTTAATGTCTATGTAAAAATTGCTGAAGTATTTTTCTCCACTGTATCCTATTTTTTGCTTTCTCTTTCCAGTCTGTAATTTCCATCGATCCTATATCTTCTTGAAACTTTTCGTGCCATCTTTTTCTTGGTCTTCCTCGTCTCATTTTCCCAACTGGTCTTCTTAACAGTACTGGTTCTTAACAGTACTGGTCTTCTTTGGCATTCTTGACCTATCCATCCTCTCGACATGACCTGCCCACCTGATTCTTTGTGCCTTTGTGTGTTTTGTTATAGTTGGTTCCTTGTAAAGCATCCTTAATTCTTGATTGGTTCTTCTTTGCCAACCGTCTGCCGTATTTTTCCCCCGATAATAGTCCTCAGTACCTTGGGTTCCCACCTCGCTATCATTTCTTCTTCTGTTTTGTTTAGTACCCATGTCTCACATCCGTAGGTGACTGTTGCTGCTATTACCTTTTTTATATTCTGATTTTCGTCTTTCTTCTGTGTTGCCTAATAGGCCATGACGGCCTATATACTTCGTCTTTTCTTCATTTATTTCTAGGCCGAATTTTTTTTCCTCTCTCACTAATCTTCTCATGATTTTCTTTAATTCGGTATTAGTTTTTGCTAGCAGTGTAAGGTCGTCGGCGTAGGCCATGCATTGATGCTCGTTACTGTAGATCGTTTCTTGTGTTTCTTTTCTGCTGTTCCTTTATAGTAGATTTTATATTTTGTAGATTTTTTATAGTAGATTATATATCAGGAGGCCGGCGACAATCTAACCAATAGTTTAGCAATAATTAAAATGTTAATTAAAAAATTTCGGTCGAAATAATAACCAGAAAGATTATGATACACCAGAATAACTGTGATTTTCGTATAAAAAAGCACTATACTATACCTATTCAACGTACTTTACAGAATTAAAATTGAACTATTTGAGCGGTCTCAGGAATGTTATAAAGAAACAATTTTTTGGCTTATAAACAAATAGAACCCCTCAGAAAATATTATATTAAATTAAATTAAGTTAACTCTGTTAAAAAGGGCTTCTGTGCCCTTTTCGAAAAAAAAAAAATTGAATTGCTAGGAATGGTTCCAGGTATAACCGGTCAAATTAGACCGGCATTTGCGACAGAGATAAACAACAGGATTTCAATCTTTGAACCATTACCGTTTTATTCCGGTCCTCTTTGTACATACAAATTTTCATATCTTCAAGACACTCATAACAAAAAACATTTATGTCACCAAGTTATTTAATTATTGATAAATAATTACTTCCCTAAAATTTTAGTTGAAAATTAAAGATTTTGTTTCGAAAACCCGAATTTTCCAAGGAAAATTTCCGCCGGAGGAAATCGGAAAAAATATCTATGTGCAGAATTAAATTACACTGAATTTTTATGTGAGTGTTTTTAGTTTAACATTAAAATCTTCTGAGTTACAGAGCAATAATTGAAAAAAAAAAAGATTTCGGAGCGTTAATTTGTTTATAAACAAAATAGCACACTTTCTGCGGACTTTGCATAGCTATATTACTAATATATGAAATCTTAAGATTTGATTCCATCATGTCCAGCAATAAAATAGCTGGTACATAATTTTCCTTGTTTTATCCTAATTTTCCCAGAACATCTTTCATTGAGTTGATAATTCACATTGTGGACATTCTCAATTATTGTATTTCTAATGTAATAATATTCTATCTAATTCCTCCAAAACCAGCAAATTTCCATAAAACCCAGCCATATTAATACCTTTTGCTTTAGTTTTACTTACAAGGAGCAAACAAAACACATCTCCTAAACTAAACCTAACCTCGCTTTCGGCCATTCATTCATGTCCGTGTCACAATAATTTCGACTCGAAATTATAATTGCAACCACTTTTGAGGAGTCGAAATTAATTGCGACCTATCGAAATTTAGTGACGTCCTTTAGTTAGTTCAACTGAAATCCACAAGGATCGCATAGTCGCATTTCAACGTCGCCATATTGATTGCGACCTGTTTTGAGTCGAAATTTAAATTAGAATCTGGTCTTTATTTCTGTTGTTTGATCATTATTTTCTAAAAACCAGGTTCCTGTGTATTTATATTTTTGAACTTTTTCTGTCGGTACTGACGGTACCGAAACTGCTTGTCTTGAGTGGCAGTTAAAGTTTTTCAGCAGAGCTTGCAATAAACACAGTGTTATCTGCATATCTTATGTTATAAATACATAGTTCTTCTGTTAATTATTATTCATTTAGTTTCAAATAGTAATGCTTCTTCAAAAATGGATTCATTACTTATATGCATTGAATAGTCATCTAATACACTGATAGCGAAATAGGGTATAACAACCTTCTCAAAATATGTCTAAAAAATCTAAGAAACCAATACTAAACAGATCTTGTCTAGACTTTTATCAGATTTTAAATATGTTAACCATTTTTAAAACAAAACTTGCAATTTTCTTTTCTGTTTCATTATAATAATGCTTTTAACACAGTTTCTTTTGATTCTAGGTATAGATGCTGCCAATGTAGACTTGGTTATTAATTTTGACATACCAATCGACTCTATGACTTACCTACACCGAATGGGAAGAGCAGGAAGGTATGGTTCGTCTGGAGTGTGCATCAACTTAACGTCTCAAGGCAAAGAATTAACTCATCTGCAGGAAATACTTGGTCAAATAGGAGGAAACACTTTAACAATACCAAAGTTACCGAAAATAAATGGTAGCATCTCAGATTTATTAAAAATTGAAGTCCCGTTAACTGATCATATCGCTAGCAAGGTAAAGAACGAACTAGACGAATCTATTACGAAAACTAAAATGTATGAAAACAAGACAAAACAAAAAAGTCCAAATAAAGATAATGACGATCCTGCAAGATCTGAAGGTGTTCATGATGATCAAGAAGCAATCTCACAAAATATTAGTGATGATGATCAAGAATTCGTAATGGTTCATATTGATCAAGAAGCAATTCCGCAAAATATTGGTCTGACTGATATACTTCAGAATACTCAACAAGAAATTGAGGAGGTTCGAAAACAAATATCAGAAATGGACACCGAATCAATTTTGCACTCACTGCTCAATCAAAATTTGAATATAGAAGTACCTTCAAACAATTCCCTAAAAACTAACACCAACAAGCCATTTGATGCTCAAGCTGTCTTGGATGTATTGAAGGAAGGTTGTAAACCTACAACAACCAAAAATGACGACAATTACAAGAAAACAGTTCCTAAAGTTGATGCCGAAGAAGAGCTTAAAGAAAACCTATTGACTAAAAATAAGGCCCTACTGAGTACATCACAAATATTAAGTAACTCTAGTATTACAGAGGGGCCATTTTGTATTGAGCAGCATCTGAAAGTGGTGAAATCTCAATTTAAGAATGAAATTAGTGAACTTTCCAAAAACAGTGTATCAGATATACTAAAGATTATTAACACAAAAGAAAATCCGAAGAAAAGTGATGATAAGCCTAAGCAAGACGGTACTGGTTCTTTCGATGTGCCATCTTCTTCCAAAAGTTCCAAACTTCCAAAACAGAAAAGTGATGATAAGCCTAAGCCAGACAGTACTGGCTGTCTAGATGTTCCATCTTCTTCCAAAACTTGCCATGAAGAAGAAAGTGAGAGCGAAAGTTTATTTCACTTGGGATATAAACACTTGGTGCTGTCTGATAATGACGACTGGAAGGAGGTGTTAAAGAAGCGTTGTGATGCTGATACTTCAGTAAAATCGAATACACCAAGTTATCGTCGAACAAGTTCAGAAAGTGACCAAGAAGTGAAGCATAAAAAACACGGAAAGCCACGCAGATATTCTGCAGTACATGACGAATCGTCCAGTCAGTCAGAACCGATGGACAGTCAGATGGTATGGTCATCAAATCCAGAAGAAAACTCTATGTTAGAGATGGAATGGCGACGGCAAGAAGTAGCTATGAGATGGATACCTGTAGAGGAAGAGTATTATGAGGAAGCAAACGTCATGGAACATACAGACGAAGAGATGGAATGGCGTAGACAGGAAGAAGCTATGAAGTGGGTAGAGGTTAAGACACCTCGTACCGCAAACCATGTCACTCCCACCTGCGTTTTAGAGCTACGGAAAGGTTCTAATGATGCTGAATATGGACACTACAGTAGTTATATGGAGCAACTGGATGACAAGTTGTGGCAGAATGGTTTAGAGTTCAATAGCTCCGAATCATTTAACGACTGGTTCAGTTTCGAGTGGGAGTTAGAGCTGCAAGCTACAAGAAATTATATAGAGCAAAATATATATGTAAGTGAGATGAATAAGTTCCAGAAATAAATTTAGTACAAAATAACAAATATTTACTTTTTACATTGCCGACTGATCTGAATATGTAGTTAAATATTTACCTTTTTGTAGTCAAGTATATGTAGTTAAGTATTTGTTTTAAATGAAATGTTTATAACGTAGAGCTTTTTCTTTACAAATTCCCAAATGTTTCATGATATTGTTCATTTTTAATATACTCCAAGTGACACTCAGCCCTAGTCGCCCTGCTATTCGCTGTGTGCAAGTACTTGGAGGGGATACAAGAAACGATCGTGCGCGAGTAGCGGAGAAACCTTGCAACTTTTTGGCATATTTCTTAAATATTTCATATTTTCAAATTGACGTATATTTCTGTCATTGAAGAAAATGGGATTTCGCAAATGCTGGGTTCTAAATTGTAAAAATTATATGTTGCTCCACAATATTGATATGATATGCAATTAAAAAAGTGAATTTAGTTAATTATATTGTGCTTGTACTGCATTTTAATAATTAATTTTATTTACTACATACCTACACTTCCTATGCTCTTCAATTTAATCATGGATGAAATCATCAAAAACGTCAACAAAGGATGAGGATATAGAATGGGAAACAAAGAAGTAAAAATACTCTGCTACGCAGATGACGCAATATTGATAGCTCAGGATGACGATAGTCTGCAAGGATTAGTCCACAGATTTAACATAAGAGCAAAAAAATTCAATATGACAATTTCATCTCAGAAAACCAAAACAATAGTAATCAGTAAAGAACCAATCAGATGTAAAATAGAAATTGATGGCATCAGTATTGAACAAGTAATGGAAATAAAATACCTTGGAATTACATTGTCAAGTTACGGAGACCTGGACAAAGAAATGAGAAATCAAGTACAAAGAGCAAATAGACTGGCAGGATGCCTTAATAACACTATATGGCGAAACCGACATATTTACACTGAGATGAAGTCAAGAATTTATAAAGCCAGTGTAAGACCAATAATGACATATGCATCAGAAATAAGACCCGATACAGCCACAACACAAAGACTACTGGAAACGGCAGAGATGAGAGTACTGAGAAGGATAACATCTGCGATACCGATTCTTTGCCTGAGATCTTCATTTCTTATTTTATCCCGTAGGGTTACACCCAGCATTGATCTTTCCATACGCCTTCGAGCAACCCGCATTTTCGACGCTGTTGTCTTGGTTAGAGTCAGTGTCTCTGCTCTATATGTCATTACCGGCAGCACACATTGATCAAACACTTGTCTTTTCAAACCGATCGGTATACTGCTCCTAAATATGTCTCTTAGAGCTCCATAGGGTGCCCAAGCAAGAGTTAATCTTTTTTTTATTTCGCACGTTTGGTTATCTCTGCCAATTCTAATTTCATGACCCAAGTAAATGTACTTTTCTACTAATTCTACTTCTTGTCAGGGGCGTGCAGTCCATGGAAGCAAGGGAAGCATTGCTTCCCTTGGTTTCCGTAGTAATGTCGTACCAACTGAGTAACTGGGATAATTAAAAAAAAATTAACAAACAAATAATAAGCAGGATTTTAAGATGCATACGAGAATATTTAATTATGTAGTACAGTACAAACACATCAAGTATCTACCTAATAAGAAAAAACAAACGTATTTTACTCCATTTTTGTCATACAGTAAATAACAAAGCAAATGAAATACTCATACTTGTAAGCAGCGCTGCATGCTGCATCCTTCCGTACTCGGCCCATGATCGTATTTCTACGGTGGTATTCGGAGTTATGTCGGCATAATAATCTGATTTTAAAGTTGCTTCTCTCCAGCCTATGTAAAAATCATCGGGGTTACACGCTGAGCGGCGAGTTCAAATTTCGGGCATATCTTTAGCTTATAAGCAGTTTTGTCAATTGCATACGTTTGGTGAATTTAAATGGGATTTACCAGCATTTGACAATGACGGGTTTCGTCGACTGATTTTTTGAAATTATGAAGATTAGTGCAGTCACTGAAGGTGGATATGAGCTATTACCTCCGATTTCGTTGAACCTCCATAGATTTGTATGAAAATTGGTGACTCGTTAGAGATTATCTCAAGGAACCAAGGTGACATGGTGCCAACTTGCGCTTTTACCCTGGGGGTGGATGCCACCCCTTCTCGGGGTGAAAATTATTTTATTGAAAATAACCCCATAATTTGATAGAGGGACAAATTCTAAGAAAAAATTGTAATATAAAGTTATTAAAATAAATCAAAACATTTTGAGTTATTGAGGATCAAAAATTTTAATTTTTCTTAAGAAAAATGCATGTTTTTAACCGATTTTTCATCAATAACTCAAAAACTATAAGTTTTTCCAAAAAAGTTATTATAACCAAAATTGAAGCAAATAAAAAACTAAATAAATCCTTTACTAGAAAAAACTTTTAATGTTAACTAAAAGTGAATTATAGGTAATTGAATATATATTTTTTTCGGCGAGTAAAAACATCTAAGTATTCAAGCTGAAATAACGGGAAAATAATGCATTTTATAACATAAACTTATTAAACATTTGTCAAAGTACTTAAAAATATCTATCAAACAAGCCCCCGAACATGTTGATATCATTAAAATTTATGCACCAAAATTTTTTCAAAATTTATTTTTTAAAAATGTTTCCAAAAAATGTTATTGTTTTTTTTATAACTCCATCTATTTTTAAGATATCAGGTTCATCAGAAAAACTGATTGAAAGTTAATTCCAAGGGCTATTTAACCACGTTGAATTTAATCTTTTAGACCCCTTATTTTTTTTTAAATAAAAGGTTAAATGGCCCCGGCTGAATGGTTTTCACAGCAAAATTTAAGATTTAAACGTTTCTACCTCGGTTATTTTTCACCCTATGGAAACAGTAAAACAGGTAAAATATTTGACACAGAAAAAACTAAAATTTGGGTATGTATCATTTTTTAAGTATATTGAGTATTTTTGGAGTTATTATCAAAATAATAGGAAAATTACAATAATTTTAAAAATTATGATTTTTTTAAGAGGATCGGTACGTATTTTCGGCTGCAATGCTATTCAAATGGGGATTCATTTTTTTCAAATCCTGAGAAAACTAATAAGTATTCTTGAAAAATTTAAACGCAGAATGAAAGATTACGTTATTAGCGAGGGCCGAAAGTCCCTAAGAACTTCTATAATGTTTATTTTAATAAGTTACAGGGGTGAAAAAACTAAGAGAAAATTTAGTGTGATTTTTAATTTCAAATATCTCATTCAAAATAAACTTTTTATTTATTCTAAGGGACTTTCGGCCCTCGGTAATAATTTAGTCTTTCATTCTGCGTTTAAATTTTTCAAAAATATTTATTGGTTTTTTCAGGATTTGAAAAAAATGAACACAATGCCGTGGTAATATTTTCCAAATCTGTCTTTGTCTTACAACGCACTCAACCGAATATAATATTGTCAGCATATATTGTCAGTCAGACACTGACAATCAGTGACAATTTTAAATATTTGACATTGCATCGGGAATATTTTGAGAAATTGATTAAATATTATTGATATATAGTGTATTTGATAAATTATTGATTTAAGACGTGAACCTAATAAAAAGTTATTTATTGTGTATTATTTGTGGAAGATCCAAGCAGAGAATACATCAGATATATCCTGTGATCCAAGTATTTTGTTGTTAGAGATGTTCAAAATTGTAAGCGTTCCAAAATAACAACATATTATTAAAAAATCACTTTAACACTTTTCCTCTTTTCTCGATTGATTATTAGTTTTTGTTGTACAAATAAATTATTACAATCACTGAAAACATAGTTAGTGAAAAAATTATCACATTTATTAACTGAATTAATAATTTGCAATTATAAAAATAACAGTTATCCAAGAACATTCAAAAGCCATCTCTTTAAATTAATGATGACATTTTCAAGTAGAATGACATTCTAGTAATGTTTACATATCCACACCAGTGTGAATTTTACTACACGTAATTTGCCGTGTAAAGACAGAAAAAGTAGGGATACACGTAAAATATTTGCGAATTATGTACCCATAGCCTTAAATCGTATCTTTTTACAAAAATATGCATTCTAAACTGGTCAAAATTATTGAAATCATTACTTATGCTAATATAAAGAAGTTCTTGTAAGAATTACTATAAATTTTAATTTTTGTGGAAATGGCGTATGTTTTATTTTTCACTTTTTTCCTAAAAAATTCGAAAGGGTTCTTTTATTTTCATCATAACTTGCTTAATTTTGACGCCATTAACTTGTTCTGATGCTCATTTAATAGCTATTCTGAAGTGCGTTGACAAATTATTAACTGGTATATTTTATACATTGCATCGCTTTCCCGTTATTTAAGCTTGAATACTTAGATTTGGGTACTCGTCGAAAAAAATACACATTCAATTGCCAATAACTCACTTTGAATTAACATTAGTTTAGTTCTTTAAGTGAGGAATGTATTCAGATTTTGATTATCATCAATTTCAGTAATAAAAACTATTTTGTAAAAGCTTATAGTTTTTGAGTTATACGTGAAAAACCGACTTAAAATATGCATTTTTTTACCAAAAAAATAAAATCTTTGGTCTTTAATAACTCAAAAAGTGTTGATTTATATTAATAACTTGATATAACAAATTTTGCTTATAATTTGTCCCTCTATCGACTTACGATATTATTTTTAATAAAATAATTTTCAACCCCAAGAAGGGGTAGCATCCACCCCCAGGGTAAAAGCGCAAGTGTTGGCATCATGTCACCTTTGTTCCTTGAGGTATCCTCTATCTACTCACCAATTTTCATGAAAATCGATGGAGGTTCAACGAAATCGGAGGTGAAAACCTTCAGTGACTCCACTAGATGGATTTTATTGAATTACATATTTATATAAATAAATATGTACAATTAATTATATTATAAATACTAAATATTATTTATATAAATATATTATAAATATGTATTAGTGTTTTGGAAAATGTGAAAAGTGGGATACAGAAACCATAAAATAGCTAGAGAGGATTTTTGGATAGTTTAAAAGATTATTTGAATTTTACTTTTTAACTTAGCTTTTTTCAGAAATATTTCCATTCTCAGATAATTTATTTAATGTATTGCAATGCAAGATATATGAGATTGGTTTCTGTGTAAAAAAATTAGCGAATTTAAAGATATTATTAACAAAAAGAGAGAGATGACTTTGAAAAATGCTCGAATAATATGATGGCAAGAAGTTTTGAGCCTAAAAGGAAACGAATACGCACGGATAGTAGTATGTATACCTTTTATAAAGGATTTTACTTTTTTTTCAATTAAAAATAATCTGATTAAAAAAATGTCACAATATCCACGTTTGTGCAAGGAAGTTATAGACAAGGTTTCGAAAAATGGTAGAAGAATTGAATTAAATCATAAATGGCGTTTTTACAATTTTTTTATAAATTGCTTTCCCTGTTTCAAATTTCACCGCACGCCCCTGCTTCTTGTTCACGTATAATCAGCTGTTCGCTAGGAATCAGCTTAGTCATAAATTTAGTTTTAGAAAAGTTCATTTTCAGGCCTATTTTCCAGCAGATAGTGTCTAACTCATTTAGCATTTCCTTTACTTCTCCTAGGTCATCAGTTATGAGGACTATGTCATCTGCAAAACGTATCATTCGTTCTGTGTACTTATTCTTAATTTCGCACCTCTTGATATGGATCTATTTCTTAATAACCTATTTATAGTCCAGTACGCATCTTAGACAAGGCGAAAACGGCGGGTTCGAAGGGAAAAATATTCCCATGAGATTTTTTTGCATAATCACATTCTTGAGACATCCCAGAATAAGGTTCAAGAAGTAGCCCAAGTGAAAAGTGGGCCAATTTTTTTTTAACAATTTTTTTTAATCAACTTGCAAGAATCAATATTTTTGGCCCGAACAATTTTTTTTTTAATTTTTTGGACCATTCTGGACAAAAAATGTCTCTTATAATTTTTCTCTAAAGTTGATCGTTTTCGACTTATAAGCAATTTAAAATTGAAAAAAACGAAAAATAGCGATTTTCAAGGCTTAATAACTCAGTTAAAAGTTATTATTTTGAAAGTCAATATATGACTAAATCAAAGTTTGAAGCCCTTCCTATAAGATCCTGAAGAAATCTTTGTCATTATTTTATTACTAAGCTGTTATTTATAAGTAATAATAATAAGCGCCATGCACGTGTGCGGGGCTGTAAATGCTGAGTGCGAGAGAGAAGCTATTCCAGCAGTCCAATTGTGCATCTTACTCGCACTCACATTTACAGCAGCGTCAATACGATACAACCACTCATTGTTATTAATTAAAAATAACAGCTTAGTAGTAAATTAATGACACAGATTTCTTCATGATCATGTAACGGCGACTTTAAACTTTGATTTAGTCACTTTCTGACTTTCAAAATAATAATTTTTGACCGAGTTATTAAGCCTTAAAAATGGCCATTTTCGCGTTTTTCAAATTTTCACTTGCTTATAACTCGAAAAAGATCAACTTTAGAGAAAAATTATAAGAGACATTTTTTGTCCAGAATGGTCCAAAAAACCTAAAAAAAAAATAGTCCGGGCCAAAATATTGATTTTTGCAATTTGATTAAAAAAAAAATTGTTAAAAAAAAATTGGCCCACTTTTCTCGTGGGCGACTTCTTGAACCTTATTCTGGGATGTCTCACGAATGTGATTATGCAAAAATATCTCATGGGAATATTTTTCCTAACGAACCCGTCGTTTCCGCCTTGTCTATCTGTTTTCAGATGGACGTTGAGAGGTGACTCAATGTTTTTTGCAGAAATTGCTTGAAAATAACTCAAATAATAATATTTGAGTTATCCTCCCACTCAAAATGGTCCGGAACATTGTTTAAATAATCAAAATGTCAAAATATGAAGGAAAAATTCGATTTTTTATTGGTTTCTTGATTATAACTTTAAAACTATTCACTTCTGAGTTGTACTGACATAAAAGTTGCGTAATTAAATTTCCTACAATACAGAATTGGTTAAAAATTTAAAAAATAGTCACCCTTGTTGCAAAATAGCAATAATTGCGAAAAAACCATACAAAAACAAGTATTCGCATTTTACGTTTTTCAACCATTTATGCTTCACTTAGGACCTTCATATTTGACCCAGAAAAACTTTATGATATACTAAAACAACACTGTAAATTTCATTAAGATCGGTGTAATAGATTTTGCAATCCAGCCTTCGCAAAAAAAATCATTTTTTGATAAAAATGTTGCAGGACTGAAAATAAAGCAGATAGCCAGTTGATTTTTTTTTGCTTATAGAAGTTTACTGTACCTTTCATTTGCAATTTGCAAAATTAAAATCGATTAATTACCACGGCGTCAGGAAATTTTTTAAATAAACATTAATTTTTGGTGCTACGCGCAGGACAGCGGTGTTCGATTCACACAAGTTGATTTCCACCAAAATTTCTTCCAATCTTTATCTAATACATTATTTTCTTACTCTATATTGTGTTGTATTTTAATATTTTAATTCCACAAAAATCAAACTAATTTTGTTATTGTTTGTGAAATATTGTTTAAACAATTGCATATGCTTAAAAATAATTAAATTATCTGTAACTCTTATTAATAATTAACTCTTATTCTGTAAGTTAAAATATATGAACGAAGAAAGTTTTTGCTAAAAAAGTGTTATTTCAAAGGATAGAGTACGTGTTTTTGTTTTGCAATAAACAAATTTATTTATTTATATCGAAATGTAATAAAAATTAAAATCTATCAATCATTATCAAAGGTCATTGGAATGCCCAATCAGAGCAAAGTATCCGCTGTCCTGCGCGTAGCACCAATAATTAATGTTTATTTAAAAAAATTCCTGACGCCATGTTAGTTGATCGATTTTAGTTTTGCAAGTTGCAAATGAAAGGTTCAGTACATTTCTATAAGCGAAAAAAAAATTCAACTTGCTATCTGCTTTATTTTTCAGTCCTGTAACATTTTGAAAAAATGATTTTTGTTTTGCGAAAGCTGGATTGCAAAATTTATTATGCAAAATATATTGAACCGATCTTAATGAAATTTACAGTATTGTTTCACTGTATCATAAAGTTGTTCTGTTTGAAATATGAAGGTCCTAAGTGTAGCATAAATGGTTGAAAAACGTAAAATGCAAATACTTGTTTTTGTATGTTTTTTTCGCAATTATTGCTATTTTGCAACAAGGGTGACTATTTTTTAAATTCTTAACTATTTCTATATTGTAGGAAATTTAACTACCTACGCAACTTTTATGTCAGTACAACTTTTCTCGGAAATGAATACTTTTAAAGTTATAATCAAAAAACGAAGAAACAAATCGAATTTTCGATTTGACATTTTTTGACATTTTGATTATTTAAACAATGTTCCGGACCTTTTTGAGAGGGAGGATAACTCAAATATTATTATTTGAGTTATTTTCAAGGAATTGCTGCAAAAAAATTGAGTTACCTCTCAACGTCCAAATGTACTAATATTTTTACAGATCCGCCCTGGTCTACATAGAGTTCTTCTATATTTGGTTTTCGTACTATAATTATTCCTATATATTCGAACCTCTTAAGTTTGTCGAATCTATACTATATTATCATTATTGGTAATACTGTATTGTAGGTACTGGTAAATACTTTCCTCTTACATATTCTTTGTCTATAGACATGCATATAAGCATTCCATGTATTTTGTTTCTGTCTATATTTAATACACCTAAATGAAGAGAAATAGGTACATAAACACTCAAATTGAAAAGAAACATTCCAATGTGTTCAAAACCAGTCCAATAGGAAAGGAAAAGGGAATGATGGTAGACTGGCAGTTTGAATTAAAAAATAACAGTTCATATTTATTTATTTTCAAGATATCTACAGATAGTAGATAAGATAAAAGTAGCTATACATAATAATTTTTAACAAAATTTTATCCAATGATTTGTTGATATATAACTAAAACATAACTTATTGCTGTAATCATTGACTTTTTTCATTTTAATTCCTATGTTTAAAAACACAACCTAAAAAATTCAACTTGTATCGTAAATGGGGAACTAAAACATAACACTGGAGTTATTTTTTTTTATAATATTTACTTGGTAATGGAATTGTTTAAGTAATGTATTGTTATAATTATAGATAGTCATTATTTTTTTGGATTTATTACCAATTTAACCTCAGACTATGACTTGCTTATATTAAAATAAAATCAGGCACATCAATTTTATGTATTGCATTTTGATCGTGTGTGCCCCTGCATCCAGTGAAATCGTATGATTTGACCGCAGACAGACTGGCCTGTCTGCTGTAGTAGGTACTACAGAAATTGATATCATCGACGATCTTGTCGAACGAAATCGCAGTACCGTGAGTAGACGGCTTTAGATTGAATTAAATAAATGGGAATGAAACATAATAACTAAGAGGCAGTTTGCAATCTATATTCTCTCATTTCTTCTGGTCTCCCTTTTCCTTTGTCTATTCTGTGGATATCATCTCACTATTTGCGGCATCGTGTTCGTTCCATCTCACCACATCCTGGATTCACGTTTCTCTTAATGTATCATCATTCCTTTATTCTATCCCTGAGAGAAATTCCTCTTATGGTTCTTAATACTTTCATATCTGTAGTTCTCAATAATCTTTTTGTAAGCGACGTTTTAGTTCTTGTTTCCGATGTGTATGTGTATATTAGTACGGGTCTTACACATGCTTTATTTATCTTAATTATGCGCTGAATGGTCATATATTTGCTCCGCCATATAATATCCACCCAAGTACCTACCCCGATATTGTGGCTGCCATGTTGCCTTGTTTTTTCATATTATATCTATCATACTATATGTAAAACTATTCCGGGGTAGTTTAGTAGTATATTGAATCTGTAAAGTGGGCGCTGCAAGTCATGTTCATTTTCTGCTATGATTATTGCATTATCCACATAGAAAAGGATAATCAAATCTCGGTTTCCCATTTTTTAGTAGGAAATACAGATGTTTCATCCATGAAAGAATAATGCTAATAGGGCTACAGCGTATTTCCTTTCTAAAACCTTTTTATATACTTGGCTTGGTTGGTGTCACGGACTCCGCAAATTTTATAATCCATTTTAAAAATAGTTCTAGGCTACCTAGACACCTGAAAATTTCAGGATAGCTTAGAACTAGCTAACAATGCAATAGTTTACTGCTATTATACAGGGTGATTAATAATTAGTGGGGTGAAGCTCCGTAGATCCGTTATAGTAATGTATAGCGATAAAGCTTAATAACAAAAATTGTAGCGAACTTTGAGCTTCACATTACAAAATTAGTTAGAATGTTACAAGGTGTTCGATAACATAGTGGCAGACCAAACTTATGTTTTTTTAAATAGAACACCCTGTATTTTATTTTATATTCGAAATCTTCGTAACTTTTCGATTACAAAAATATAAAGGTTTGGTATGTTATACGGGGTATTTACAAAGTTATAACCAATTTTATATGAAAATCGTAACAAGTTTAACTACCTGTATAAATAAAAGCAGGCACAAGGTCAATGGTTTATTGACGTCATATTTTTTATTTATTGTCAAAATTTTCGAAAATGGTTGTTTTGATAATTTTCTTTATATTGAATACAGGGTGAGTCAAAATGCAAGTACATTATTTTCTCAGTAATTTTAAATAGAACACCTTGTATTTTATATCATTATTGAAAAGTACCATTACCATACTGTAATTTTTGTATAACATTCCCTAGGCGTAAATTTATTAGTTTTCAGTAGTAATTGCACAAGAACTCTGAAATTATTGAATTTTTCCCGATTGACACTTTGACAATTTTAATTTCACGAGCCGAAGGCGAGTGAAATTATGTCAAAGTGTCACGAGAGCAAAAATTCTATATTAATTTCAGAGGTCGAGTGCAATTTGTTGCGATTATTTCATGAATAAAACTGTTCAAAACCAAAATTTTATTGTAATTTATTTATGTAAGTACCATTAAACACACAGTTTTTATAAATATTTGACGATTGAAAGTCATCACTTTTATAATTTTTAAAACATTAATTGTCATTAATGTCACTGAATGTATTTTTTCGTAGCAACGAAGGGCATCTGACGTAATATATTTAACGACGGGAGATTATCAAAAATTATCGATTTAATTCAGATTTCTGTAGCTTTCTACTGGTCAGAATCTCCTATGAATGAAATAATCGAGATAATATAACGGATTTACAAAGCTTTACCCCACTGACCAATCACACTGTATGGATAAATCGATTTTTTTTTATTTCAAACTATTTTAAAAATGTGACTAATGCAATGATATTTTAAAGTACGTTGATAAATCGATATCTACAAATTGATGTTGCCTCAGTGGCATTTAGACTGCAGATCGAGAGGTCCCCAGTTGGAACCCGGCTGTTGCGTATCTTTTTTAATTTTTTTAATAAATAATTAAAAGTTTATATACTTAAAATTATATATACCTTTTTAAACAGCCGCGGTATTATAAAAAATACTATTTTATACTAGTGTAATTTTTGGAATCATAATTATAAATAACAGTTAATACACCTACTAAAAAATCATATATTATAAGTTAATTATTCTTTCCAAACATGTTGTGTCCTATATGTACAATAACAAAACCGTGATATTATAAAAAGTACTTTTTTATTAGGGTGTAATTTTTGGAATTTTAAGCATGTTATCGTTAAATCGTTTATCGTTAAATTATTTTATATTCTTGCCTATAAATAATAAAAAGGTTTCAAGTATTATAAAAAAGTTCTTTTTTATAAAAGTGTAATTTTTACCATTAATCTGACCGAGAATATCACAAAGATAAAAGTTAAAAGCCTAAAGGATGACAATAAGGTATTTATTACAATAAAGGATTAAGAAAAAAGGCGAAATATTTGTATGATGTATGATGTTGAAGAAAGCTGGAAAAAAACTAAATGGAATATACATATCCACTTATAAAACTACCATTAATAAGTCATGTTCTCAAATTATTCTTAGAAATAATACGTACCTAGTCGAATAAATAAAAAACTGGAGAAAGGCGGTATTTGTTTTTAATATGATAGTTTAAAAATACATGGATATGAATGTGGAAGTGCATGTTTGTTACGTTGGTTTTGAAACAGCATTTGACAAAGTAAGACATGAAAAATTAGTCCAAATTCTAACGACAAAAACATTACAAAAGGGTTTACGAATAATAATAAACCCTTACTGGAAAAAAGAGTAAGTACAAATTGTAATAGATAACGTACCCAGTTCAGAAATTGAAATTAGAAGAGTAGTTAGGCAGTACCTACTATCTGAAAGTGAAGAAATAATAATTAACGAAAGAATTATTAACAATATAAGATATGCAGATGATACCGTGATTATGACAAGCTCTGCTGAAAAATTTCAACTACTACTAAAGAAAACAAGCAGTTTCTGTGAACGATACTTGTGGGAACCTGGATTTTAGAAAATAAAGATCAAACAACAGAGATAAGAGCTAGGATAGAAATAGCAAGAAATGTGTTTGTAATGATGAAAACAATTTTCTGCAATAATGTCCTTAGATTAGAACTGAGAGTAATAGCTAGGAGGTCTTACTATACTGCACTATGGACTTGATAAAATTGGGTACTGAAACAAAAGCACATAAATAAGCTATAGTCATTTGAAAGGTGGTGTCATAGAAGGATGCTTAGAATAGCATGTATGAAGAA
Source organism: Diabrotica virgifera virgifera (assembly GCF_917563875.1). Lineage (NCBI taxonomy): Eukaryota > Metazoa > Arthropoda > Insecta > Coleoptera > Chrysomelidae > Diabrotica > Diabrotica virgifera. Next base: position 23,916,556 of record NC_065449.1, on the reverse strand, counting down.
GAAAACAAACATGGAAGTATTGTGAGAAAAAAGCAAAGGATACGAAATTCTTAACATAATAAATATAATAAAGTAACTTACAATATCGGGGACAGCAATATGAAATTCGATGGCTAATAAACAGGGAAACATAAGAGAAGGAAGAAGTATAGAAAGAAGAAGAGTGTCATGGTGGAAAAATTTATGGGTGGTGTGAATTCTTTAGAACATCGGTAATTATAGTAACGATACTGATGATGATATCCAACCTACGATTGGCATATGGTGCTTAAGAAGAAGAAGACTTCCTTTTAACTAGGTTACCCAGTATGCTTCACCTCAACGACCAACAGTCTCTGTTTATTTTTCTGCTACTCTTCTTGTTTCGGTATTAGTTTTCTTTTCACCAACCGAGGAGCTAAAGTTCTCTATTTCCATTTAGTGTACCTATATTAGTATTATTACAATGTAAGAAAGATTGATGCTAGAAAAATTTAACAAGCTGTGAAGTTTTTTACTATTATTGTCAAGCAAATGGGAAATTGATTGCATTCCGTAATTTCTTAATTTATTTAAACTTTAACAAAACAATAGATAACATGGGCTTTAATTACAATGGTGTAAGTTGTGGATATTTTCAGTGTCATTATAAAATCTATTCAAACTTGCAGTATATTCAGTCTTATTGCAAGCGAAACCAAAAAGGATTGTATAAAGATTGTCGCTGAAAAATTCATCTTTACAATAATTATTGTGGTATCTCTATAACTTTTATTTTTTTGTTAGAAGAATGTGTTCATAAGTTTTAGTTCCCCATTGTAAAAATTTCGATATAATCGATATAACAGTTACCTCCTTACTATACATGATTTATTTTATAACCATTGCAAAAATCACTATAAAATAAAGTCTAATTCCTCACGGCACCTATCACGTTTACTTTCGCAAAAAAATAAACTCTTGCACAAACATTTTCTTTTTAGACTTACAAGAAATCTACCAGAGTGGATGCTGTTTGATATTATTTAGAAATACAAAATTTTCACATTAATTGATACTATAATATATAGCGACGAAATAATAATAAAAGCGAAGAAATATTAATGTTATACCTACATAGTGTAGTTTACTCGAGTACAAAAGTATGAGTCAAACATTTGAAAATAACATAAGTATACGGACTTCCAAACTTTGACAGTTAGTAGCGACCACATTGTCCATATTTATTATTGAAGCTTAATCTCTCAAATTGGCTGTAATTTATTCAGTCTGTTCTGGAAAATCACTATAGATGGATATAGCATACAAAAACACTTGCAAATAATAAAATTGATTTATCAAAATGGGTATGATATTCGACTATTTGCTGTGTGTCGAATAAATTTGAGTCCAATGGTTCATTAAACAATTAACCAATATCCTTAAGTCGAAGAAACGCAAGATCTGCTGAAAACATCGCCGTTGTCCGTAAGCATGTGCTGGAAAATCGAAGGCAGTCGTAATCACGTCACTCACAAAAACTCGTTCTTTTCCAGACTACAACTTGGTGAATTTTAATAGCGTTAACAGCTAAATTTAACAAAATTTACCTAAGCCAACAGCTGGAACTGAAATATAAAACTGGAGACCGTGGACAGGAAGAAAAGGAATAGGAAGACCTGATGCGATGAAAGAACGATATTGTAAAAGCTGGAGGAACTGACTGGAAAAGCGCAGCCAAGGACAGACAGATATGGAAAGATTTGGAGAAGGCCGATGTCCAAAGTTGAATAGAAATGGGCTAAAGAAGAAGAGCTGGAAGTTAACGACAGGAATGATGACCATTGTTGGATTTATACGCAGGTCAACTAATCGAGTGGTTTAATTTGGGACGATAACAATTCAGATGAGATCGAAAGGCGTCCAATGCTTCCCGAAAAAGTCACATTTTGGTGTGAATATTGGACTGGCAGCATCATGGGTCTATATTTATGTGAGGACGACGTTGGACAGGCTATGTCGATCACTATAGGTAGATAGTTGGATAGTTAAATTTGGACACCAACGACATGTGGTCACTACACGTTGCACAATCTGCGCGAGCAATTTCAGAGCAAGGTCGTCTCATGTGCAGGAATTTGAACTGACCATTGATTTCGATTTGACCCCGTTAGACTTTTTCTTGCGCAATTTTCTTAAGTCGTACAGCGGCCGTAAAAGTCTTAAGCCATAAAGTACAGTGGCCATCAAAGTTAACTTAACTCATGCCATCGATCTCATTCAGCCTGATTTATGCGCCAGCATCATGGAAACTTGGACCTTGCGACTGCGACCGCGTGCCATCCAACGAAACTGCGCCAGTCAGTTAAACGGCGTTGTATTCCATATTATAGGTATAATGGCACTGAATATACCTTAGAAGTAACCTTGGTGACACTTGGGACCACTCACTAGAGATCAAAACACGTCTGGAAAATGCACGTACAGTGTTTTACAAAATGCAAAAAGTTCTATGCAATTGCCAGCTGGATATCTCATTGAGAACTAGAATACCTAAGTGCTATGTTTTCTCCACCTTTCTCCATGATGCTGAAGCCTGGACAATGACAGAAGCAACGCAAAAGAGAATCCAAGCATTCGAACTCTGGTGCTACCGTAAAATGCTCAGAATATCATACGTGAGCCATACGACAAATGCGGAAGTCTTGCGGAGGATGAACAAATACTATTTTGTTTTGTTACCCTAAATTAAAGAAAATATATATTTTTACTGTTTACAAGCTCCTATGTCATTATTTCATTAATTAGCTTATAGATGGCCATATATGAAACAACGACATAGGAGCATGTAAACAGTAAAAATACATTTCTCTTTAATTTTGGATAACAAAACAAAATATCTAAAAATTGACATAGGAGGTTGGGAACTTTCACTATCGTTATACTTATAATAATAGAACGGAAAACAATATTTTGGTCATATCCTAAGAAATCAAAAGTATTAACTGCTCCAACTCATAATCGAAGGCAACATCACTAGCAAAAGGGGACCAGGAAGAAGACGCAATTCTTGGCTTAAAAACCTACGACAATGGACGAATATGACCTCCACAGAACTATTCAGGGCGGCTGCAAATAAAATTAAATGGGCAAATGTAATGGCCAACGTTCTTAAGGATAAGGCACCGTGAGAAGAAGAGAATCCTTTAAAACGAATAAAAGTTAAAGACCAAAAAGGATTTAAAAAATGTCGGTTGTAGCCTCCATTGATGTTACCTGACAACTGCTTCTTCTTGAGCATCAGATTTTCCTTCTTTGATTGAACGATAGGTCTCTTGCTATTCTTTCACCTACTTATATTTGCTGATAATCTTTTTATGTCAATTCCATTCTATTTTATTTTTGTTAATTTTATCGTTTATAACTTGCTCCAATTGTCCTTATTCTTATTCTCTCTTTCAAGATTTAGTGTGTTATTTGTTTCAAGCCAGGATTAAGAAGGAGAGTTTCCTAGTAAGGTTAGCCCTGAATATAAAATTATTTTATTAAGCAGTCTTAGATATGGACGGTAAGTACCTAAATTATTATAAAAGTAATAATTGACGCGAAGGTGAATGTAACTGCTGTCATTTGTTGCAATTTTTTGCAGTATGCTGTCCTCATGAAGGAGAAGAAATTGCTTTCTTTGACAAGGCGACTAAAGAATGCAAAAATACCAAAGATTGATTCAGTTCAATAACGTAGAACATTGATTCAAAAAAGAATTTTCTCGTTTTGACATTTGATAGAAAAAGCAAAATATCTCGGTTTATTCAATATCTACAGTTTTAAGAAAAGTGTAGGGGAGACCGGGGCAAAACGGGATACTTAAGAAAGAAAAGATCATAGAAAGAAAACTAAACTGTGTATTAAAAAATAATAAAGTCAGACAGGATCACTTGCTATTAAGCTTCATAGAAATGTCTTTATTTATAATCCAAATTGCTTAGCTATTTGGTTATAAAGAACTTAACTTATCAGTGCGAAATTCCCGTTTTGCCCCGATTACGGGGCAAAATGGGAAATGCTTCTGGGCAAAATGGGAATGTATTTTAGTCAAGCTGGCAAAGTTCACAAATATGAGCACCTTCGTCTTCATCCTCAACATATGCGCAGAAGTTATGAGCCCATCCATGGCAGTCACTACACACTACCCATCCTTTAGTTGACTGCAAATATAAGTATCCACAGTAGATGCAACCACAATCTTCATCGTCTTCTGATGAGTCAGTATGTCCATCTCGTTTTCTTCTTTAGTTTTCTTTGATTTTTTTATAAGTTTTAGTTTTAGTCAGATCTTCTTACACAGTTTTAGTGCTGTAAAATAGTGGCAATTTAGGAGGGCGGGGCAAGATGGGATAATATCCCGTGTCTTGCCCCGACCGCTTTGTCCCAACAGACATCATTTCGAATAAAATTAGTAATTTCTAACGTAAAAGCTATAAAACGGTTCGCAGCACGCAATATTAAAATTCAGTATCATATCTATCATATTTTAATGAAAAACGTGATAAAACTTGATTACTATTACTCATCTTATAGCAGTTCTATAAATATCACCAAAATTTTTAACAAAACAAAAGAAAACGGATTGTATGTCTGTAAAGAAGCAAAATACGTGATTAAAAGTTTCTTTCTAATGACTGAAGTGAAGTGAGTCAACCCACGTTTGTCCGAATGGCGCTATTGCTGATATTATGACGACTGTAAGTTATGCACACCGATGCATTTCCCGTTCTGACCGGAGCCGCGTTTTGCACTCTCCCCTATACATAAATATAATCACTTATCTTTATCTCTTGTCCTTTCCTTACTGATTACTAAGGATCAGTAGGTATTTCCTCCAATACTCATAAACACATTTCTCAACTGGCCTCTCTCTTCGGCTGCTTTAAGAATTTCGTAGAATGAAAGGACCGCTAAATTCTGAATTTGGTCGGTTAAGTTGGATTTATAGTTTGACGTAGCGTAGACGTAGACGTAACGTAGACGCACTGGAAAAGTTCAACACCGAGTTTTGTGTACTCTTGTTTATAAATGAACGCAAGCGCCTGACGGAACATAAGAGCAACGTAACGCAACGGAAGAGATGACCAACTTTCATCTTTTACAGTGCGTTTCTTCCGTCTGGCCAATCATAAGGCAGAATTTTGTTCTGTCACTTAAAGTGGACTCGCCCCGCCCCCTCAAACCTTGAGTTGTGTAAACAGTTGATTGTCAACATATTCGAATTTTGCTAATTATTTGTTAATAATGGATGTTAAGTTATTAATTTAATAAAAATATATCATAGGGTCATTTCAATATTTCAGATAAATATGAGTTGTTTATTAGCCTAATTCGTGGTTATCCACACATATTATACGATAGGTAAATCCAATAAACATTTAAAGACCAGGAAATGAAACAAAATAGTTGGAAATCCCACGGCATGCGGCACCAAAGAGCATACTTTCGTTTATTTCCTAATCCATGTAACACACAAAACAGATAAATATTATAATAAATAATAGTATAAGTATAAATAAATAAACACAAAGTTTGTTTACTGTTCGTATAATTTATAGGCTATGTTGTTGAATTAGAATTAAGTCATTGTTTACTCTTTCTACTCATGCGCAAAAATTCCGCTACGTCGATCTATAAATATATTTTTCCACCTACCTCTACCGAAAGTATACTTTTCCGGACCTGATTTTAGGGAGCAAAGTTGTACTTTTCCTCCCTAGGGAGGAAAAATTTTTTCCTCCCTAGGGAGGAAAAGTAAAAGTGACGTCATGGTATTTCATTCATGAAATACAACTTATGGACGCCCTGTACAATATCTATTTTCTATTACGTAAGTATCTATACATTTTAACGTTTATTTATAAAACCCCCTGTATTCTGTAGAATGGTAAAAAACAGTAAATTGTTATTTTGATTTAACAATGTTTACATTAATAATTTGACGTATATTTGACAGTTGACAGTTATAATGTACCTACTTGCTTGTTTTAGTTCTAATAAATTTTGTTGGTTAGTTACGTAAATAAATTAAGTAGAAATGAAAAAATGACTTGTTATTTGAGGAAGGTGGAAAAACCATATGTATAACATGGGAGTAAAGTGCCTTTTCCTCCCTTGAATGATTACTGCCCTCCGCTACGCGTCGGGCAGTAAACTTCATTCTCGGGAGGAAAGGTAGCACTTTCCTCCCTTGTTATACAAATAGCTATTCTTCCGTCTCCAGTCCGTTTCTTACGTCTACGTTGCGTCTACGTCTACGCTACGTCAAACTATAAATCCAACTTTAGTCTTCTTGGTCGTCTTCCCGGAACGTTTCCAGAAATAGTTAATCTCTTTAAGTTATCGTCACCTTTGCGAACCACGTGACCAAAGAACTTTTCTATGAGGCCGACCAGATGAGGCATATCAAGAAGAAAAATGATCTTTTATGTTGGTAATGCTTAATAATATAGCTGGTCAATAAATTGAGTTATATTATTTTTATCATCATATATTAGCTTGCCACTGCGTTTTGAGTATGCATCTTCATTTTTTTTTTACAAATTTCTAATCTGCGCTTGCTTACTGAAGAAAGCCTTATACTCCAGGCTGTGGGTGAAAAATAGGTCGATTTCAGGATATAATTCAGGAATTTTTAAAACCTATCAGGTGTTGTTAAGGACGATGCCAGGAATAACTTATACTAAAATGTGACTAAAAATATTGTGAGCTTTTTTTTATTGCGATTTTAATTTGTTACATTTGCAATTTTTAAAGATTTTTTATTTTGCAGCTTAGGATATTGATTCTAGAGAAAAACTTTTTAATAGAAAGTTGTAGTAAATTAAAAAACCTACAATTTGAGCTATGGTAAGTGTAATTTCGTTTATTGGTTATTGCAAAACAGCCTGCGAAAGGTCCAAAATGGCCGTTTTTTACAATTGCGTTATTTATTTATTGTACAAATATTTTTTTTTATTTTTTAAAGGTTTAAAATGAAGATCTTTCAATTCCAAACATAAAAAAAATTGTAAGGCCGGTTTAACGAATTTGTTGCTTAGATATTGTAAATTGTTTATCCCAAGAGGTCAAATGTCGAAGGCTATAACTTTTTGAAAAAAAAAATCGTAGAGAGTTGGTGAAACATCCAATGTCCTTCTAAAGAGTTATATTTTCATATTCTGATATAAATAAATGCGTAAAACGTTTTTCAACCTCTAATTTTTGGGTTTGAAAATAAGGGGGCAAATTTCGTTATAAACATTTAGAGCTGAAGCGGCCCTGTACATCCTATGAGTTTTTAACTTACAGATTATTGTTGCTGAAGACGAAACGAAGATTTATAGAAAAATGAAAATTTTCTGCAACCAACTGAAGCCGAGATAATTGTTTCTTTTTTCTTAAATCGTAGTGCCTTTATTTATAACAATTAAGAAATTATTTTACAGTCATCGACTAAAGAAAGACCTATATTATCTTAAAATAAAAATTATTATAAAATTTAGTTACATCTAATTATTAAAAATTATTTTTAAAATCGGTGCTTTTGCAAGCGGCCGAATTTTGCAAATCGCCCGGCTCGCTTCAAATCCGCGCGCTCGGAAAATTTTTACGTAACTTGTATTAAATTTTGAATGAAAACAATTTAATAATATGACCATTATAATATTCAGTCTATTTACCACTGTATTTGTTTTTCTTGATAAACTTTTATATGTGAAATCTCATTTCTGAAGAAATAATATTACAAAAATGATACATATATATGAAATATATAACTATATTTTTAATTTTTTCATTGTTATATAATAATAATACTGTTACTTCTTATTATACAATATAAAACTTTTTCTTCTTGTAGTGACTATCCGTTTTGGATGTTGGCGACCATCATGGCAATCTGTACTTGCACACTAAGTCGGTACTGCTGCTCTAAAAAATTTGTAGTTGTTGTGTTGAACGACGTACGTAAATTTTCTAGCAAGGTAATCCTTCGCCTTCCTGGTTCTCAGTTTCCAAATGGTGTTTGCCAAATTGCCATGATGGTCGCCAACATCCAAAACGGATAGTCACTACAAGAAGAAAAAGTTTTATATTGTATAATAAGAAGTAACATAATTATTAATATATTTATATAACAATGAAAAAATTAAAAATATAGTTATATATTTCCGATTTTAAAAATAATTTTTAATTATTAAATTTAACTATATTTTTTCATAATTTTTATTTTATGATAATATAAGTCTTTCTTTAGTCAATGACTGTAAAATAATTTCTTAATTATTATAAATAAAGGCACTACGATTTAAGAAAAAAGAAACAATTATCTCGGCTTCAGTTGGTTGTAGAAAACTTTTATTTTTTTAAAAATCTTCGTTTCGTCTTCAGCAACAATAATCTGTAAGTTAGAAACTCATAGGATGTACAGGGCCGCTTCAGCTCTAAATGTTTATAACGAAATTTCCCCCCTTATTTTCAAACCCAACATTTAGCTCGGCTTCAGTTGGTCGTAGAAATTTTTTATTTTTTTATAAATCTTCGTTTCGTCTTCAGCAACAATAATCTGTAAGTTAAAAACTCATAGGATGTACAGGGCCGCTTCAGCTCTAAATGTTTATAATGAAATTTGCCCCCTTATTTTCAAACCCAAAAATTAGAGGGTTAAAAATGTGTTATGCATTTATTTACATCAGGATATGAAAACATAACTCTTTAGAAGGAGATTGGATGTTTCATTAACTCTCTACGATTTTTTTTTTCAAAAAGTTATAGCCTTCGACTTTTGACCTCTTGGGATAAACAATTTATAATATCTAAGCAACAAATCCGGCCTTTCAATCTTTTTTTATATTTGGAATTGAAAGATCTTTATTTTAAAGCTTTAAAAAATAAAAAAAAATATTTGTACAATAAATACCGCAATTGTAAAAAACGGCCATTTTTGACCTTTCGCAGGCTGTTTTGCAATAACCAATAAACGAAATTAGCCTTACCATAGCTCAAATTGTAGGTTTTTTAATTTACTACAACTTTTTATTAAAAAGTTTTTCTCTAGAATCAATATCCTAAGCTGCAAAATTAAAAATCTTTAAAAATTGCAAATTTAACAAATGAAAATCGCAATAAAAAAAGCATACAATATTTTTGGTCACATTTTAGTAGAAGTTATTCCTGTCATCGTCCTTTACAGCACCTGATATGTTTCAAAAATTCCTGAATTATATCACGTTTTTTCACCCACAGCCTGGGGTATTATGGAAGTCCCGTAATAATACAATAAAAGAGCTATTATTTTCTGTTTCCGTCTAATCAGATAATACTTATAACTTTTTTACGCTTTTTGATACGATTTTGATATAAGATCAATCACAGATTTTTTCCTAATTATAATACACAATATTATTTGAGGACCCTTGAACACAAGGGGTGCAAGTATTAAGTTTTGAGAAAACTTTGTTTAAAGTTCTAGACAAATTTAAAAAATCTTGGTAGGTACTAATTAGCATGTTTTTAATGACATTTTTGATCATGTTATTGTTAGTTAATGTAGAAAATTTGAAGCCACCATGTTTTCTATGTGTTTGGCAGTTGATTTTTGTATTTAACTCAATTTCTTAAAAATTGTCACTTACACCCCTTTGTTCTAGGGGCCTCATTTGTAATAGGGCTTTTCAGTATACGAATATTATATGGGCCATTCCACGAACATACGCCTGTTTTGGATTACTTCGACAACGAATATTTTACTGTGCAACATAAGAAGTACGAATGTAAATGGCGCTAATAATTATTCCAATAAACAACAATGTAATTCGCAATTTACTTTCGTTCTTCTTATTTTGCACAGTAAAATATTCGTTGTCGAAGTAATCCAAAACAAGCGTATGTTCGTGGAATAGGGTATACACAGATTATACAACATATTATGACAGAAACTCGAAACAAATGACAATCGATGAAAAGCCCTATTTAGAGTAGATGAAGTGAATGAATTATTGTAATTATTTAGTTTTACTTTCTGAATAACTGCTACGAATGTTAAGATATAGAAAACCACTCTAGTAAATATCTCGTGCAAGTCCAATTTTTTTATATTTTGTATTTAAAAATTCGTTCATAATGTGTGTAGGTAGCTTTAGAATATAACATTGTTGCAAAAACTAACTAATGACAATATTTTTAACGAACGCTTAAAAACATTTTTAAAAAATAACAAAGCACTTAAAATGCACCAATTGTCTTAAATTTCGAAAAATTTTACACTTTGTTGCAGTATCTTTTTAGGTATAGGTATAGGTAAAATGTGTAGTTGACTGAATGCGTGATATTCTACGTGACTGTTGAAAGATGATCCAAGTTTCTGAAACAAAATTAAAACAAAATCTTATTAATATACGTGTCCGATAAGTACGAAAATTTTGGAAAAGTGGCAATTATTTCTCTACATCGTCTTATTTTAGCTCGATACACTTGACCCAGCGATGCTCCAACTTCTTTAACTCGTCTGAAAAATACCTTTTCTCGAGGTCTGCAAAATAGGCTTCTATGGCGGCGATGACCTCCTGATTCGACTTAAATTTCTGCCCAGCGAGTGTCTTTTTCAAGTTTGGAAACAACTAGTAGTCGCACGGGGCCAAATCTGGAGAATACGGTGGATGGAGCAACAGTTCGTAGCCAAATTCGACCAATTTGGCCATGGCGACGGCAGAGGTGTGAGCCGGTGCGTTGTCATGGTGGAAGAGCACTTTTTTCTTTACCAAATGGGGTCGTTTTTTTTTCAATTCGGCGTCGAATCGGCCCAATAATTCGGCATAATAGGGCCCTGTGATCGTTTTGCCCTTCTCCAAGTAGTCGATGTAGATCACACCTTGTGAATCCCAGAAAATGCTGGCCATCACCTTTCCGGCCGATTGGACAGTCTTCGCCTTCTTCGGAGCACGTTCACCGGGTGCTGTCCACTCTTTCGACTGTTCCTTGGTTTCTGGTGTATACCAGTGAATCCATGTTTCGTCGACGGTTATGAAACGACGTAAAAACTCCTTTGGATCACACTTAAATAGCGTCAAAACACTACTCTGAAGTGGTCTCACGGTTGCGTTTATTGTCTGAAGTGAGCAAACGCGGCACCCATCGCGCCGACAGCTTTCTCATGCTCAAAATTTCATGCAGGATATGACCTACTCTGTCTTTTAAGATGCCTACGGCGTCAGCTATCTCGCGCACCTTCAGTCGGCGGTCTGCCAATACAAGATTGTGGATTTTTGTCACGTTATTCTCCGTGGTAGCCATTTTCGGGGCACCTACACGTGGCTCATCATTAAACCAATTTTTGACAGCTGCCATCGAAGGAGAAGAGTCACAGTACACAGCCATTCAAGCGCTCTTTGATTTCGCTGCGTGATTTCCCTTCCAAAAACAAGAATCGAATCACCGACCGATACTGCTCTTTTTCCATTCTATTAAAATCCGCAAACACGCTGACTTTCACACGCAATCACAACAATACTATTATTTCGAGTTGGCTGAAATTTTGACATTAGTCGTCTATGAGAACGCATTAAATGGGGCGCGCGACTTTTCCCCAACACGACTCGACCTTATCGGCAGAGTCTACGAGAAGTGTACGGTAAATTGAGGCTGTAATTACAAAGAAACAAATATGTATGTCGTCGGCTTACTGCCAAAACCAACTAACTCCACTTTTTGTCGATTCTGAGTTAAGTACGCCTTTGTACTTAATAATTATCAAAGAATGTACTGATGAAACCAGACACTTCAAAGCAGATTTTAAATGTGGGAAACAGAAGGGTCTCAAAACAACTAACTCCAATGATGACACTTTTATTCAGCCAAAAACAGACATGTGCAGTTGTCTGCACATCTCTGTTTAAACAAAAAAGCATTTTATCATTTACAATATTCTAGTTCTGCCAAAACAAGACAAGTGCCTGATATGGAGGACAGTGATGTTCAAAGTTACCTGGAGGTTGACTAACTTTATACAACCAAAACCCGACAAGTGCCGAAAAAAAAATGGTTTTTTGTACTTTTTTTTAACTTTCACTTCATTTTAAAAATTTTTTAACCAAATGTTTCGTTTATAATGTTATTTACTTTAATATTTTTCAGTCATTAAATCATTTTTAAATTCAAACGATTTTTCATTTCAAATTAAAGTTTAAAACGTCGATTCCTCAAAACTTTAAAAAGTGGAGTTAGTTGGTTTTGGCAGTAAGCCGATGATGTCTTTGTACGCGCTTTATCACGCTTAACGAATTACGGAATCTGGATTTCAATGTATATTGGTTTTTTATAATTCTCGTATCAAAGTTACGCGTGAAGTTAGTCGTATTGATGACAGTTGGGGAAACGTCCGCGACCCCATTAAATGACAGTACACTTCATCATAGAGGTATATATTAACATAGAGGGAGCCTACCTTCCGCGCTTCCTGACGACAAGATCTCATGGACTGGTTTGCTGCATCTCTTTCTAACACATTGTATCGAAAATCTATGATGACATTAAGTGTGAATATAGGTACGGAAGAGGAAAACAACTGTAGCAGCTTTACTATGCGTAAGAGTGAAACAGCACTAATCAAAATAAAAAAGATGGTGTCGTCACTTCGCTCTGAATGACACTATCTCTATGCTATTATGTAACTCTATGCACTTCATTTGCGATACTGGCGCCATCGGGTGGAGAGGCTTAGTACTTATCGGACTGCACTAGTGAACATAATATTCACAATAAAGAAAGAGAGATCAGAAGAGACATAACAAAAATGTGAAGAACTCAGGAAAAATGGTAAAACAGTAAAAGTAGGTTTTAAAAAGATCATAGTAGACGAAGAGCTATGGAGATGGAAAATTAAAGGTATTTTAAAAATATTGGGATACAAAAAAGCGGAAGGTTTCTATATAGAGGAGAAGGAACAGACGTCGGAAAAAACGAGACAATTTGTGGCAAAAAGAGCAATATGATAAAGGCAAAACTGACAGATACCTGGCTATGACAACGTGGACCAATACACATTAAATCAAATAATGAAAAGTATGAAACACATGCACACCTCAAGTAAGAAAAAAAATGAGCATATCATTTGTAAAATTGGAGCGTGGAACATAATGATCATAAATGGTAAAAAAATAGAACTAGCAGAGGAGTTTGCGGCAGCAGAATTAAGTATACCAGCAATATCAGAGACCAAGAAAAAAGGACAAGGAATAGTAAAAATGGAAAATAATCAGACCTTAATATATACTGGAAAAACAGATATACTTCTGGAAAGTATGATCAGAGAGAATATTACTAATAAAAATGAACGATGAAGAGTGTAGCCGTAATAAAATTATTATAGTAGGTAGTAGTACATATATGGACCAAACGAAGATGATGCCGCACAAAACAAAGATGTCTTTTTGGAGAGTTAATGTTAGCAACAGAAGCCGAAAGAAGATATAACCCAATTATTACATCTATTTTAAAATTGTTATTCCGGTCCGGAATAACAATGACGTAAGTGCAAAAAGCCAAGTTTCTCAGGAAAGCAAAAAAAAACGATTTTTAAATATTTAAAATATAGATTAAATGATGAGTAATCGTTAGCAGCATTTACATGGTGTTTATTTTTATAATGATGGCTTTTATTTTTATCCTAATTGGTTCGAATTTCATTATCTTAATTTAATCCCCCCATTTTCAACCCATCTACAGTTGCGTCATTATTCATCTAAATATTTTAAATATTTAAAATAGTGTTTTAAAAAAGAGTAACCGTCAAGGAGCACGGTATGGCGTTTATTCTTACAATAATGGTTAACTATTCATATAGGAAATAAGTCACAATTAAATTGAAAAAAATAATTTTATTAACGTTTCGACGCCCAAATTGGGTGCCGTTGTCAAAATAAAAAATACTATTAAATTAAACAAAAATGTTGTTGCTAAGTAAAATATTTTTCTAATAATTTATTTAATCTGACTCTCACAATAAAACACTGGAAACTTTTGTTTTCTATACTTCTACAAAATGTATTATTTACAACTATGTGACTACAGCTGTTTCGGCAGAGTGCCTTTCTCAAGTGATATAATTTACAATGTGTTTGCCTTTTTAAGTCTCTAACTGAAGAGGTTGAGGAGTGGGGAGCTGTTTATCTCGAGTTGGTCATTCAGAATTATATATCTGTATTTTTCAGTTTGTTAATTTCCATAGATTCTAAAAAAGATAGCTTAAGGCCTTTATTTTGGATATGCAGAATTTGAAACTCTTCATTGAAATAATGATTATGATCTAGAAGGTGAAGTGCGTATGTCGAAGTGTCTGTTTTTCTATTGTTGAAAGCCCTTTTGTGTTCTGCTATCCGTTTGTCAAAAGTTCTGCCAGTTTGACCGATGTACGTTTTCGGGCAGTCACCACAAGTTATTTGTACACACCACTCTGTAGTTGCTTTCTCTTTCGGCTTTTATTGTTCTTAATATATTTGCTTAAGTTGTTGTTAGTTCTGAAAGCTGGTATTATTCCTTTCTTTTTTATGTATCTGGCTATTTTTGTTGTTATCTTGCCAGTGTATATGAGAGAGCAGAAGGTACTGGGTTCTTTCTGTGGTGGTGGATACACTAATTTCAGGGCTTTCTTATGGAGTTTTTAATTTAAAATTTTGTTAACTGTCTGTTCGTTATAGCCGTTGTTTACTGCTATTTGTTTAATGATGTTTAGTTCTATCTCGAAGTTATTTTTTGTCATGGGAATTTCTCATCATTTCTCATCATTCTTCGAGATAGAACTAAACATCAATAAACAAATAGCAATAAACAACGGCTATAACGAACAAACAGTTAACAAAATTTTAAATCAAAAACTCCATAAGAAAGCCCTGAAATTAGTGGGTGCCACTTCGGTATGCGGTCTACCGTCTAATATGTGGTACGTACAAAAACAAATTAGAGAAACTATTACAAACATTACTATTTTATTATATTACTTAAAAGTTAAATAATCTTTGAAATAAAGTCATTACTACTTAATTAGGAATGCAAAAACAAATTAGGGAAATTATGACAAACTCATTACTATTTCATTATATTACTTAAAAAGTAAATAATCTTTGAAATAAACTCATTACTGCTCAATTAGGAATGCAAAAACAAATTAGGGAAATTATGACGAACTCATTATTGGTCAATTACGTAGTGCTTATACTAAAACCTTTAATGACCTATTTTGGTATAAAATGAGCCCCAAAATTAAGATTGATTTAGTTGCAAACAAAATGTTGCTAAAAGAGTTTTATCAAACTGTCATTTCGAGCGAAGCAGAGGCAGTAGCATTTCTACGAGCGAACGGTTTATTACAAAATGTTGAAGACGCTGAGCCGTGCCACCGATGTGGGGCAGAAATGGAAGAAAAGCGGAAACGAGATCGGGGTGGTGAATATAGACCAGTTCTTCGCTGTCCAAGGAGAGGATGCCAGACCACAACATCAGTTAGGCATGGCAACCGTGTTTTCCATTTCACCGACTTAAATGGAAAAATTAACTGCAAGTTAACTTTATGTCAAATTTTGGAATTGATGTTCATGTTCATTTTGGAATTCGATTTTGACACAGTAATGAAAGTAACGGGGAGAGGAAGTGAAGCTATAGGGGACTGGTACAGCATGTGTCGAGAAGTCTGTTCCTCTGTGATGTCAGTGAATCGCCGTGGACAGCTTCGAGGTACGGAAGAAGACCCAATCCAAATTGACGAAGCCAGATTTGCGGGCAGAAGGAAATACAACAGAGGACGAATATTAAATGGAGACCATCCAGCAGAATCAGAAGACAGCGATGCTGAAGCGGAAAATAATCGGAATCATGGACGCCGAATTG
Organism: Diabrotica virgifera virgifera; assembly: GCF_917563875.1. Classification (NCBI taxonomy): domain Eukaryota; kingdom Metazoa; phylum Arthropoda; class Insecta; order Coleoptera; family Chrysomelidae; genus Diabrotica; species Diabrotica virgifera. Next base: position 23,900,692 of record NC_065449.1, on the reverse strand, counting down.
ACGGTCCGTGGGTCTTCGGATTAAAGAGTAAAGAGGAGGTCCGATATTTTTATGTTGAGCGAAGAGACAGAGCGACCCTAGTTCCCATCATACAAAGGGAAGTTGAAGCTGGGTCAGTAATTCACTCGGACGAATGGCCAGCATACGGCAATTTGCGCCAATTAGGCTACGTGCACTCAACCGTTAACCACCAGGAAAATTATGTCGACCCACAAACAGGAGCACATACGCAAGGGATAGAAAGATCCTGGTTGGAGGGTAAAATTACGATTTTGAAAAAAATGAGAGGTGTTCCTGTCAGTACTTTGCAGTCCCATTTGGATTATGTTGCGTGGAAGTTTCTACGAAGGAATGTAGAAGATAAGTTTATCGCTTTTCTGCACGATGTTAGAGATGTATATGTATAAACCATTTAAAATGTTTATGTATTGTCAGTTGACCCTACAAATAAGTTTTTCAAAGATTATTTAACTTTTAAGTAATATAATAAATTTGTTTGTAATAGTTTGTAATAGTTTGTAATAAATAAAATAATATATAAATAATAAATAAAAAGTTTGTAATGGTTTCTCTAATTTGTTTTTGTACGTAGACCGCATGCAGAATCAGCTAAACTGCCGTAGATCGCATATCAGACGGTAGACCGCATACCAAACTAGAAACTCTGCCGTAGACCGCATACCGAAGTAGCACCAATTAGTGTATCCACCACCACAGAAAGAACCCAGTACCTTCTGCTCTCTCACATATACTGGCAAGATAACAACAAAAATAGCCAGATACATAAAAAAGAAAGGAATAACACCAGCTTTCAGAACTAACAACAACTTAAGCAAATATATTAAGAACAATAAAAGCCGAAAGAGAAAGCAACTACAGAGTGGTGTGTACAAACTAACTTGTGGTGACTGTCCGAAAACGTACATCGGTCAAACTGGCAGAACTTTTGACAAACGGATAGCAGAACACAAAAGGGCTTTCAACAATAGAAAAACAGACACTTCGACATACGCACTTCACCTTCTAGATCATAATCATTATTTCAATGAAGAGTTTCAAATTCTGCATATCCAAAATAAAGGCCTTAAGCTATCTTTTTTAGAATCTATGGAAATTAATAAACTGAAAAATACAGATATAATTCTAAATGACCAACTCGAGACAAACAGCTCCCCACTCCTCAACATCTTCAGTTAGAGACTTAAAAAGGCAAACACATTGTAAATTATATCACTTGAGAAAGGCACTCTGCCGAAACAGCTGTAGTCACATAGTTGTAAATAATAAATTTTGTGGAAGTATAGAAAACAAAAGTTTTCAGTGTTTTATTGTGAGATAAAATGAACTTCCATCAAGTAACGGTCGAATCCATCAATTAATCTGACTCATTTATATTGGCAATTCAGACATATATTATACATTTTAAAGTAGAAGACTTTAAAATGATATTGCTAATATTTATGAGTTCGTTCCTGTTAATAAAATTATTTTTTTCAATTTAATTGTGACTTATTTCCCATATAAATAGTTAATCATAAAAATGCCACAAGGAAATAGCTTCAGAACAACATTACAATAATGGCTTTTAGTTTCATTGCTCTTGGTTCGAATTTTCTCATCTCCATTTTCAACCCTATCTACAGTTGCGTCATTCTTCATCTTAAAATTTTTCTGTACAAAAAAACGATTGTAAAATATTTAGTATGCCGTTTATTCTTACAGCAATGGCTTTTATTTTCATCCCTATTGGTCCGAATTTCATTATCTTAATTTAATCCCCCCATTTTCAACCCTATTTACAGTTGCGTTGATATTCATTTGAAACAAGGTCTAAGATGGCGTGTATTTCAATAACGACGTAACTACCCTATAGTGGCTCAGCATATAGTTACAGTTCTTCTGTATCATCTGTACACAGTATTTTAGAAGTTCATTACGCAATAAACAGGAATTGACAAAATTTGCAGTTACGTCATTCTTGTTCTGGACCGGCGATATGTTCAATCCTTTTTGTACTATCACCAATAATGTTTTCTATGGGAAGGTTAGCAAATTAAGCTAATGAACAATATAGGAAACTGTCAGATATATAGGTATTTAAAGGAAGAATAAAAGAAAACTATTTTTACTAATTCAACCAATTGACTGGCTAAGTAGTTCTTGAACCTAAGACAAAGAAATAATTCTACCCCTAAATATTTTAGGCTGTAAAACTTTAGTTTATAAAACTCTGAATAATGCAAGAAAGGAATTCAAACCAAGACTAAGACTATGTAATGATAAGGAGGGGCACATACTCAATACAAAAGAAGAAATATTGAAAAGGTGGGTGGAACACTATAAAGAACTACTTACCATCGAAGTAGAAGATCCAAATCAACCAACCCCAGGAGCAAGCAACAATTACCAACAATAGAACCATTAGAGCCTCCATCAATTCAAGAAGTATGGGATGCAATAAAACACCTACAAAATAATAAATCTCCAGGAAATGATGGTATACCCGTGGAACGTATTAAATATGGAGGTGCTACTCTGGCTAATCAAATATATAAAATAATACTGAGAGCCTGGAATGAGGAACAAATCCCGGAAGAGTGGCGTATTGGAATCGTTTGTCCACTACACAAAAAGGGTGATCAATTGGAATGTAGAAACTATAGGGTAATAACCCCCCTTAATACAGCGTACAAAATATTTTCGAGTATCTTATATAGTCGCCTAAGTGCACATTCAGAGGAGCTTCTTGGAGAATATGAAAGTGGTTTTAGACCTGGTCGATCAACAACAGACCAGATCTTTGTGCTAAGGCAAATACTGAAAAAAAAAAACTAATGAATTCAATATCGACACATACCATCTTTTCGTTGATTTTAAATCGGTCTGTGATAGTGTTCTAAGAAATAAATTGTATGAAGCCATGGATGAATTCCACATCCCTGATAAACTAATAAGATTAGTTAAGGCTACAATGCGTAAAGTTGTTTGCAAAGTCGAAATACAGGGCGAACAACCACAGGCGTTTGAAACGCATGTTGGGCTGCGACAGGGAGATGCGCTGGCGTGTTTTCTCTTCAACATAGCTCTGGAAAAGGCAGTCAGAGATGCCCGAATAGACAACAGAGGAAATATTTTTAATAAATCATCCCAAATTTTGGCATATGCAGATGACGTGGACCTAGTGGCCCGCACAACACGCAAGCTAGAAGAAATGTATATCACCTTCTCAAATTCCTCAAGAAATATGGGCCTGCAAGTAAACGAGGAGAAAATTAAGATAATGGCATCAACACCCAATAATAGAGCCAGAAACATCGGTCACCAATTCACGGTTGATAACTCTACCTTTGAAGTGGTGGACAAATTCACATACTTAGGCTCCCTGATCACCAAGGAGAACGTCATGACGGAAGAAATCAAGCGAAGGATAATCCTAGCAAACAAATGCTATTTTGGACTGAGTAGACATATGAGATGCAGAAACTTAAGCCAAAAAACAAAAATAACCATATACAAAACCCTTATACATCCAGTGTTGACATATGGATCAGAGACATGGATCATCTCCAAGGCAGATGAAAACCTTCTGCTTATATTTGAACGAAGAATCCTGAGAGGAATATTCGGTGGTATCTGTGAAAATGGTGTTTGGAGGAGGAGGTACAACTACGAGGTATACCACAGATATAAACAAAAATTTGGTGGTAAAGACGTAGTATCTCATATAAGAATAGGAAGACTAAGATGGGCAAGACATCTAGCAAGATGACAGCAGAACAACCCTCCTAGAAGAATCCTTATGTCACAACCTGTGGGAAGTAGAAATAGGGGTAGGCCAAAACTCAGATAGAAGGATGGTATAGATGATGATGGTGTAGATGAGGATGGGAGAAAAATAGGCGCAGCAAACTGGCAACGGTTGGCAATGGATAGGACTGACTGGCGTAATAGACTTAGGAAGGTCGAGGCTCTTTCATAGGGCTGTAGCACCATTGATGATGAAATATTTTAGTCAACATTGTCCGCCCGATTTTTAAAAATATGCAGATGATGAGATGAGGCATGCTCTTCGAATGTTACGGTAATAGACCAGGGCATTTATCACTAAAAACAATATACAGCACCTATAAGAGTGACATAACTTTTTGCATTGTGTTCAGGATGATGTCAGGAAAAAACTCTACTGTAGAAAAATGGGTGCAAATGCATAATTGCATTTTAAACTGCATACAATGCATCCAAAAGCGCTTAAACATATCAAAATAAGCATATTAAGGGCCAGATTTTGTAACTCGAGGGTTTTTGGGAAAGCTAAACACGACTACGCCATTAAAACCGATCCGCCGGAGCACCTGGTGCCCAGGGTCACTGCTAAGGTACGTCACCTTCTGGAGTACGTCATCAAGAATCGAGAGTTATCGGCACTAAATTGATGCAAACAGATTACTTGGAGGTTATTGGAGTCGCTGAACACGAATATGCCATCAGAACATACCCCCGGAGCACCTTGTGCCCAGTGTCACTGCTAAGGCACGTCATCTTCTGGAGTTTCGAGGGTTTTCGGTATTAGATTGATGCAACCAGTTTTGTGGGTTTGAGGTGAGGTTTTTGGGGTTACTGAAAACGAATATGCCATCAAAACGACACCTGGAGCACCTGGTGTCTAGGGTCACGTCATATTCGGGAGTTTCGAGTGATTTCGGGATTAAATTGACGCAAACAGATTACAGGGGTTTCTGAACTTGAATACGCCATCACAACCGACTCCTGGAGCACCCGGTGCCCACAATCACCGCTAAGGACGTCATCTACTGGAGCTTTTAAGGTATTTGGCACTAAAGGCATGCAAACAGATTACTAAGGCGGTTCTTAAGGTCGCTGAATACGAATACGCCATCTAAACTGACCACCGGATCACCAGATACCAAGGGTCACACAATGAAAACGCACAAATTTTCAATGTAAACCTACCTCTAACTGCTACGAGGACGGATTATGTCCCTTAGATATGGAATTGTTTGTTTGTCTCGGCGAGGAAGGTGTCATCGTAGTACAGAAAAGTAACCTGGTCTCTTCGGTCGGCGAATTATCCAGGGGAGGCGGTGGCGGACAGATATACAGGGGCACTTCACTGACATTATCACCACAAACTTTTAATTTATTCGAATCCATCATCGGCATATCGTTACACGACTGTTTTTCTTTCAAAATATCGTCCAGTAGAAATAGTTGCGATTTGAGTAACCGCGTCCTCTCCAGCTCTTGCTGATACGTCGACAGGTTTTTCGACGTCGACTTCTGACTGGACGTCCTTCGGGATGCGGGAGGTGACGATAGTCTTTTGTTGGGACTGTAGTCGCTGCCGAAACCCACGTCTGATCCAGACATGTTGTCGGAGATGAGTCGCTCGCTTTCCGGATCGGCGTTTCGGTTGCTGCTACTGTCTGATTTCTTCAAAATCGATTTTGAACGACGGTGTAGCTCTAGTTGCGGGCTCGTTCGGCTGTCAATGGAGTCTACTGAAAGCGAGGATTTACTTCCGCTGTTTTTTCCTAAAAATAAGTAAATATGTTAGGTAGGTATTTATTACTCTAGAACAGCGATACTCAACCTGCGGCCCGAGGGCCGCCTGTGGCCCTCTTACGTTTTTTATGCGGCCCTAAGGCTAACTAAAAGGCCCTGTAAATGATCAAATTGTTTTGAACTCAAGTAAGCTAGTTGGTGGTGGCTTTTAGCGTTTATTTGCAACAGAAAAAAAGAGAGACGCATATCAATATGAAGAATTCTGGAAATTATTACCGGATAACTATAAAACTCTCAAAAGTTGCGCTTACTTGTTCCTCACGTTGTTCGCTTCATCATACCTGTGCGAATCCTCATATTCAGAAACGAAATATGCAAAAAAATGTTTATCTATTCTGACACTGATTCGCATTTGGACGACGTTGTTATTTCGTAAGCGGGCGACTTTAAATCCTGAATTAGCTCGATTTTTATTTTTAAATTATGTTAATTTTTTATATATATCATACTACCGTCATCCATATGGGCGTAATGACGTAATCGATCTTTTTTGAATGAGAATATGGGTCTTGTGCTAGCTCATTTGAAATTCTTTATATAGTAATATAAACATTAACATAATAAAATATACAGTATGCTCAAAAAATTTTTGTTTTGAATTAAATTAATTGACAAAAAAAAAAGAAAAATGAATGTAATTCATTTAATTTAAAATACAGTTTACTGCTGTCAGAAAACAGAATAAAATGTTTATTTGACAAATAAACACTGCTCTCTCAAATCTAAAGTTCAAACTGCCAAGAGACAGGTGGTTGGAAGCTCGAACAATAAATTTAAGCGAAAAGCTATGTTTATTTGTGAAATAAACATTTTTTTTTCTGTTTTCTGACAACAATAAGCTATATTTTGAGTTAAATAAATGACATACATTCTTCTTTTTGTGTCAATTAATTTAATTCAAAACAAAAATTTTTTGGGCATCCTGTGAATAACCTTTTAAATGAGCTAGCACACGACCCCTATTCTAATTTAAAAAAATCATCGATTACGTTATCACGCCCAGATGGATGACGCTACTAGTATGATACATATGCCAAAAAATCGTAATTTAAAACTAAAAATCGATGTTTCAGAATTTTTCCTTATAGTCGCCGGCTTACAAAATGTCTTCAACGAATTTATTCCTTTCATTTGCACCATACTGTATATTACTTCCCATAGATTGCAGCCTGCAAGCTATGGCAATAGCTGCTATGTGGCCCAGGGAAAAACAGGTTGAGTATCGCTGCACTATAATTAGACCTCTATACCAAGAACCTATTTATTTGCTGCACTCTATTTTTTTGATTTAATTAATTATTAACAAATTAAGGTCAAAAACAGCCAGTTTTCGTTGTTTTCGTCTATCAGCAAAAACTGAAGCATTTGAAACAAATTTGAAAGTAAGAACAACGAATATATGTAGACGCATATGCGTCTATGTTCGTTGGTAAGGAACTTATAGATAATATTATAAAAACCTTCAAAATGACGCTAAATGTATAATTTTTTTAAAAGTGAACTTAGAACTTTCATATTACATGAAATTTTGGGTATTCTGTTGCTTAAAGTATGCTCAAAATTTCATAGCGATCTGTCAAATAATTTCAAAGTTATATGTTTACTTAACTAACTTCGACCTAAATTGTCTTAGGACAACTTTTATTTTAAATTTTGAAAAATGCGCTTTTCAAACATAAAGAAATAATTTTGTTGCAGACAATGGTTAAAATGTTATTCTAAATGTTTATAAGCAAAAAACCGACATATTTTTGCAAAGTAATTTAATTCTTCTCGTAGCACTACAACCCGGGGTGGGTCTTGGTTGACTTCACAACTCGCTTCCATCTCGAACGATCGTTGGGCTCGTAGGTAGCACCATTGTTGCTAAAAACTGACCATATAATAATATTGTCTCTCCATTGCATTCCTTGCTTCCTTCCTTCCATTTGCTTCCTCCCCGATTAACTTGACAAGGCAGTTATTAGGGAGTCTTGGAACATGGCCAAACCATTTTAGATTTTCTTGGATTACGTCCCTCGCCCTATACATCTGCTTGACCTCAGCATTTGTTATCATTCGGCATTGGTTGCGATTATGGTCGTAATAAGGTCCAAAGATTCTTCTGATAATTTTAATCTCAGAACATCTAAGTTTTCTTTCAATTGCTTTGGTCAGAGTCCACGTCTCACACTTTAATATATAAAACATTGTTTTATATATTCAGATCTTTAATGTTCGTGTTAGGCTCCTAGATTTAATAATGTTATGAAGGCTATACATTAATATTAGGGTGGAACGAAAAAGGTCAAAAGAATAAAAGAAAAGAAAAATTCTTGTGGCTATCGTTTAAAAGTTGTGTCAAGTGATGAAAACAATTGGTGCGAAAGCATTTTGAAATAAAAAAATATCTTGAGGTTCCATATTGGATTTGAAAAATGAAAAAACAAAAAAATTATTTTTGTCGAAAAAATCAATATGGCTCTGATCACATTTCAATGATCGTGTTTTACCAACTAAGTGTGACATTCTGAAGTGATTTCTCTTTATTTTTAATGAACTTAAGTTGACAAATAATAATAAAGATTCATCTATCGCCTACGTCTTGAATGCTGTTGCAACGAAAGTACAACAAATATGAATAAAAGCTTCTATTGCAAAGTGAATTCAAGATATGATTAAAAATATTTAAACAGAGTATCAAAATCTTAAGCGATAGGTACACAAAAACTCAGCAAACATCTGATTCATAAATAGAAAAGATTTGCCAGTTTCGAAAGTTATTGAATATCGCGGCTTGCAAGTGCAACATGACTGGAACTGTGTATGTACTTGTAATAAAATCAAGAAAGTACCACAAAATAAGCGAATTTTTCTTCAAGATCAACAATCCTGTCGAAAAATGGCAATTGGACCAGTGGATATTGCAGCATCTGCAGCAATAAGGAAGAAAATGGAAAGAACCATGAAGGCAAAGCAAGTTCTCAAAAATATAATATTCACGAAATTGTTCTTATAGCATGTACCATTGATTCCTCTAATCCTTCCATAAGTAGCAGCTTGTCTCACTCAAATTCTTCTGATGCAGATGATCATGAAGATGAATTCATTGCTCCTTTGTCAACAGTTACAGTCCAACCATCTACGTCACAAATACTGCGGCACTTCACTTCAATGGCTAGTATACTTATTTCATTGCAATGAGCTACCTCTACGTCATTTAATTCAACAGTTAGATGGACGCACCAGTGGACCACTTGGTTTTTCAGGGCCAATAGGGAAACTTCTGGAACGCTGTGAAGAGAAGGCTGTTGTCGATTTTGTCGCAATAGAAAACAACCTAGCAACATTATTAGAAACAACAGACCTTAGTACCGATTAGAAGTACTTGTACCAAATCAGTCAAGCAGTTGCTGCGGAAAAAGTCCTAATGATTTGAGCCTTAAAAAACCTGGGAAAATATCACACACAAGGTGGCTGACAGTTGATAATCGGTTGCTTCTATTGTATGTTGTAACTGAATTATGTTAGTAAGTTTCATCCAAAAAGTGTATGCACCAGTTTGGTTTTATATAAAACTGTATCCTAGCTGTTCTGATGGTTCAAAACATTTATGGCGAATGATCCATTATTCACGATTTCTACCAGTTGACCAAAGAAAAATTGTCGATGCCGTTATCCAAAGGAATGCTTATTTTGCCCATCCCGAAAATATATTACTCGGTATGATGAAAGATGAACGAAAACATATACGTGAGCTAGGACTACGCAGAGTGCCGAAAGCTAGAGAAAGTCAGAAAGAAAAAAAGATCCGGAGATTAAAAATACCAACATTAAATTTTAGTGCTGCAGATCATAATAACTTAATTTCTATTTCTGGTTTCAAAGTTACGGCTCCTCCTTTGCTGAAACATATTTCCAATGAAGCTGTAAGGGATATGATTGATTCTGGGAATTACAACAACATAGAGGTCTTAAACTGCCCTTATACAAAATCCGTGGAAAGAACTGTTAAGTTAGTAACTGAAGCATCAGCTGCTGTTTGTGGACCAGAAGCAAGGGATGGCTTTATTCGTTCAAGGTTGCAGTCTAGAAATATTATGCCCTTTTTTAACACAAAATCAGACTACCAATCTTAAAATGTATATTGTGTCATAAAACAATTATTTAGATTCAAAGAACTGATAAAAAAATAATTTTTTTAAATTTTCTTTTTTTTGTTATTCCCAAAAATGTAAATTTAATATGGAACCTGAAGATAGGGTCCAATACAAAAAAGATTTCATACAGTTTTATTATACATCAAAACACAACTTTTTCCCACTAGCCCCATAAAAAATAATGACTTCGAATTTTTCGTTCCACCCTAATACATATGTTTGCTGCATGAATTCTCCCTTTTATCTCTTCCGTGATATCGTTATCTGCAGTGATTGTTGCTCCGAGGTATTTAAAACTCTCCACTCTTTCAAAGTTATATGAGTCTATTGTAACATTTTGCCCTATTCTATCTAGTCTCTTTTGTCTGTTAATGCACATGTATTTGGTTTTCTCTTCAATTACCCTTAAACCAGTTTTTTCCAGAAATTTATTAAAAGTCTCCTTCACATTGGTGACTGTGCTTCTGACAATGTCTATATCATTCGCGTATTCTAGTAGTAAATTTTGGTCCAATTACTGTCAGTAATTCTGTTCTAATTTGTGCTATTCTTATTATTCTCTCCAGGATTTAAAATGGAGAGGTGACAGCGCATCTCCCTGTTTCAGGCCACTGCTTATTTCGAACGACTCGTGAGAGTTTGTTACCTATCCGTTCTCTGGATCTACAGCCATTTACACATATCTTAACAAGCTGGATAAGTTTTTTTGGAAAACTGAAAGTTCTGCCATTGAATTCCACATCTGATCCCTTTCAATGCTGTCGTACGCTTGTCTTGTCGGAAATTTATGAAGATATTATGTATAGTTGTTTAGGGTACACGACAATTAGACCGAAAGCAGTAGACCGAACTCATTAAACCGAAAAGCACTTTACCGAAACCTCACTAAACCGAACAGCATTAGACCGAAATGGTACATAAATTAAAAAAGATTGCTGTAAATTATGCTAAGATTTTGTATAACAGTCTTTTTGTTTATTGTATTTTTTGTATTATTTTTTATATAGACTGTGTAAATTGTTACCCTGTACAGTCTGATATGAAATAATTTTCATCCGATAAACAAATTAGTGAAGGTAAAAATAAATTAAGGGTAGATTGACGTTAACATCATTTTAACTGTTTATAATAACCATCCAAATAATATTTAGTTGTAATTGCATTAGTCTTATCTCTTTTACTGCGACAAGTAAAAATAACTACTTTTCGGTCTTCTGCTGTTCGGTCTAGTGAGATTTCGGTAAAGTGCTTTTCGGTCTAATGAGTTCGGTCTACTGCTTTCGGTCTAATGATTTCGGTCTCTTTACAGTAAACCGTTGTATAGTCCTATTGAGTTCCCATTCTTTTTCAAGCATCTGTCTTAGAGCAAAAATCTGATCTATGGTCGATGGGCCTCTATTTTTCTGAATCCAGCTTGCCCTATGAAATATTATACAAATGGTGTTAGCCTACTTAATTGGACGTTCGATAAGATTTTATACGCCGTATCAAGTAGGAGGATGCCTCTATAATCAGAGCACTTGGTTTTCTCTCCCTTTTTATGGATGGGGAATGCAGCCTGTATATTGTCGAAACCTGGAGCTTTTGCGTTCTTAAATTTGTTAATTGCTTGCAATGTTTCGTCTACGTTTGGGTCCTATATCGGTAGGTCCACCCCAAAATATATAAATATGTTCTCCATGTTGGAGAAATAATAGTCTTATGTATATAGAAAAATATATTTTTAAAGTGTTATTTACTTTCAACTTTATTAAATAGTTATGAGTTACCTGATTTAGTTAAATTTTGAAGGCCAAACAAATGTTGATTGATAATGCGAGTCGCTGAAGCTAAACCTCTAGAAGACATGAAAGACGGCCTCTTCTTCTTTTCTAAACTTTCTTGAGATTCATTATCCAAATAGTCTCCTCGCTCCCCAAAGCGTGTGCGTGGACGACCCTAAAAAGAAAATCAGTTAAGTGTTACTGGTACAGTATCAAAATCTGTGATTAGAAAAGTATTTAGCATTGAATTGAATATTTTATTTTAATGTTCTTTTTCTTAGTTTATATTTAATAAGTTCAACTTTATTCATGGTCCCTCGAGCCGGATTTAAATTGGATGCCACATAATGCCGAGAAGAAAATGATATCAGTCCTTGTATGTATGTAATACGATTGACATCGTGTTTTTGGTCTTACTTTATGGTGTCAAATCTTGGACTGTGAATAATAGTGATCTAAATCGCCTTGAGGCTTTCGAAATGTGGTGCTATAGAAGAATATTAAAAGTCTCTTCAGTGGAAAGCATTCAAAACTCCACAATACTAGAACGTCTCAGCAAGACTACTGAGATTATAAAAAGCACCAAGAAGAGAAAGCTGGACTATCATGGACATGTAATCCTCCTCCTCCTCAGTCGTTTCCTTATTGCCGAGTGTCGTGATTCCCTATAATACGAGCAACTATCTCTTTCCATCGGCTTCTGTCCTGAGCTTCCCTCATGGATTCAGAGAATGTTTTTCCACTGGCTTTCTGTACTTGATCCGTCCATCGAGTAGGTGAGCAACCTCTACTTCTGCGCCCTTCAACGTTTCCCGAAATTATAAGTCTCTCAAGATTATCATCACTTCTTCACTGTAGGACATGTAATGGGAGGTCCCAAATATAGATTGCTACACAATATCATGCTAGGGAAAATAGCAGGCAAATGCTGTCCAGGACGAAGAAGGACTTCATGGTTGAAGAACTTGCTAGATTGGTATGGTATTGATACAAGAATGCTATTTAGGGGTGTTAGAAGCAAATAAAATTAAGATAACTATGATGGCAACCAACGTTCTGAAAGGGAATGATACATGAAGAAAAGAGGAATTTACAACTTACCTGGAACCTAGTTTTTCTATTCTTCGTGTGCGGCGAATCGTTCAGACTAACCCTGCTTCCTCTCTCCAACAGCCCAAATCCCTTGAAGCCCTCATCCATGGGCGAGGTCCCCAAACTCCTCAACGCCGTATCTCCCGAAGCGGATTTCTTCACCCCACCACCCCTAATAACGCCAGTCGATATCACTGGACTGTTGTCTCCACTCTTGTCGAGCGGATTGACGTACAGGTTACTGTCGATAATATTGGAATCTACTATATCGGACGTCAGATCCCCTTGCGAATTGAACGGGTGCGTTGTACAGCTGGCGAACGTATCGGAACTGTCCATGCTGTTGAGGTCGACGCTATTTACATTGTTCTTCTGCTCGACGTCTAGTTCGGGAAAGCCGAAGAGGTTCATGTGCTGTTCGGATTCTCTGATGAGTCGCATCTCGAGGCAGACTGGATTACGGAAGTCGCTTGTGGTTAATGGCATTAAGTTTTCGGCGTCGACGAATTCCTTAAAATCCTGATGGAAGTAAAAACGTTTATTAGTGTACTTAACAAATATTTTAATATAGATATTACATTTAACTGTCCAACCAGAGTAACGAGAAAGTTAAAACTAACTTAAGAATGTAAAAGTGAGTAAACAATTAAAACCATGATTAGTCTATGCTCGAAACAAACAATTCCAATAGTTTTTCTTGACCATCATCGGACACTGTATTTTTATATACTTAAAAAGAAAGCACCATGAGGTAAATCAAATCCAAATTAAAACCAGTTTTTTCACAATTTTATTCGAAAAAAAAAAATCATAGTAATACATCAAGCAATAAACAAATGAATCAATGAATAATCTTAGATGTGCAGATGATACAATACTCCTTGCGTACAGCAAAGTAGGGTTGTAAATTTTTGGTTGATCGCACTACAGAGGTATATGGAATGGCTCTGAACACGAAAAAAAATATATCATGATTGTCAGTAAGAACAACATTGAAGACGAAACTGGAGGAAAGAAAAATGATCTACTTTGGTTACATACTATCTACCTATAAGCGAGGTTCCTATAGCGTCTGCCGCTTCTCGCATTTCGACCGCTATCGATAGTTCTATCTCCTATGATATGCCGTACATTTTCTTTCCAGGGAACTGAAGGCCTTCTTCTTCTTTGTTGTGGTATGTAATTTAAAGTTTTCTTTGGCCATCTATCTTCATTTATTCGTTTCACCTGACACTAGTTGTCTCGTTTCAATTCTATCTACACTGGAATATACAGTATTTGTCATCCTTCTATATCTACATTCCTGATGTGATCTTTTTTGGATATACCACACGCTCTCCTTAGATAATCCATTTCTACTACGAATAGCCAGGAAAAGAAAGAAAAAAGAAGGGAATCAATAAGAATGGGAAGGATGCCTACGTGAACGAGGATGCCAATCGCGGATGGGGAAGAATGGATAAATTGTAATTATAAAGTCATTATAACTACTACTGAATATTAATACTGTTAGTGGGCTAACTGATAAATATAGGTGCTTGGAAAAAGCTCACGTTTAAATGAAAGCTTCACCAAGTACTTATACTAGTTCCATCCAAATTTGTGAATGTTTCTGCTCTTAGTTCAGATATTGGTTGTTGGAGTTGTAATGGAAGTGGGCATAAAACTTCTGTTTTTCAGCTCCTAGGCGGATATTCTCTTATGGATGTAGTCTTTCTGGTGTAATTCATTCTCATTGTGTAAACTGTTAAGCTTAAAAAACTTCAAAAGGGAGGAAATTGTGAGTTCCGGCAGTTATAATATTCAGAAAACAGCATGACTCGAAGTTATCACGCCAAAACAAGAAAAAGGAGAACAACGAAGGAACAACCAAAAATCCAAAGGAAAGCCAGGACCATCGCAACAATAGGATTTTCCAAAGTTAAGAATAATTTAGGTTCATCTAGTCAATGTCCTGTTGTGAATGGTTTGATCCCTTTGTCTGGTCAATATCCTCCTCAGATTGTTGTTAATGTTGAATGATAGTTCAGATTATGTCAGGACAGGATATTTAGCTGAAAGTATTAGTATGTATTCTTGTTAGATTTTATTGGTTTTGGTAACTTGTAAGATAATGAAGTATATTTTTATAGAGAAATAAAACAACATGTCTCTTCTACAAGGATTTTCAGAACAGACAGTTGTAGAGAAACTGGATAGAGCCGTAAACTTTAAAAGATATTAAAAAGGTTGATCTGCAGGTTGGTGACTTTTAACTTGAACCAGAGATTGAGTATTATTACGAACTATTTCGTTACACAATTCCTGACGGGCCATATCTCGAAAGAATAGGCAAAACAATAGATGGTAGCTGTGCATACTGTTAATGACACAGCTCAGCAGTGTGTATTTGAATGTAATAGATGTAATGAAGATAGACCCGAAATATGAGAATATTCAGAGGAATATGAATATTCAACTAAACCTAATGGTTATGGGAAGGGGAAAGAACTATTTTAGGGATGTTTTGAATGCAATATCAAAAATTATAAAAAGGAAAGAAAGAGAAAGACAGCAAGGACAAAAATATAAATCAAATACAGATAAATAAAAAAGAGAAAAGATATGGGAGGCTGCGTGCGCGATTGAACAGTCTAGAAAGACTTTTCAGGTGAGAGTGGTTTTAGTTGGTAGTCAGGGTACTTTGATGTATCCGGTGGCAAGACCCCCAAAAAGGAGAAAGGCTGTCAGATATACTCCATCTATTCTGAATCTACCTCACGCCAGGGACGATTCAACTGGTACGGTCTTAAGAAGATTTCTATTTTCACAAAAAAGTCTTTGCCTTAACTGAAATTTCGACATTGATACTAAATGGAATTTACAAGGGAGGGTACGCAGGTATTCTCTGCTATGTATAAGAAAATCACTAACATTGTCAGATAGTTTAAAATATCTAAGACCCCACAGTGTCCATCGAGGGTTAATTATTCCAATATATTATGTATTCGGTGGCAAGACCCCCAAAAAGGAGAAAGGCTGTCAGATATACTCCATATATTCTGAATCTACCTCACGCCAGGAACGATTCAACTGGTACGGTCTTAAGAAGATTTCTATTTTCACAAAAAAGTCTTTGCCTTAACTGAAATTTCGACATTGATACTAAATGGAATTTACAAGGGAGGGTACGCAGGTATTCTCTGCTATGTATAAGAAAATCACTAACATTGTCAGATAGTTTAAAATGTCTAAGACCCCACAGTGTCCATTGAGGGTTAATTATTACATCACTTATTTCTATAATTTACTACACACCATTCTTAAGAAAGTATTTCTATATCTCGTTTATGAGTAGCTATTTCTACATAATTTTGTATAAAAAATCATGTTGTTTTTAAATAATCGCGTAGGTATTAAAAAGTAAACGCTTTTCTTCAAAAATAAGAAAATAAGTACATATTATATGTAGAGCTTTCCAGTGCATTTAGCAGCTCTCTGTTTGTCATAAATATGTAAATGTTTTAACAAAACCAAACAAGTCATTTTATAAACTCTAATTGTCCATATATTTTGCTTTCTTTATTTCATGTTCGTTTAAGTAGTAGTTCGCACGAAAGCTATGCCATTCTTCTCTCTTCTGTATTGTAATATCTGTGCTATTATATTACACTTGTATAGGTTACTCAACAAAAGGTTTTATGTTCTGATGTTGTGGAGAGTCGAGATTTAGAGCTTTTTGTGTAGTTTTTTGTGTATCATTTTATCTGTTGTATATTTCATTTCTGCTCAGATATATAAAAGGATATCGGGATTAATATGTTTTATAAATTTTTCACGTCAGGTAGTTGTGATAATCTACGTATATGCTTGTATAGATTTCTATACAAGAAACGTTTAAAAAATCTAGATATTTTATATAAGAAGCTGAAAAGCACATTTTAAATTAAATTAATATACTAGTTCTACCACAAATTACCGAGTAATTGTCGGTATAAGCAATCCCCACTTACTGACCAATGAATACTAAACAAATTAATGTACAAATTTTTTTAAGAAAATTATTACTTTAAACGCGTATAACTTTAAAACAAACAAAGATAAAGTAATTTAACAAACTTTGTTTGGAAGCCTATTAATTAAGCTTTAAAATGAGATCTTCTAAGGCTCATTTGAATTCGTAGAAGCCGAGTTACGATCGATAAAGCTTCGAAAAATACTTATTTTGCAATTTGTAATTTGTATTGTGCACTAATTTTACAATATCTTGAGTTCTAATTGTTGGATTTAAGTTTAGTAAACGTTTTTTTCTTCCTTTTTTATTAAGGAACAAATTTTATTTGAAACGTTTTTTATTATCTCTTTTAGTTTATGAGCCAGAGCCTAATAAACAATTAAATTGTTTATAACAATTTTTTGAACATTCATATCAAAATGCACCCTCGAAATTTGTAATCAGCGGCCAAAAATCCATAAGAAACCGTTGAGTTTGTCCATCAGAATTGAAAAGGACACGGTGACCTCACTGGCGCCTAGACTATATTGGAAAATATTGACGATTCAAATATTGCTAATGTCTAACTTCATTGTGATCTAAGATTGTGATTAAAAGCAACCCACTTAACACATTCTGCAATACGTGTGGTCTTATTTTTATATCAATACATTATTTTTATACAATACAATTTAACATTTGTTGTCAATGCAGATTTTATGCCTGGTTGCACCAACAGATCTTAAGCTCCAGCTTAGCTAAGCTCTACTTATAGATAGGGCCTCCTTGAGTATCACTTACGTTGCATCATAATTTTAGATTCTTACCTCATTATCAATTATATCTATTATTATATTATGGTATTCTTATTGTTATATATTATAATTATATTATATTTATTCTTATGATATTCTCGACTTAAGCTTAAGATCTGTTGGTGCAGCCGGGCATTAGTCCTATACAACTAGTTTTTCATGACTTTTGATGTAAATAATTAGGGAAGCAAGACTTCAACAGTTTAGAATTTTTCATTTTGTTTCCTATGACTTATTTGAGAATTGACCACCCGGTATATGAATTGTGCAAACTGTTTCTGAGAAAATTGGGGAGTTCTGATAATACTTAAATTTAGTTTGTATGTGGGAAAGGATAGTATGGGTGTATAAAATGTAATAATATTTTTTTCTACTACATCTTTAATAAGTTTGTTTTCCTTTCCTAAAGGTAGAGTAACCTTAATCTTAATATTAACGATGGTAGTTAGATATCCAACAAAATACACAAAAAGCTCCTTATTAAAACTAGTTCGCTTTACGCTGAAATTACATAATTTTGAAAGCTCGAATTATGTTTGCCCAAGTTTAATGTAAAATCGCTAAACTGCTAAGTATAGCATTCATTATCTAAAATTGCTAACGTGCACTGAATGTGTGCCTCTAAAAGATAAGAGTGTTTAGAAAAAATAGTGTTTGCACAGCGTTTTGCGATATAAACAGTGCTTTACAAGTTTATTTTAGTGTAAACGGAAATAGTTGAGCGTTCCTTGGAAAGTAGTCAAGAGCAGAATCGGTATTTCTGATATTAACGTTTCCACAAGCCGAGTACGTAAACTTTTATTGTTTTAATCAACGCGATGGTGATTTTACACCGTAAAGAGTGTTTAGACTTCGATATAGATATACAACAACGTTGTTGTTTGTAGGTCTTTTATCTCTATTATGCGAGGATATAAAGCACTAAAATTGCCTAAACCTCTAACTTTTTTTAACCCTTTCCGCCCCCTCGGGATACATGTCCCACTAAAAGTTTTAAAATATTTAAAAATGTAAAGACTGAAATAGTTTTGTACACACTTATGAATACAGGTAAATAGGGAGAAGTGTACTTTTGAAGTGTGTAAATTAAATAATTCCTAGCTGAGCGCTTTCGGCTTATAAAGCCATCTTCAGAGCTATGGTCAAAAGGTTCAAAATACCACTATGAAGAGAGATGGATCTATTCCGGTAGGTGTGAGTTGACGGAATTAAATAAAAATAATAAAAATAAGTTAACGACGAACGGTAAAATATTTATTTATTTTGGTAACAAAAATGTGTTTTGCTTAGGTCTCGGAAGAGGGTCGATTGTTAGCGAGAGTCGGGTGTGTCTGCGTGGTTCGCATGCTGTGAAGAGACTGTAAGAAAGCCACAGACGCCAATCTGTTTGTGTTTCTACCCTCTGACCAGATGGGCAATAAATTATTTAGATCTGGCGTATAAAAACAGAAACACTTCTGCAGTTTTAAAACGAAGGCATATCCAAAGTGAGTTGTTGACATAATGGTCTGATATGGTAATTAATTTATGGGGACTTCAGTTTGTTAAACTGAACACTTCAAAAACATATGGTTAGGGATGCATTTCATTTCGTAAAACCGTGTCTTTCTTAGCATCTGGTTTGTATATTAACTGTGACTTTTATATGATCCATATTATTTCGTTTTGAGAAAAATTATTAAAATTAAAATTAGCAAAAATAGTAATTAAAGCGTATTGCTATATACCCCCCTCCGAGAGACTAAGACGATAGATAATACGTAATATATATGTACATATGATGAAAATTGAAAATAACAGGACATAAAACAACGCAATGTTTATACGAGGAGAAAGAAAAATCACTGAATTCACTGTTAACCTACACTTTCTTGATAACTTCCAGTAAATCTTTCTCTCTAAGCCTTTCTCTTAGGTCTGTTGTTTGTTTTGTTGGATATTGTAATTTTTGTTGGTTCGTGATGGGTACCTACTTTCGTGAAGCTCATACGCTGGTTTCAATCTGTCTATGGAAATTGTTGTTTCTTTTCCATTTACACGGACGACAAAAGTCTTGTCACCTCGTTTAACTACAGGAAAAGGACCGTGATATGGGTTTTTTAAGCTGCTTTTGATTGTATAATGTCGGGGTCACCAATATTCCGGTAGGTGTGAGTTGACAGAATTAATTAAAAATAATAAAAATAAGTTAACGACGAACGGTTAAATATTTATTTATTTTGGTAACAAAAAGGTGTTTTGCTTAGGTCTCGAAAGAGGGTCGATTGTTAGCGAGAGTCGGGTGTGTCCGCGTGGTTCACATGCTGTGAAGACACTATAAGAAAGCCACAGACGCTAATCTGTTTGTGTTTCTACCCTCTGACCAGATGGGCAATAAATTATTTAGATCTAGCGTATAAAAACAGAAACACTTCTGCAGTTTTAAAACGAAGGCATGTCCAAAGTGAGTTGTTGGCATAATGGTCTGATATGGTAATTAATTTATGGGGACTTCAGTTTGTTAAACTGAACACTCCAAAAACATATGGTTAGGGATGCATTTCGTTTCGTAAAACCGTGTCTTTCTTAGCATCTGGTTTGTATATTAACTGTGACTTTTATATGACCCATATTATTTCGTTTTGAGAAAAATTATTAAAATTAAAATTAGCAAAAATAGTAATTAAAGCGTATCGCTATAGATCCCATGTACGATATAAAAATACTTCTATTTTCTTATGCAGTTTTTTTAATTGATGGAAAAAAATGGAAAAAAAAACTTGTCTGACTGTTGAAAAATGCTCAACTTTGCTGTTGTTGTTGAGGTCGGAAAAGTTAAAAACATCCATTACAAGCACAAAGGACTTTGTAACGAAAAATTACATTTCATAAAACGAATATTTGATCATGGTAAGATCAAGAAACCTTATCATCTGAAGTCTACGGTGTCTGCCATTCTGCATTCTGCCCTTACCATTCTGCATGCTGACACCGTAGACTTCAGATGGTAAGGTTTCTTGACCTTACCATGATCAAATATTCGTTTTATGTAATGTAATTTTTCGTGTGAAAGTCCTTTGTGTTTGTAATAGATGTTTTTAACTTTTCCGATCTCAACAACAACAGCAAAGTTGAGCATTTTTCAACAGTCAGACAAGGTTTTTTTCCATCAAATAAAAAAACTGCATAAGAAAATAGAAGTATTTTTATATCGGACATGAGATCCATCTCTCTTCATAGTGGTATTTTAAACCTTTTGACCATAGTTCTGAAGATGGCTTTATAAGCCGAAAGCGCTCAGCTAGGAATTATTTAGTTCACACACTTTAGAAGTACACTTCTCCCTATTTACCTGCCCGTAAAATATTTGCTGGCTCAAATACGTCCCGATTTAAACGTAATTTTGCTTTAGTGGTATTATTATTGCAAAAGCAAGGAAATAAAACTGAATTGACAACACTGGGTGACATCCGAAGTCAGTTACATATTTATTTTCACACGTTCTCGACGTTTAAATGCATTTTTATATTCACTTTTTACCATTTTCATCGAGATTTTTTAACAGTACCTAGGTTTTTCTGCATTTATATCAGTGATACCATATTTTAATAATATGGTATAGTATTTTGATAGAAATATTCCTGATTTTCTAGGAATAACCCTAGTGGGACAATAATGTCCCAGTGGTATTTTTAAGCGGGACATATTTAACCCATTGGGTTTTTGCAGTATGTCGAAACGAGGGCTTTCTGAAAAGAAACTGCAATTTTTAGCCGATAAGCTTTTAGATATTGAAAGTAAACCGGACCGTTTTGAGACTGATGACGAGAGCAACAAAAACTAGGAGACAGAGACAATAACATTTGGACCTTTCTTTCATAGGCTACCACTGGGATATATATGTCCCAGTTAACAATACCAATGGGACACATATGTCCCATCTGTTAAAGTCAAATCTAAGAAAAAAATATTATGAAAACCTGTTTGCGTAAAAAATTCAGAAATTACGATTTCAACTCTGTTTATTTAAGTAAAAAAAAGTGGGGCTGAAAGGGTTAAACTAAGACTTAGACTAAAGGGTTAAAGTAAAGTGTCAATATTAATGAGTGAAATAAAATAAAATTATTAGAAGAGTTTTTACAAAGCAATTAAAACAAAATGTCTTTAATTTATTCATGTTTGTACTTTGATAACGATTTTCGCAGTGAAAATCGAAACATCAAATAAACTTAATTTCAATGTAAAATTGTGGCTTATTCCCAACTAATATATTATTATTTAGTCTAGGCGCCAGAGGGGCCACCGTGTCCTTTTCAATTCTGATGGACAAACTCAACGGTTTCTTATGGATTTTTGGCTGCTGATTACGAATTTCGGGGATGAATTTCGATCTGAGTGGTCAAAAAATTGCTATAAACAATTTAATTGTTTATAAATTGTTTATAACGCTCTGGCTCATAAACTAAAAGAGATAAAAAAGAATGTTTGATGAATGAAAGAAGAAAAAAAACGTTTACTATACTTAAATCCATCAATTATAACTCAAGATATTGTAAAATTGAGTGCACAATGCAAATTGCAAACTGCAAAATAAGTATTTTTCGAAGCTTTATCGATCGTAACTCAGCTTCTACGCTTGCAAATGAGCCTTAAAAGGTCTCATTTTAAATCTTTATTAATATACTTTCAAACAAAGTTTGTTAGATTACCTTATCTTCATTTGTTTTAAAGTTATACCAGTTTTAAGTTATAATTTTCTCAAAAAAATTGTACGTTAATTTTTTTATAAGGGTTTCAAATACATTTGAGCTGTAAACATTTATACTTTAATTAACAATAATGATAGAAGAACTCAAAAGGAATAATTTAAGCTTAAGACAATGTTCGTAAGTTTATTTTTGGTCAAGATATCGATATTTTAATGGCGCGCTATAAGGCGCAACATCGGCTCATAGTCAAGTATTTTTCGACGCTTTATCGATCGTAACTCGAGTTATTTTGCAGCATCATCATTGCATATAAAACGAGCATTTATGTTGTGGCGGCATACACACAATTGACGTGCCTTGATGATGCTGCAAAAGAACTAGGTCCACTTTATATGGATACTATCCACTATCCACTGGATATCTATATGATATAGATTATATCTATGTGATATAGATAATTAGACTCTGAAGCCCCAGAAAGTTTTAGTTTTACTGCCTACAAGAACAGACTTAGTACCACCATGTAACTGTAAAAATTGCTCTAAGAACTTATGCCGATGTAAAAAAGCTGAGATTCCTTGTATATGTCGATTCAGATGCATGAAACAAAAAGTTTGTAAAAATAGTATTAATAAATAATATTAACTTACTTTTTAGTTCTATTTCTAAAATATTAGTTTTTATTGTTTTTTTTTCTCATTTAGTACAAAAAATAGATAATAAAAATAGATTAAGAAGACAAAGTAAATAGAATGAAAGGTGATACGAGGTACAGTATGATGATTTAATTATAAGAATTATAGATAAAATTTTATTAGAATCTTCAAAAATGAAAAATGAAGATAAAGTATATATACATAGAAATTATAATTTGCATCGAGAAGTTAGCGCGTGAACCTTTACGCGGTGAGCCGATCGTGCGCCTCAGAGCTCACTATTAAAATATCGATATCTTGGCCAAAAATAAACTTACAAACATTTTCGTAAGCTCAAAATGTTCCTTTTGAGTTCTTATATCATTATTATTAATTAAAGTTTAATGCTTATAGCTTAAATTTGCTTGAAACCCTTATAAACAAATTAATGTACAATTTTTTTAAGAAAATTATTACTTCAATTGGGTATAATTTTAAAACAAATGAAGATCAAGTAATTTAACAAACTCTGTTTGGAAGCCTATTAATAGAGATTTAAAGATTTAAAATTAGACCTTTTAAGGCTCATTTACATGCGTAGAAGCCGAGTTACGATCGATAAAGCTTCGAAAAATACTTATTTTGCAATTTGCAATTTGCATTGTGCACTAATTTTTACAATATCTTGAGTTATAATTCATGGATTTAAGTTTAGTAAACGTTTTTTTCTTCGTTTTTTATCAAGGAACAAAATTTATTTGAAACATTCTTTTTTGTCTCTTTTAGTTTATGAGCCAGAGCCTTATAAACAATTTATAAACAATTAAATTGTTTATAACAATTTTTTGACCACTCGGATCGAAATCCCTCCTCAAAATTCGTAATCAGCAGCCAAAAATCCATAAGAAACCGTTGAGTTTGTCCATCAGAATTGAAAAGGACACGGTGACCTCTATTTGACGCCTAGACTATTATGTTCGGGTTTAAGTTTCCCCCCTTTTTTTTTCTATTTCCATCTTTACTATTAGCAAAATATCTGTATTTAAATTTAATGTTTACGTTTTAATAATACATATTTTTTATCTTAGTTTAGCTTAATTACCTACACAGAATAAAGAACATTCAGATTCAGGAGACCGTAGACAATGCAGACAATGCTCGGAAAATCGAACAAATTTTCACAAAGGGACACTAAGCAGGGAAACGACATACAATATGGAGAATATCATAAAGGTCTTACAAAAAGTGTGTTGGATCATTATGTGGTAGAGCAGCAGAGATCGTGTAGTCATATAAAAAGAACAAAAATGAAATAGACATTTATGTGCGCTGAACGAAACAAAAAATAATCGGATTGTAAAAATAAATTCTGGCATAATCTGCCAAAAGTGAACTGGGACGAGCACTTTCAGGAGTGGACATATTACGTCACAAAAAATACAAAAAACTCCTCATTTCAGCCACTTTTCCAAAGCAAAAACTTTTGTCAATGACGGGTTTAAGATTTAACAATTGAAGGGCTTAATGTGAAACAATGACAACCCTCAAAAAGGTAAAAGTGAGATATTTGACTTTGAATGTTAAAAATAATAGATATTAAAAAATCCAGTAACAACTTTTATTGTTTTAGTTTAGATATTTCGATGCATCATGCTCTATGGGACTATTAGTTGACAACAATATTAATCAAATTACTTGAAATTCGAGAAAACACAGCCTTTATTTCAAAAAAAATGTGGCTTGTTACATTATTTCATTAATAATAAATACCCAAATTTTAGATATATGTAGATTCAGAATTTTCTATTATTGACTGAGTTCGGGGTGGTTTCAACCCTATAGGTGTTAAACAGTGTTTATTTCTTTGTCTCCATCAACTTGTTGGAATTTTTGACGGGTGTGTTTGGTTTTTATTGACGGACTTTGTTCATTATCCTATAAGCAAATGCAATAATATAAAAAGCCACGTCATAAGCCACTACATTAATCTTGAAAGGTAATAATGTGACAAGCCACATTTAGGAAAAAATTACATATCAATGGATTTTCACTACTTGTATCACTTCTAGATTGTACATAGTCAGGGTCACGGTCACTGTTATCGAATGTCAAGTCAACTTTGCTATTTTTCTTTCTAGAATCGTCAGAACTCAATAATTATCCGAAACGCTTCCGCCCATGTTCGCCATTTTGATGTGGCTTGTCATTATGTCGAATAGATACTAGAACAAACTAGCCCTATGCAATAGTGTGACCATAGATTTATCGGGCCATCTATTAACGAAGGGCTGAGATAATTTGTTAGTGGCTTGTTATACTATTACTTTAACCAAGAATAACACTAACTCTTTTTGAACTCATGTGTGGTTTGTCATTGTTTCACATTAAGCCCTTCAATTATTTTTACTTAAAATATAATACAAATGGTTTTTAAATTGATGTTACAAGACACGGTAAAATAAATAGTTTTACAATGACTTAAACAAACATTAGACCCAAGAAGTCGTAGAGATCTCACCACAGTGATGAAATTCGCAATGCAAACATTGGAAAAAGATGTGAAGGGAGTTCTATTGGAAACTTTGGACCAGGACTTTGAAACTAAAGAAGTTAGAAAAACACAATGAAGTAAAAACTTCTGATGTATGATGTTATATATCTATTTATTATAACGTGTTTTTGTGTTTGTCTCTCTTTTATTTCGTAAGTTGGGGAAGTACATAGATCTTTTTTTACGCTTTTCTTTAGTTCAGTCGTTTGGGTCAAATCTTTAGACGTTAATTTGACTGCCTTTTCTTTAATGCAAATGAATGAAAATTTGCAGGCATATGCGTTCTCGGGAACAATACACGAATAGTCAATAAAAATTTTTTTACGTTTGTTAATAATTGTTTAAATAAAAAAAAACGATTTTAATGGAAAATGCTTAAATTCTCTTGTTTTCTACAATGAAGAAACTTGACACTTTTACAGATTGTAGCTAATTATATGAAATATACATAATGTTACTTTTTACGTTAATAGTTTACGTTATGCTTCATAAATACACAACAATGTTTCAAATTTTTTTGCCGATTTCGACAACTTTTCATATACTTACTATACCTTCTTCGACTACTTTCACTATACCTTTTAATAAACATGACGATATATTTTAATGTTTACAAAGTGTAAGACTAAATAGTAAAAAATAGAAAAATATGAAAAAAAAAATTTTTTTAAGAAACGCTTTTTTTAGTTACGAGTGACTAAAATTAAATATAAAAAAAAAACAACCAAATGCAAAAAATAAAAAATTCAAACTCGAAGGATTATTAAAAAAAACTGTTAGACAGATTAAATATAAAAAAAATCTCACACATCCGTTAAAAAATTGAAAAAATCCAACACATTCGTTAACGAAAAACGTGAGGTAAAAACTGTTTATTCGATGAAAACGCGCCCCACGCTTTTCTCTAACGAATGTGTTAGATTTTTTCAATTTTTTTTTTATTTTTTGCTTTTTAGTTGATTTTTTTATAATATTTTTAATTTTAGTCACTGGTAACTAAAGAAAAGCGTTTTTAAAAAAAAATTTCATATTTTTTTATTTGTAATAACTCTAATAATATTTTTTAGCCATTCTTCCATTTGTATTGGTTCTATCTTCTCTTTCACTGCTTTCATGAGTATTCTTTACATTTTTTTTTGCCCAAATTGTTTTTCTGCTCTTTATTTCTTTTTTGTTTCATAAGTTTGCCTTCTGTGTTCTCTTTAATCTTCTTGATCTCTTGTGGTCGGCCACTTTTGGTAAGGTTTCTTATTTTCTTTTATTTGGATTTCTATCTTTGTTGACCAATGTGATTTTTCATTCTTATAATTTATTTGGTCATTTTACCATCAATGAAATGTATTAATTTATAGGAGATTATGTTAAAAATCTTTACTTGTACGAAAACATAAATTTGAAATTTTCAAAAATATTTATTAGTTTTCTTAGGATTCGAAAAAATTAATGCATTGGACCAAAATTTTGCGCCTGCCCCCTTAACCATTTTCCATACACTTGATCATGTAGATCTCTTTCAATTGCTTCCATCTTTCTCTATCTTACCCCAATTTAATCCATTGTTTACCTGCTACCACTCTTACGTCATTTACCCATCTCGAATTTTAACCCAGTTTAACCGTCGAAGTTTAATCCAGTCAATTTAACCTCCAACAATTCTCCTGTAGACGTGTTTGTACCAAAATTGCATAGAACTCAATTTAATTCACCCTGTGCTTAGCGACTAATTCACCCCTTTCTCAAAAACGCACCCCTTTAAATGGTAGAACTCCGCGGATTTTTCATATTTAGAGGTCCATTGACTATATGAGACAATAAAACCCCATTAACGTTGTAGTTCCTTTCTAAAATATATAATCAATAGCCTATATGTCAGTTTCTGTTCCTCTTTTAATTTTAGCGTCTTGATTTGGTTCTTTCAGTTTGATGACATGGCCTTGATATACATAATGTTCAACATTTATGCTAAACCTTTCAGAAAATTATCAGCGAAGAAGATACGGCTTCATTTTTTTTAGCTTAACTTTTAGTATTTTTTTATATTTCAGGTAATAATACTACAGACCTGCAAAACAACATTTTTGTCGTTTTTCTACAATGAACACTGCACATTTAATGTTTTTATAACTTTAGGTATCAAATATGAAAATATTGTAACGTAACTTGTTCACACAAACTCAAGCATTTGAGTTTGTGTAACTAAGCTTTTAACTACTCAAGCGGCTTCATCTGTCAAGAGTGACAACTTTGTATACAATATTCTTAAAAACCTATCGCTTTTTGTTTGCTGTATTTTGTCCAAACACACTTTTTTCTAAAACTCGTGCAAATATGTGATGTGCTAAAATGAGCATGCTAAAAAATTTCCAAATATTTTATGCAACAAACCTTTGTTAGTGTATGAAAGGTCATTGAATCAATGATAATGGTCGAATTATTAGTTTTAAGGAAGTTGTAGAAATTTTATATAAGGATTTATCTGAGGCAAATTAAAACTTTTAAATAAAATAAATAAAAAATAATTAAAGAAAACTAGTTCTAGCAATATTACCTTTAATAGTAATAAAAAATGTGATATTTTTCACATTTTTCATGATTATTTCATTTTTTATCTTCTCTTACGGCCCCCTTTCGTTCATTCATTTTGAGGGCAAAATAACCAATGAAAACTATCTATAAATAGCCTCAATTCTTTTATCAACTAAATAATCAATTAAATCTTTCATTTATTTCGATTATATTCCCCATATTCAGCCCCCTATCAAGTCGCTATAAACTTTATTTGTCAGTTGGCAATTTTGAATTTCTGTCATGTCAGTTTTCATTTCAAGGCAGAAGTGGGAATCTGTTACTGGCAGAAGTGTTTATGCATATCTGTCTTCTATTTAACGGCATATTTTAGTTGTTATATTAGTTTATATCATTAAATCCTTCTAGGTTTTCTGTCCTTAATAAAATTTTCTCGTGGGTGCACCACACATGAGATAAAAACTGCAGCAGCATAGCTGATACCATGTACCAGGCAAAACTCAATAACTGACTGAAACTACGAGTTCGATCCCGATACCTCCACCAACTTACAATCTACTCATTCACCTGCAATCCATCCAACCAGCATCTGATGCCATCAACAATTATTTATCCTGTGAGCTACATGAAGCCATAATTATCAATTTCAAATTGTTGTTGCTTTAGTAGCTTTTGTCAACTTTAGGCAGGATTGGCTTTGATATTAAAATTTTATTTTACATTTTTTTAATGTACAATAACCAACAGAGAAGACTAGAGCTAGTTGAAGCCGAAACAAATGACTTCAACGTTAGTTAAAGTTACATTATTCTATACTGAACTTTTATATTAATAAATTAATCCCCAAAAATTATAAAATTAAACCTCAGATAGATCTTTAATAAATATATACAAAAGACATAAGTTAAATAAATCCCCTTCTGTAGGGCATTAGTGTAATACTTATATGTAAAGATTTAATTGCTTTAGTACATTTTGACACATTTTCTGACGGCACACAGATAGTTAATGACAAAAATTGTTATAGATTGACTCACCTGTAATAAAATAAAGAGTAAAGAAGTTCTAACATTATCAATCGTTATCACTTAAATGATATTGGTACGTAGTGGAATGCATTCTCCTTCACATCTTCCATTACAATCCTGTAACGTAGCATTAGGCTTTCGTTACTTTAGTTCTCAAATAATTTTGTTAGACCAAAGCAATAATAAAAACAAAAAACGCAAAGGTAAAATAAAATAGCGGCAAACCAAACTTTGGGTTAAAATTTTTTGTAAAAATATAAAATGAAATAAAATATATTAATATAAAATTTTTATGTATACTTTTTGGTTATCTTCATAATCATATCACTCCCATAAAATAATATTTGGTGAGAAACAAATTCTAGAAAAGAAAATCGTCGAAGCAAAATTAATGACAAAGTACTTAGGCCTGGATCCCGCGTACCAAGAAACGTTAATTAATAGCAAGCTGAAATTTTTTTAATAGCTTAACGGTGTCTAGTTGGCCAAACTTTGATGTAAGGAAACATTGGAATAGGGGAAGTTTTAATTGTGGAACGTGACTTCAATTGTGGAACCTGTCATCCTGACAAGTTTATGTTTATGAAAACTGGCAGGTTGTTTTTAAGTTTATTTAATAGTGTTGTGAAAACAACAGTTAAAGTAATTCGTTTTTATAAAAATATCGCTCTTAAATTTGTTGTGACAATCTGTACCATTTGCTAGTGAGATTTAAGAATTTTGTTAGTGTTGTGTTAGGGCACAGAAGATAACGGACATATGGTCGCTGCTTTGGCGTCTTCGGTGGTCAACGGTATAACCATGTGTGGATGCCATGGATACGCTCTTGTTAAGTGACATTCTTACCCTTAAACGAAATATTGTGTAGTTTTAGAATAAAAACTGGGTAGTCTCTAGCCTGCCTCTCTAGGCGAGGTGTCAGTGGGTGTTTCTCTTCTCGTGGTGAAAATACGTTACGCTCTCGCAATAATTACTCCTCTCGCGAAAATTTGTAATAGACTCTTTCTCTCTCTTTCGCTATTAAGACAATAATTTATCGTTAATTCCGCATATTTGTTAAACTCGTTGTTGTTAATAAATGTTTTGTTCGCTTATTACTTTTATTTCTCTTGTGCACAATCCTTCATATCGTGTTAATTAGTAACTATAAAACCAGACCAAATTAAATCTTAGAACCAGTTCTCCTAATAGTTCACTGTTTTGTATAAACGAAGGACTCTATGACTTGGCACAAACGGGTGTGGTCCTAAAATATTCACCTATGTCCCATTAGGCAAAAGGTAATAATTAAACCACGGTGGGGTGAGATTTTTGCCACGGTGGGGTGAGATTCAGTAAAAACTCACATCAAATAACAAATAAACTTTATAAACATCAAATAACTTTATATTATGAAAAAATGTTTGTCCGACAAATATGTTATGCATTTTAATAAATCCGACACGTAGAACATGTCAAATGACAGGATTTACATTGGTGGTAAATAGCAGTCTGATTTTTGCATCAGAGTTTAATGAAAAGGTAACAAATCAATCGACAAAATACATGGGACGTTTTCGTAGTCTGACGTTCGAAACCTGTAACCTGTTCCACAATTAAAACTTCCCCTGTTCCAGTGTTCCTGTACTTTTAAGTTTGTCCGACTACTTGATCCAACTCTGCCTTGATCCACCCAACGACTGGGAGATCTTCATTGGCCTGGATCCCGCTTACCAAAAAAACTTTATTAATAGCAAGCTGAAAATGTGTTAATAGCTTAACGGTGTCTAGTCGGACAAACTTTGATGTACGGGAACACTGGAACAGGGGAAGTTTTAATTGTGGAACAGGTTATAGTTTTCGAACGTCAGACTACGAAAACGTCCCATGTATTTTGTCGGACAGAACTTCCAATTGATTTGTTACCTATTCATTAAACACTCATGCAAAAATCGGGCTGCTATTTACCACCAATATATTGTTATGCTCTACCTTTTCTATTTATTTAGATTAATTAGCAAATTCTTAATTTAATTGATTATCCAATTATTTTATTTATTGCCTATGTAAAGACATAACTAAATTCCAATTAAATTTTCCAATCAATTTTATTATCAGGGCTAATTTTGTATTTGATACAATGCCTGTGATCTGTGGCTTCTAGTATTTCTAGTTGCTTACTTCTTCCAGGGTAGAAACAGGGAAATTGAAGACATTCAAATTCATATAAATGTAATCTATTGTTTTTATCAAATGCCGTGTACATATAATTCAAAAAATATTAACATTTAACTTTGTTGCAACAATCTCTAACTTAATAAATTAAAACTCTAACTCTGATATCTCATTGTTTTGACAAAATTATTTATTTAATTAATTTCTTATTTACTCATACTAAATTGAACGAAATTTTACTTTTCTTCTTTTGAATTGATTTCTCAATTTTGAAATGACTAACAAAATGACTTACAAAAAAAATTGTTCAATAAACAAATAAACAAATATGGTTTTGATATAAATAAATTTTCTCAATTCCGACAAATGATTTGACTAACCTTTCATTCTTCACTCCTTCGTTTTCTGGATTGCGCCGTCTTTGATTCTCCCAACACGTACTCCCTGGATGTTGCGAAAAAGTCCCTCTCGTCCAAACTGCTTCCAAGAGAAACACACAGGACTTGCTCAAATATCTTGTGCACAAGCGGATAATAATCAGCTACTCGTTCTAGACAAAACAAACGAATCTTCCTCGGACCAGGAAAATTAACTCTTCAACCGGTCGACGATTTGGTTTCAACTTGATTCTGCTCGCAAAGGCCGATCACACCACTCTACACTGATTCTACACTTTAGAAAAAATTGGACTGCTCTCTTCCGATGTCAATTACACAGTGACTTTATTTTTCTCTCAAATCCATACTCTCACATTCCTTATCCCGTCTCCCGATATTTTTCTTCCACTAAACAACAACCTCTCTCAAATCATTTATTTCTTAAGAAACCCAATATTCTTCCACATAACTATTCCAATTTGTCAAATTTCAAGGAAAATCATAATTAGTTATTTTCTACTTTCTACTTTTACAACTAAAAATAATACAGTTTGTATACCACATTAAAATACCTTTCCGGAAGGATCTTAAAAACGTTATTGTCCCGTCAACACTCTCTCCACTTTCTAATCACCGAAATGTTTTGTTAATGCCCCGTCCATTTCGTCTAATAATTATCACTAATCGTTTTAATTTTTCCGAAACACTTGTTTAAAAGCAAAATTAAATTCTAAACAAATTTGGCCATATACAGGGTGATGAAAAACTATAATTTCATGGTCATTGATATAAATTTAATTTTTTTGAATTTCCTTAAAAAAACAATTTCACGACAATATATGCTGTCATTTGACGTGTTCTACGTGTCGGACTTATTAAACTACCCAACATATTTGTCGGACAAACATTTTTTCATATATTATGTTTGCTCTTGAATATACTTAAAAACAACCTGTTTGTTTTCACAATCATAAACTTGTCAGGATGACACGTTTCACAATTAAAATCACGTTCCACAATTAAAACTTCCCCTGTTCCAATGTTCACATAATATCAAAGGTTGTCCGACTAGACACCGTTAAGCTATTAACATAATTTCAGCTTGCTGTTAATAAACTTTTTTTGGTACGCGGGGTCCAGGCCTACCTGTAATGAAGATCTCCTAGTCGTTGGGTGGATCAAGGCATAGGAATTAATGTCCATGATCTACATGGTGGAGCTCCTTTTCTAGCTCTTTCTCCTTTATAGCTTTTATGTTATCAATATTTTTCATATCTGCTGATTCTTTTTTGTTTTCTGCTACTTTTTATTGCCCATTGTCGGTTATCATATTTATAAAAACTATTAGATTTTAGCTCTTGGTCGCGTCTTGGAAAAACCAGCTTCGTATGGTTAGGCGATACAATGTGCGGGGGCACGGCTGCCATCAAGGAAATGCCTGGGAATGACGATATCCCAATATGTCAGATGGAAGGAGAATATACGGGTGGTAGCCCGGAAGGCAACGAAGAGTGCGGCTGCGCTGGGAGAGCGATGCCCAACATCAGGGAATCCAAAATCCGAAAGGAGGAAGGCCATACACGATGTTGTACAGTCAGTCGTCCTTTACGCGGCACCAATCTGG
The DNA here is from genome assembly GCF_917563875.1 of Diabrotica virgifera virgifera. Lineage (NCBI taxonomy): Eukaryota > Metazoa > Arthropoda > Insecta > Coleoptera > Chrysomelidae > Diabrotica > Diabrotica virgifera. The sequence goes on along the minus strand of NC_065449.1, from coordinate 23,867,744 downwards.
AGTGGGGCGGTAGAGATCCCGACCTACAAGGGCTCATGATTCGAGTGGACATCTGCGACGTCCTTGTGGACTGTCACGGGTTTCTATATGTGTTAGCACTAGCAAGAAGACATCTTATGACAGAATAGAGTATTTGACTACAGTCATAAGAAAAAAAGAAAGAGAAAGACCAATGGAAAGATGATAAGACGAGTGAAACAACAAGGAAGATGATACATAGTGGACTAAAATGCTGATGTAGAGCCTATGGCACTGGGTGGATTCTAGTCACAGGTGACTGGATTACTTCTTGATACAAGTGCTTACAGGACACGGGTGTATTAGAGCCTATCTTTGTAGGCTCGTAAAGACAGATAGGTACAGACAAATGCCCATACTGTGAGTAACCCCACACTGTTACTCACACTATGCAGAGAAGCAGAATGTGAGAAGTGTAACAGATAAACAATGCAGAGAAGCAGAATATATACAGAAATATGTATGAACCCTTACTATCGGAGATAATCGAGAAGATGGCGGGAACTAAGGAGGGATGGAATAGTGTGCACAATTAGATCCGTGCAGTCATTAAGAAGAAAGAAGAGGGAGATAAGCAGCATCCGGACCAATATCGGAGATAATGTACGGACCAATATAAGAGAAGGGAGTGTTCCGAAAGTGTCGTCAGCCTTACAGCTGCCATCCCGCGTTTATAGTACGGGATATGCGATAGTCAAATGCACACAAGTGGGAGAGGGTGGATTTAGTTGGTAGGTAGGATAACAGAAAGACATGCGTTTGCAGGAACTCCTTCTAGGGGAAAATGGGTTGGGATACACTCTTTGAATCTACTGGGATCTACTTTGAATCCTACATATGATGGCCATCACTAGGGTCAACCTGGTATGGGTTTTAGAACATTTCCACCCTCAGATGAAAAAGATGCAGTACAACTTCGAAATAAAATATAATATTTTCCCTTATTTTATTAATAATAAATAACTATTTATTATGATCTTCAATTAAAAATGGTAAAAATAAAAAGAAACCACTACTGAATATGTTATTTTACCAAATAAAAAAGTGAAATTGCATTTTTGGTCCAACAAAATTACCGCATCGTTTTATGTCATTAGAATGTTATCATTCAATTTTTATTGCACAAACGTAACACATGAAGTTAACATAGCTGTATACACAGAATTATTGACATTACAGTGATCATTTGGTTAATTGCAGGGTTAAGCCAAAATTTCTGATTAGCTATGTAATAAGCGTGAAATGCCAGGCTATTTTAATAGTACAGTGAATGAGGGTAAAAATTAACTATTACCTCTGAGATCGGTGAACCTCTCTCCATTTTCATGAAAATTTGTGAGTACATCAGTTGGAAGATACATCAAGAAACAGTGACATGGTGCCAATTTGCGCTTTTTCCCTGGTGGTGGATGCTACCCCTACTCGTGGGTGAAAATTATTTTATTGAAAATAATCCTAGGAATCGATAAAGGGACAAATTATAAGCACAATTTTTATATAAAGTTATCAAAATAACTCAATACTTTTTACATGTACTCGGGACAAATTCTAAGCAAAATTTTTTATAATATAACAAAGACTTTATATTATAAAGTAATCAAAATAAATCAATACAAAGATCCAGTTTTTAAACATAAATAACTCAAAAACTATATTTTTTTACAAAAAAATTATTATAACCAAAATTGAAGCTAATAAAAAAACTAAAAAAAATTCTTGCTTGAAAAACCTTTTAGTATTAATTTAAAGTGATTTATAGGTAATTGAATGCATATTTTTCTTCAATGACTACTCAAATCCAAGTACCTAATCAAGCTTAAATAATTCGAAAACGATACATTTTATAACATATACGTACTTACTAAATACTTGTCAAAGGACTTAGAAATACTTATTAAATGAGCTACAGAATTAGTTGGTAGTATCAAAATTTATGCTCTAAAAATTATTACAAAAAAATGGTATTCTCTTTTTTAAGAATTTGAAAGGTAGTTTCAAGGGCAATAAAGTCGTATTCACTTTCTTCTTCTTCTTGTAGTGCCTATCCGTTTAGGATGTTGGCGACCATCATGGCAATCTGTACTTTGCACACTGCTGCTCTGAAAAGATTTGTAGTGGTTGTGTTGAACCACGTACGTAGATTTTTCAGCCACGAAATCCTTCGCCTTCCTGGTCCTCGCTTTCCCTCTACTTTTCCCTGTAAGACCAGTTGCAGCAGTCCATATCTTTCACTGTTTCTCATGATGTGATCGAGGTATTCGATTTTGGCTGTTTTTATTTTGATTAACAGCTCTTTTTCTTTTTGCATTCTCAGCAAAACACCCTCATTAGTAATGTGGTCGCCGTGGTCGGTATAAGATATCTTCAGGATTCGACGATAAAGCCACATCTCAAAAGCCTCAATTTTCTTGCAGGTGGCGTCTGTGAGAGTCCACGAATCAACTCCGTACAACAGTATAGGAAAGATATAACATCGCAGTAATCTGACTTTTATGGGTATCGACAAATCATGACATTTGAACAACTTTGACATTTTTTGAAATGCAGATCTTGCTTTCTCTATCCTACATTTGATTTCTATAGAATGGTCCCAATTTTCATTGATGTTCGTACCAAGGTAGGTATATGTTTTTACTTTTTAATCATACATTTTGTTTTCTTAGTGTTTAGTGAAAGTCCGTATTTCTGACTGACTTCCGCGATTCTGTTCATTAACTCCTGCAGGGCTTCAGAACTGTCAGCAAATACCACAGTGTCGTCTGCGTATCTTATGTTATTGATACATTCTGCGTTAATTTGAATTCCGGTCTCAACATCATCCACTGCTTCTTGAAAGATTTTCTCAGAGTAGATGTTAAATAGCAGTGGGGATGGTATACATAGCTGACGGACCCCACGTTTGATTTTGATATCGTCGGATTCTCCTGCCTCTGTCCGGATAGAGGATGTTTGATTCCTGTGCAGATTGCTGATAATTATTAAATCACAAGTGTTAATTCCAATATTGGTTAATATCTCCATCAGCTTGTCGTGCTTTACTGTATCGAACGCTTTATGGTAATCAATGAAACATGCATAAATATCGCAATTTACGTCTCTACATCGTTGAAATAGCACTTGTATACTAAATAGAGCCTCTCTTGTACCCACTGCATTTCGAAAACCAAACTGTGTTCGGCTGATTTTTTCTTCGCACAGTCTATATATCCTTTGATGTATAATTTTTAGAAATAGTTTTAAAAAATGGCTCATTAAGCTGATGGTTCGGAAATCACTGCAGGATACGGACTTTGTTTTCTTTGGTAAAGCAACAAACGTCGACTTCAACCATGTTTTTGGTATTACTCCGCTTAAATATATATGTCGTTAAATATTTTGGTTAGGCGTTGAGTACCGTCGGTGTTAAATAGTTTTACGAGTTCAGCATATGCATTGTCAGGTCCAGGAGCTTTGCCATCTTTTAGTTGTGATATTGCTCTTTCCACTTCATCTGATGTGATTTGTAAGTGGTCATCACATATGTAGGATGGAGGTTGTTCGGATCTAGTATCATCAAAGATTTCTATAACTTTAATCTTTTAAATCCCATATTTTTCTTAAGATAAAAGGGTATCGGTTACATAGTTCCCTCAGTAAAATTTAGGATTTAAATGTTTCTAACTTGGTTAATTTTTATCCTACAATACTTAGCAAACAAGTAAAATGTTTGCTAAAAAAAAACTCAGATTTCGTTTTCTATAATTTTTTACGCATATCGAGTACATCTGGAGTTATTATAAAATAATGAAATTAACGAAAATTTGAAGAAGTCTGATTTGCTTAAATCATAATTTTTTTTCCAAAAACATCCATTCAAAACCAGTCAAAATGTTTGAGAGGTCCTTACTTATGCAAAAATAAAGAAACCCTGATAGGGATTTCTATAAATTCTAGTTTTTGTGGAAATGGCATGCTTACGGTTTATTTTTCACTTTTTCCGAAAAATTCCGAAAAATCCGAAAATTCGAAAAATTCTTCATATTTTCATCATAACTTGCTTAATTTTGATCCTTGTAACTTCTTCTGGAGACCATTTGATATGTACTCCTAAGTACTTTGACAAATATCTCCTAAGATTATTTTATAAAATCGTTTTCCCGTTATTTAAGTTTGAATACTGAGCTTTGAGTACTCTCAAAAAAAAATTACATTCAATTACCTATAACTCAGTCACTTTGAATTAATATTAAAAGGTTTTTCAAGTAAGGAATTTATTATATTTTTATTAGCTTCAATTTTGTAAAGAATTTTTTTGTAAAACTTATAGTTTTTCAGTTATTTATGAAAAACCACTTTAAAACACGCATTTTTTCACAAAAAATCTTTAATAACTCAAAAAGTATTGGTTTACTTTAATAACTTAATATATCAAATTTTTCTTCAAATTTGTCCCTCAATCCATTTGTGCGTTATTTTTAATAAATAAAAGGTGCTAAATTGAAAGGGTGGTATGTGTTGTCAGAATAAAAGCGCAAGTTGGCACCATGTTAATTTTGTTTCTTGACGTATGCTCTAACCACTTAGATGGAGGTTTAACGAAATCGCAGGTGAAAACAGTCATTGACTGTACTATTAATGACATTACAGTGATCAATTGGAAAATTGCAGGGTTAAGCAAAAACTGCTGATGAGCTAGGTAAGTTATCAATGCATGAAGCGTGAAATGCCAGGCTGTTTTATTTCAGGCATAAATAGCACAAACATGATCAAGCGGTGGCGGCCATTAATTTAACAGTCAAAAACGTTTTTTTATGTTGATACGACCGAAGGGCGTTTGTATAATAAGGGCTATTTAAAAGCTATCATGAAATAATTGCTTTATTGGTTTATTTTACGAAGATGAGCTATATTGAAAAATGGTTATTTTTTATACTGCGATGATTTGAAAATGTCCACCAATAATTCCTTTCCATAGTAGACCAGGGCAGATCTGTTTTGATATGAGAGATGGCATTATGATTTTTGCGGAAAAAGTTTTGTGTGATTACTTCAAGAATAAAACTCATTTATTGACTTTCACTCCCATTCAAATAGGTCGGGAATAAAAAAACTATATGTTCAAGCGGTAGCGGCCATTAACTTAACAGTCCAAAACGTTTTTTATACTGAGACAACCGAAGGGCTTTTGTATAATAAGGGCTATTTAAAAACTAACATGAAATAATTGCTTTATTGCTTTTTTACGAAGATGAGCACTATCCAAAAATGGTCATATTTTATAGGGCAGCGATTTAAAAATTCCCACCAATAATATCCATCAAATCATCAGAGATTTAATCTCTAAAAAAAAACAAAATGAACAAGCATAATTTTGCTGAGAATAACAATTTTGGGACCCAAAAAAATGTAAAAAAAGTTGACCACTTCTACCTCCGGACTTCCTCCAAAAACCCCCCTCGTAGGGGGAAAGGGAAAAATCGATTTACTAGGAATCTGCACGCCATTGAAAAAAATGTTTCAAACAAGAAATATAGCTGAGATAATTTTGAACAGATGTGTTCATTAGAATTTTTTACGTAGAATGAACGGTTTATCCAGAAACATCGCTTGAAGCGACCGGCGATTTTGAATGTCAGTTACTCGCGCGAAATCAATTTTTTAAATAAGATTTGTATCAATTTGTCGGTAAAAATTTGATATTTTTTGATCATAGTGTCTTATTGACAAAAATCAAAATGCGTTTTAAAGGCGAAGAGTGCAGTTTCTATAAATCTGTAAAATAAATAAAAGTTGCGCGATTTCTGATTTTTCAATATGCCAATGAGCTTCAAATCAATATTTTAGTCTGAGAAGACGAGAGAAGAGAAGTTAATAATTAAGAGAGAAGAAGAGCTAATTTGAAGAAAAACAACAATAGTAAAACAGACAAGACCGACCACTTTTTGGAAATACTAATTGCAGATGCAAACCTTACGGATTTTTTGAAATTTAGCTGGCAACACTGTTAAAAACATAGCCCATAAGACCAAGCAGAGGAAAAAAAACTGGAGACATTCTCTATTTAAATTTTGTTTTCTGAAGAGTAAAGTTGGTGTAGTCGGCAGAATTTTGTTTAGTTTTTATTTTTGTTAAGACTACTTCAAGAGGAAACAGTAGCGATCAACAGGTAGCGAAATCCCGTTCCAAGATTGCGGCTGCAATTTTGAATATTTTTTCGAGATATTTGGCACACGTATTCATAATATAATAAAGAATGGCGGTACAGAGCCCAATTTGAAAAATATATTAATAGGTGGAAATTACTCTGTAATTAAATACAATATTAAAAAAACGAGCCTGTACCGCCATTAAGAAGAACAAAAAAATACACTTTCTTCAAATAAACTTTTTTATCCGATGCCTAGATTTTGTGTCATTTTGGAACTACTAAAATTTTTTATTTCATTAGTAGTTCCAAAATGACACAAAATCTAGGCATCGGATAAAAAAGTTTATTTGAAGAAAGTGTATTTCTTTGTTCTTCTTAATGGCGGTACAGGCTCGCTTTTTTAATATTGTGTTTGATTGCAGAGCAATTTCCACATATTAATATATTTTTCAAATTGGGCTCTGTACCGCCATTCTTTATCATATTACGAATACGTGTGCCAAATATGTCGAAAAAATATTCAAAATTACAGCCGCAATCTTGGAACGCGTTTTGGCTACCTGTTTATCGCTACTGTATCACCTTAAGTCTCAGTTGTTTTATATATTTTTTCTCTATTTCAATTTTTTTTTTTATTTCATGCAACAGCACAAACATGTTAAAGCGGTGGCGGCCATTAATTTAACAGTCAAAAACGTTTTTTATACTGATACGACCGAAGGGCGTTTGTATAATAAGGGCTATTTAAAAGCTATCATGAAGTAATTGCTTTATTGGTTTTTTACGAAGCAATATTGAAAATTTACGAAGATGAGCAATATTTTTTTATAGCGCGACGATTTGAAAATTTCCACCAATAATAACTTTATGTCCATAAAAAACAGGGCGGATCTGTTTTGAAGGGCATGTGAAAGGTGGCATTCTGATTTTTACAGAAAAAGTTATTTTGCAGAAAAAGTTCAATAATGTCTAATAATTGATGTAAATTTTAATAAGAAAATTAACACATTTAGAAATGTCGAAAAATATCGTTTTTTTTTGTTCATATTTTCTTGCTTATAACTTTAAAATGGTTAATTTTGAAGCAAAATCATATAGAAATAAAATTATGATAATTGGATTTTCTTCAAAATACGACTGGTTAAATATTTAAGCTTATTACCCTTCACGCAAAATAGCAATAAATACAAGAAATGGGCAAAACGAAACCTTTTGTTATTCAACGTTTTGCAACCACTTAGATTGCTTCATAACTAGCCTAGAAAATCTTTATAATGTAATAGAGCAATCCACCAAATTTCGTTAAAATTTAATTTTTTATCAGTTTATATTTTAAATTAAAAAATTTGGTCTGATCTTTATTACTCATTTAAATTTTCAGATTCCGTATCTATTCCATTGACATAATATATATAAAATGTCTATGACCTATTCCAAGCAACAACATATATTCGTCAGTTGGTAATTCCGATTTGATGTTAAGGTTCGATTTAATGAAAATTGGAATGTGTTTTTATGTTTATATTTCATCTATTTAAACTGGTATTTAAGTCTCAAAATTCATTCAGTCTCAAAATCTTGGGGTAAGTTCACAATTAAGTTGATTTCTTTATTATTCAATATTTCCATACAAGTAACAGCTCCACAACATAATCTCAATAAAGAACTTCAAGAAAAATCAAGAGGGAAATTTCACTTATGCAATTGAAAAGCTAATAGGGCAGGAGTACGCTCCAATAGTTCATAATATATGTCTGTCATAGTCTGAATTATCTAACCGTCTAAAGGAATTGTCAACGTCAGTAGTAGCGAGGACCATCAGATAAATTAACATGTTTCTATACAAAGGGCCGGTTGTTCGAACGCTAATCAACATTGATCACTATCAAATACTTAATTACTGTCACAACTGTCAATGTCTACTTTGGTTGGGTTGCCGAAAACATAATTATTGATAACAATTATGAAATTAGTTAATCAATTATCTTAATAATTATTATGTTAATTGACTAACTAATCTCATAATTATAATTAACTATGTTTTCAGCAACCCAACCAAAGTTGACATTGACAGTTGTGACAGTAATTAAATATTTGATAGTGATTAATGTTGATTAGCGTTCGAACAACTGGCCCTTAGGGCCGGTTGTTCGAACGGTAATCAAAAATAATCATTATCAAATATTTAATTACTGTCACCAACTGTCAATGTCAACTTTGATTGGGTTGCTGAAAACATAATTATTGATTACAATTATGAAATTAGTTAATCAATTATGTTAATAATTGTTATGTTAATTGATTAACTGATCTCATAATTATAATCAATTATGTTTTCAGCAACCCAACCAAAGTTGACATTGACAGTTGTGACAGTAATTAAATATTTGATAGTGATCATTGTTGATTAGCGTTCGAACAACCGGCCCTTTGTGTTTTATATTTACATAGTTTAGTGATTAAAGTTCTGTTTAATCAGCTACTCCTATTGCCGATTAGTTTCAATATTTCTTTGAAGAGGATTCGAGAGAAGCGAAGAAGATTTAAATTCTTGGTTTGAAGAGATCGAAGAAACCGATCAAATAATCATAGGTATATGAAGCAGTGTAGCAGAAAAATGGTAGCTTATTCCCAATAAAATGACTAAATTGTATTAAGACGCCACAAAAAATAGCTTAAGAATAATACAAATTACAAACTTAAAGAAAGAAAGGACAACGCGAAAACTGATACCGGAATAGATAAGAGATACCTAAACCGTGAACAAGAATGGTTATTACATAGCAAATATAGGAATAAATACAAGCTTAATAAAGATTTATATTAAAAATACTCTTAAAGTATCATGCAATAGTTTAAAGAGGAAAAAGCATTAAATATCATGCAATAAAATAGTACTCAAAGCTGTTTTAACTCGCCCACTAGAACAGCTCACTTGTTTGGTCTTTATGAAAAAGTTCGAAACAGTAAACTTCTGAAAGAGTAATATGAGGTCGAGTAAAAATAAAATTAAAAGTTCCAATTAGGATCAATAAAAAATATTTTAAAAAGTTTTGATCTAATAAAAATTGATAAATAATTTTGGTTACTAGTATTTTTTTTGCAATTTTTTAATTTTAGCTATAGAGCTTTTATTAGATATAAAGTAGTCGTTCAAAATACTATAAAGGAGTCCCCTTCATTCTATCACTTAGAAAATAGTTTGGGATGATTTGATTATAATTTTGACTATGCATATTTTTATTTTTAATTGTTTTCGAGTGGTCTACTTTAGGTATTCTACCTTTAGATTTGATCTTGTGATCTGTAACAATACATTTTTAGACTCTTGCTTTCTCTACTAATCCATATTTAGTACTGTTAACCTTAATCCAGCGGTTTCTTAATATCCTCACTTTATCTCATCTGTGATCTTGCTCTTTTTCCTGCTATTCCAGTTATTCTCAATATATTATCTACCTATTTCTCCTCACATGAGTTTATTATTCTCATATTGATATTCTCTACCTTGCATCTCCGTCGTATATCTGTACTTCTACCTCTGCTCCATAGTATTTTACCATCGATTTTTTTTAAGGATTTCATATATTTTCATATATCTGCTGGTTCTAACATTCTGTTTGTCCTCTCTTTGTTATGACGTGTTTCTGACTCGTATGCACTTATTGGTCTGATGACTATTTTGTAAATGCTTGCTTTAATTTTTTTTCCGTTTACTTCTCCATATTGTTTCAATTAGGCAACCTGAGGCTCTATTTGCCCTATTCACAGTTTTTATCTTAGTAGATTTGCTATTACAACCATGAATTTTGTGTTTTTTTTTTTTGGTAAATTTTGTCTTTTTTAAGGTTATATACGTATTAAATGGTGCAGCATACGTTGTAAATTATCTTCAATTTGAGAAATTAGTATTGCGTCGTCTGCATACCAAATTACTTTAAGTTGCTTCTTCCCATTTGATAACCTTTTTTCGTTCTTACAACTTATAGGAGGACTCAGGTAATTCCCTTATCTCATCTTATTGCCAGCTTCGCTCCAATTGTGCCAGTTAGTTCTTCTTTGACTTTTACTTTTATTGTGCTGTTCGGGTAGACGTTTTCGATCGTTTTGATTATTCCTAGAGGTATCTCTGTTGTATTCTATAAGTGAATCTTCTTCTTCTTCTTCTTCTTCTTCTTCTTATGCAATCCACTAATGGATGTTCGCGATCACGTTTGACCATTTTTCTCGATCCCTTGCAGTATGTATTAGGTCTCCTAGTTTTTTTAGTCATGTCCATTGTTTGACATTACGGAGCCATGACATTTTCTTCCTGCCCACTCCCTTCTTCCTTCGATCTTTCCTTCAATTAAGGTTTGCAGAAACTGGTATCTTTTATTTCTGATTAGGTGCTCCAGGTATGCCGTTTTTCCCTGTTTAATTGTTCATAGCAGTTGTCGTTCTGTACCAATTCTTCTCAGGATTTCTTCATTTGTTATTCTTGCGGTCCAGGGAGCTTTAAAGATTCGTCGAAAAATCCACATCTCAAATGCCTCTAGCTTATTCATTGTGTTTATTTTTAAAGTCCATCCTTCCATGCCATATAGGAGCACCGACCATATATTGCATTTTGTGAATCTTAGTCTTAGGTTTAGGTCAAAGTCAGAGTTCGTAAAGACGTTTCTGAATTTCATGAATGCACTTCTGGCCCTTTCTATCCGACATTTAATTTCCATATCCGACATCCAGTCTTCACATAGCCAGGTTCCCAGGTACTTAAACTTTCTTACGCGCTCTACATCTTGGTTGTTATCTGCTAGTCTTGCATTTTGATGATGACATAATTGACGGCTGATTATAAGGAACTTCGTCTTTTTTAAGTTGATACTAAGTCCCATGTTCTCGCTATGCTCTCCAATTTTATTAAGAAGGTTTTGGAGGTCTTCTATATTGTCTGTTATTAAGACCGAGTCATCCGCATATCGTATATTATTGACCCAGGTACCCTTTACTTTGATGCCTCTTTCGCATTCCTCAAGAGCTTCCTGGAAGATAATTTCTGAATATAAAATGAACAGTAGTGGGGAGAGAATGTATCCCTGTCTTACACCTCTGAGAATTTTTTGAGCTTGCGTTGTTTCATTATCCACCTTGACGACAGCTGTTTGATTCAAGTAAAGAGCTTCTATGCAATGAATGTCTTTTTGATCTATGTCAAGTTGTTTTAGTATATGTACGAGTTTATGATGTACTCGATCGAAGGCTTTTTCATAATCTATAAAGCACATCATTACATCTTTCCTTTGATCGTAGCAGTTCTGAGCTAGCACTTGGGTTGCAACTAGTGATTCCCTGGTACCCAGGCCTTTTCGAAATCCAAATTGTGAGCAACCAATAACCTTATCGCATTTTGTGGAGATTCTGTAGTGAAGAACTTTGAGGAATATTTTTAAAGAATGACTCATCAGACTTATCAGTCGGTGGTCTTGACACTTTGTTGCGTTGTTCTTTTTTGGCATAGGGATAAAGGTAGATACAAGCCATTGGACATGGAATTTTCCTTTTTTATAGATTTGGTTAAAAAATCTTTGGAGTATCGTAATTCCCTCTTCATCTAACAATCTGAGTAACTCAACAGCAATTTGATCAGGTCCAACTGCTTTCCCGTCTTTCGAGGTATTTATTGCTCTAGTAATTTCTTCAATTGTGATCTCGGGACCAGATAGGTTGTTAATATCTATCACTTGTTCCTGAATGACTTCTATCTCAGGCCTCTTGTCTGCAAAGAGATTTTTGATGTATTTTTCCCCTATGAGTTTCCTCTCTCTATCATCTTCTGCCATTTTTCCTTGTTCATTTTATAAGTTAGAAAACTTCTTTTTGCTGTATATTCCAGCTACCTCCTTTAGTTTTTTATGTAGATTGTGGTCATCATGTTGTTTTTGTAACTGTTCCATTTCCTCACACTGTTTCTTTAGACACTTATTTTTTTGCCGTTCTTATCTCTCTTCTTATGCGTTGTTGTTGTTCTCGATATTTGTCTCGGTTCCCTTGGTTTTTATGTTTTCTTCTTTCTTCGAACATTGCCAGGATTTCGTCAGTCATCCAACTTTTCTTTTGTATTTTTTGTTTATAACCTAATTCTTTTTTAACTGTATCCGTCATTGTTTCCTCTATGGCTCTCCATGTGTTATCCAAATTAACTTCTCTTTCTAGTTCTACTTTTGTATTCTTTGTTAGGTCTTTGTTTAATTTCATACTTAATTCTCTTCTGGTATTCTCATCTTTAAGTTTAGCATAGTCTATTGTTGGTTTTGGTTTGCGTCTCCTCATATTAGTGATTTTTATTTTTAATTCTGCTAGGAGAAGGACATGGTCTGATGGGACATCGGCGCCAGGGTATGTACAAGTTCTAGTTATTGATGATCCAAATCTTTTATTAACCATTATGTAATCGATCTGGTTTCGAACTATACTCTGGGGGCGGTCCGCTGGGGCTTTCCATGTATATAATCGTCTAGGTGGTAGCTTGAACCAGGTATTAGATATTTTCATATCTTCCTCTTGGCAAAATTGATATAGTCGTTCGCCTCGGTCATTTCTCTCTCCCAGACCGTACGGGCTTATTAAATCGTCGTCTCTACCTCTCCCTATCTTGGCATTAAAGTCGCCCATTATGAGGTTTACTTCATGTAAACTACACTGGGGTGCAAAATTAGCCGAACACCTTAAAAATGGGTCATTTTTGATGTCTGGAATTTCCTAAACCTGTTGTCCGATTTAAGTTAATTTTTAAATATGTGATAGCCTTATTCTTTGGCAATATTGCTGTAATAGTATTGTTGCTAAACAGTTAAATTTTCATTATATACCGGGTGTATCAATAAAACTGTGTTTTTTTCTCAAAGTTCGCATCACCCTGTGGAATATTCTAGCGTTTATAAAATACTGAAATGAAAATCTAACTATAGCCTCATGTTTTCTCAACATTTTGTTTTTTGATTCATTCGCTTATGTTGGATAATAGAAAAGTTAGATACTTTATCAATTAGCCATGTTTTCCTCAATACTGCGTGTTTTTAAATAATAATTGGCAAACTTTAAGGGGTAATTCTGCATGAAAAAATAATGACAGTTTGCTTTATCAACGATATGTCTGCAAATGCTTCATTTCCGAGATAGGGGGTGTTGAAAGTTTTCTTACAAACTGACGATTTATTTATTGCTTTAAAACCGGTTGAGGTATACAAATGAAATTTGGTGGGATTTAAGAAGTAGTTATTGCTCATTTTTGACATACAATTAAGAATTTAATATTCACCATTGACGCGCATACGGGTAATATGAGGGCTTATATTACCTGCATGCGCGCCAATGGTGAAATATTAAATTCTTACTTGTATGTCAAAAAATGTACAATAACTACGTCTTAACACACGCCAAATTTCATTTGCATATCTCAACTGGTTTTTAAGCAATAAATAAATCGTCAGTTTGTAAGAAAAATTTCAACACTTCTATCTCAGAAATGAAGCATTTGCGGACATAGGTTTATAAAGCAAACTGTCATTATTTTTTCATGTAGAATTACCCCTTAAAGTTTGTCGCACTTAATTAGAAACACCCTGTATTGATAAATAACATGGCTAGCTGTTCAATTTTTTAACTTTTTTATCGTCTTACTTAAGCGAATGAATCAAAAAACAGAATGTTGAGAAAACATGAGGCTATAGTTGGGTTTTAATTTGAGTATTTTATAAATGCTAGAATATTCCACAGGGTGATGTAAAGTTTGAGAAAAAAACACAGTTTCATTGGTACATCCGGTATGCAATGAAAATTTACCTGTTCAGCCACAATATTATTACAGCGATATTGATAAAGAATAAGGCTATAACATATTAAAAAATCACTTAAATCGGACAACAGGTTTAGGAAATTCGAGAAATCAAAATTGACCCATTTTTAAGGGTTCCGGTTAGTTTTGCACCCCAGTGTATAAGCGAATAACGCCCTTTAATTAATTAATTAATTAATTAATTAATGATTTTTCTTGTACCTGCCTCATCATAAATAGAGCGTCGGTGCATATTCTTCCCGACCTAAAACCTTGTTGTCCTTCTGCTAGTAAGCATTATAATTTCAATTAGTTTATTTTTAATCACTTTGGTTGTTAGTTTTAGCGTTGAGTTTCATAAATTAATTCCTCTGTAATTCTCCGGATCCGATTTGTCTCTCTTTATCAAGAGAGGTGTCAGGATACTTGATTTCCATTCTTGTGGTATTATGTATGGTTCTATTATTGTTTTGATTAGATTTAATAGTTGTTTGGCCTTCTTGTTAATGTGCGTACCCGCGACGCAGGTTAGTGATCATCATGACAATATTTATCCAGTCTGAAGCAGCACGGAAAACTTGTGTTTGAACCCGGTTCTTAGATTGTTTAACCAGGATGTTTTTCTTATTTCTGGACCTTGCTTTGCAAATATTTTTCCTTCCAGGATAGCTTGTAGGAGGGCATATTATCTGAATCCATTTCGCATAATGTGTCCAAATTATTATAGCTGTCGAAATCTGATAGTGATCAGTACCTCTAGGTTCTTCTTAATTCTTCCGAGAACTTCCTTATTGTGACTCGGTCAGTCTACGGGATCTTAACTGTTCTCCCATGTACCTATGTCTTCCGCGTATATGCTTTCAATCTTCTGCGCATATCTTTGATCAAATTTCACGGATCAATACCACAAAAACGACAGAGAAGATGTAACATCGCAGCATCTGTTGTTTGGTCAGTTCAGTTAGATGTTGCTTCAAAATGGTCTCATAATTAACAAAAACTAACTGCGTCAAATGTAATCAACTAGTCATCATTATAATCAGTAATATTACAGTCCTAATTGAATATTGACCTTTCGTAGACGGTTTATCCAGTCGCCTCCGTTCGTTGTCAATTTTCACTAATTTTCCTCGCACTTGACTGTTGTTCTGTCAATTAGAAGAAAGGAGGATAAAAACATACATACCTATAAAATAATTATTTAATCGTTAAATAATTAAACGCCAATCGGTAATTTAAAAAGACAAAATTTTAGATCAATTTCTCTGAAATATATGGGTACATCAGTTGAAGAAATACAAACAGATCAAGTACTTACAAGTTACAGAAAGCGCAGCCAGACAATTAGTACACATAACATCGTTTTTACAGTACACCAATCGCCCGACTTCAAAAACAGACTTAGTATACAAGAGAAAAGTTTACAAAAAAGTTTACTTAGTATACAAAAAGTAGCGTCAATACAACTGTGCAAGGCGAAAGCTTTCAAAGGTTTACGGCAGAAAGAGAGAACGTGTGTACCTTGACTGATCCAGTGTCGTCGTTGTGTGTATGTAAAGCCTGACCTTGAGCCTGAGAAATAGCGCTAGCCTGAGTCTGCGGTCCGAGGCAGGTGAAGTGTGCGTTTGTGGGTAGTGAAAATTGTGATTGGTTGTGCTCCTGTCACATAAAACTCTTAACTGTGACCTGGACAAGAACATATTGGAGAATTAGTTGTTTTACATTCACATAGTATTTTCCCTTTCCCTCCCATTGTTAGCGAGATTAAAGAGGTTTTCGAGCATTAAGCTAGGAATTACATCACAAGATGATAGAATTAGCATTGAAAATATATAATAAAGATATTTTTTAATTTGTGTTAGCATACGAGTGGTGTTTGATAAATACACAATAAAAGACAGAGATGTTGCCAATTTAGAGCATTTTTTATTGTTCTGTAGAAGTATCGTTAAAAATTGGGTAGGTTAGTAGAGAAACTGTATTCGTACTAAAAATGTGAATACAGAGATGATAAAATATGCATTAAGACAACTATACTTGCTTCATTAACTATTATTGCCTCAATCTTTTGACAACATTATTTTTCAGTCACTTTTTACAAACCTCTACTGGGGTAAACAGTAAAAATCTAAGTTAAATATCGAAAATAGGAGAATAACACACTTTATTTCCAGCTTATGTTGATTTCACTAGGTTTTTTATACCATAATGGAGCGCCAGATATTGGGTGTCTCCTTGAGAGACCTAATCCCAAACGAAGAAATACGTCGTAGAAACAAAAAAACAGATGCTGTCGAAAGAATCGTCGCTAAAGTGGAATTGGGCAGGACACGTCTCCAGATTATCATGCAACTGATGGACAAAACGCATTATCCAGTGGAGACCACGAGAAGAAGCACTACGGAGCAGAGGACGCACACCAACCAGATGGACCGACGATCTGAAGCGCGTTATTAGTAACTGGATGCAAGGTGCTCAATGAGATGGAAAGAGCTGAGGGAGACCTATGTCCAACAGTAGACACGTACAGGTTGATATTAAGTATAATGATTTATACCATAATACATAAAGAATATTGGTATAAATTGGTGTACTTTACTCATCCATTCCAATTTTTACCGCATTCATTCGCTGTCCCTCTTTCTTTTAACGGCCCAAACTCATTTATGTAAATCATAACTGATTTAATGCAGTTTTATAGAATTTTCCCTTCAGTATCTTGGAATTTTTCTGTGACATAACATATTAAACCCTTCTTTTCACTCTATTTATCCACTCCTTAGTTGTACTACTACATCGATTCTGTTGCTAATTCAAGCATATCATCTCCAGCTTCCTTTCTAGTCTCTTGAATGTAAGAAATTTGTACACTGCTTCTTTCAAGCGCCACTTTCATTTCCATACCCTCATCTGCAAGACTTCCAATATTCCAAGACTCTATACTATTTTTTCAAACCTTCTTCTATATCGATTTACTCCGACGCCTTCCGACTCCTCACCGCCATTCTTCTCTGTTTAACCATTGACCTGGAGGGATTTCTCTTTCCTCTAGTTCTTTTTCAATTCTCTCCCTCCAGCGTCTTCTCGGCCTTCCTCTTTTCCTTCTCCTTGTGGTGTCGACGCCAAAATCTGTTTAGACATACTGTCATCTGGCATTCTCTGTACATGGCCGTACCATATTAATCGTTTTGTTTTTATGTCATCAATTATTGTATGTGTGACTCCCATCATTTCTCGTATTCTCCCATTTGGTATCCGATCTCTTCTTGATTTGCCTGCTGCTCTTCTCCGAAAGTCCAATTATGTTACAGTAATATTTTCTCTGTTCTTTGTTTCAAACCTGTAACCCGAAAATCCGAACGGGCGGAGGTTCATTTTGCTCTTGGACTTTTGGAAGGGAGTTCGTTAAGGGGGGTCCGAAAAAAAAATCTATCCTTAGAAAAACTCGAAATCGTCAGATTAAGATATGGTAAGTTAAGTACATGCAAAGCAGTGTATATTTCAAAAATTTGACGATTTGAGATAAGAAAATGGGTGAGTCACAAAGTTTCACAAAAAAGCGAATATTTCGCGAAATGAACGTCAGATCGAAAAACTGAAAACTACGTGTTCAATATTTTTCAAAAATCTATCGAATGATACCAAACATGACCCCCACGGAGAGGGGTGAGAGGTAAATTTAAAATTTTAAATACGAACCCCTCAAAATTTCGCGAAATAAACATCACATCGATAAACTGAAAAATACACGTAATCAATATTTTTGAAAAATCTATCGAATAACACCAAACACGACCCCCATCGACGTGGGGGTTACTTTAAAATCTTAAATAGGTACGCTCTGCTTTTATTGCAAGTTTACTTACATGAAAATAAGTAACTTTTATTTGAGACATTTTTTCGAATTATGGATAGAGGACGCTATAATAGAAAAAAACGATTGTTGGAAATGGAAAATTAAATTAAAAATGGAAAGTCCCCCACTTTATGGGAAACTTAACTTTCTTTGGTTTTAGGACCTACTCTTCACAACCCAATAGGTCCCCATAACGCTCGAGTAACTGCAAATTTAGCATACTTTCCTCCCATACTATAATAACTATAACATTTCAAGATTTAAAATTTCAGTTTATCACTTATAGGTCTGGATCCCGCGTATGAAAAAAAAGTTGATTAATAGCAAGCTGAAAATTTGTTAATAGCTTAAGGGTGTCTAGTCGGATAAACTTTGATATATGGTAACACTGGAACAGGGGCAGTTTTAATTGTGGAACAGGTTAAAAATTTGGAACGGTCAGACCACGAAAACGGCACATTTATTTTGTCCGACAGAACAGACTTAAATTCTCCGAACAGAGATTAAACTCTCATGCAAAAATCAGACTGCTATTTATCACCAAATGAGCGTTTTAATGAGTGGAACATGTAGAATATGTCAAATGACAGGAATTATGACAGGTGATAAACAGCAGTCTGATTTTTGCATGAGAGTTTAATCTCTGTTCGGAGAGTTTAAGTCTGTTCTGTCGGACAAAATAAATATGCCGTTTTCGTGGTCTGACCGTTCCAAATTTTTAACCTGTTCCAGAATTAAAACTGCCCTTGTTCCAGTGTTCCCATATATCAAAGTTTATCCGACTAGACACTCTTAAGCTACTAACAAATTTTCAGCTTGCTATTAATCAACTTTTTTTTCATACGTGGGATCCAGACTTATTACTGTAATTTTATTAAACTATGTATTACAAAAAGCAGACATATACAGGCCAAGCCTTCCAAAAAGCTTAGAACTGAGTTGCCATATTTAAGCTTGCTGGAAAAGGCACCCTCTCACCCCCGTACGATCCATTAATTTTTTTAAATGACTTCCACCTTTGTTACCACCTCCATACAATAGTCTGTCGCTAATAAATGGCAGACATTTTGAACAATAAATTATTATTGTATAATAGGCCTGGATCCTTGATTAATATCAAGCTGAAGATTTGTTAATAGCTTAACGGTGTCTAGTCGGACAAACTTTGATGTGCGGGAACACTAGAACAGGGGAATTTTTAATCGTGGAACAGTTTAAAAATTTGGAACGTCACATTACGAAAACGTCCCATGTATTTTGTCTGACAGAACATCCAATTGATTTGTTACCTATTCATTAAACTCTCATGCAAAAATCAGACTGCTATTACTAACCAACATGATTCCTGTCACTTGACATGTTCTTCGTGTTCCACTCATTAAAATGCCCAGTTGGTGATAAACACCAGTCTGATTTTTGCATGAGAGTTTAATGAAATGGTAACAAATCAATTGGAAGTTCTGTCCGACAAAATACATGGAACGTTTTCGTAGTCTGACGTTCCAAATTTTTAACCTGTTCCACAATTAAAACTTCCCCTGTTCCAGTGTTCCCATACATCAAAGTTTGTCCGACTAGATACTGTTAAGCTATTCACAAATTTTCAGCTTGCTAATCATCAACTTTTTTTTGATACACGGAATCCAGGTCTATAAATTTTTGATAGTGAAATGTTCATTCTGAATATTTGTGATAAAATTGTAAAAAAAATAATTTTTTTTCTATTCAATTTTCTTACTTTTTGTATTTTTCTCATAAACTAATATAAACATCATGTGTAACACATTTTTGAAATAAGTACAATGAGGAGAATCCAGATATCAAATAAAAAAAGTGATAGTAATTTAAAAAAATTTAAGGCATGGTACGGGGGATAATAGGGTGCCTTTCCCAACAAGCTTTGGCATAATGTCTCCCCCTTTAGTGGTTCAAAAGTTATTTAAGGTGGATAGTTTTATCTGAAAAGCACTGTATATTCTTAATAACTGCGTTAGGCGTTAGATTATTATCTATAATATGTGACAAAATGTCATCCAGTGACAACTGATCCTAATATATAGTTCGAGTTTTCCAAATATTCGCTTACTTCCTTCCTAAATGTGTCTACACATACTGCAGCAAAGTTATAAAGAGATGCGCCGACTGATAGTTCGATACAAGCACCATATATCTTCAAAACTAATACAATAAGACAATCTAGAGGAGGAAATCTATCGGAATAATCAAGCATGCAAACTCCTTCAACTCACGCGTTTTGATAATCCATCTTCTTGCGGGTAATAAAACACTTTGACACATAAAAATCTGATAAATACAAGGGCTGCTCTAAAATTTTTGGGGGAGGCTAATATTAACATGACATAAAAAAACACAGTATATATTAAATCGGTTTTATAGCGTTCTACGCCTTTCCGTTCTTAATAGCCACTCCTGTCTATTGTGGCAGTCTACCTCTCTTAGATTTCTTTCAGACATCGCCTTGGAGATGCCCTTTATCCATGTAGTTGCTGGTCTTCCTCGTTTTCGTTTTTCTGTGGGGGTCCATTCTTACACTTTTTTGGGGATTCTTCTTTCCTCCATTCGTCTTACTTGTCCGTACCATACTAGCTGTTGTTTTTCCATGTCATATTATTGTTCTTTCTATTTCCATTTATTGTCTAATGGCATCGATTCTTATGTGTAATACTAGTCTAGATCTTCTCGGTGACCTTCTCCAAAAATTCCATCTCAGTGGCTAGTAATTTATCTTTCTACTTTTTGGTTAATTGCCAGACTTCATCACCACAGGTTAACACTGGTTTTAATATTGTGTTGTAAATTCGGTTTTAATTTTCTGTTATTATATTCTTGTACCACGGTACCGAATTCAGTGTACAAAAAAACAAAAGAATAATGCTAATTATTGCTCTTGTAGTGAAAATAGTTGTATTCGTAATAGTCGAGGCATTGAAGGATTGAAGTGTCGATTTTTTTGCAGTAAGACGGATTTTAATACGGATTGGTGAGAATGTCAGGAAACTTTGTGAACTAATGTAATGAATAAGAAATCTCAAATTGCATTTGTGCATAAGAAAAATGCATTTCAAAAATGCATTTCGGTAAATAGTGGGAAAAATCGACTCAATTCTCTAACTCGGGGGTTTTTGGGGTCGCTGAAAACGAATATGAGGTCGGCGAGAGTGTGCAAACTACCTGGTGCCTGCAGCGGGTGTAATAAACGTCTTCCTCTGGAGTATTGTGGTAATTTATCATATAATTGGATTAAACTCATTACTCGGTGGTTTTTAGGGTCGCTGAAAATGAATATGAGGTCGGCGAGAATGTGCAAAGTACCTGGTGCCTGCAGTGGGTGTAATTAACGTCTTCCTCTGGAGTATTATGGTAATTTATCATATAATTGGCTTAAACTCATTACTCTGGGGGTTTTTGGGGTCGCTGAAAATTAATATGAGGTCGGCGAGAGTGTTCAAACTACCTGGTGCCTGCAGCGGGTGTAATAAACGTCTTCTTCTAGAGTATTATGGTAATTTATCATATAATTAGTTTAAACTCGTTATTCGAGGGTTTTGGGGTAATCTATTTTCTTCGATGTAACTATAGTGATCGAAAAGGGTGGTATTTTTATTATAAATAAACATAAATTTTTATTATTATAATATATTTATGGTTAAAAAAGTTCATTATACAAAATTTATCGTAATTTATCTTTAAAATTCATTTTCTTCATCATTATCATCTTCTTCTTCATTATTGCCTTCCTCTCTCGAGTCCAATGCAATATCTGTGCAATCAGAGCCTGCATAATTTTTGTAGGCTAAATTGCAAACTAACCTATGCTTCCTGCATCCGCATATGTTGCCGCAGTCTGACTTACAACTACAAAATATTAAATTTAAAATGTATGGAGGACCAGGTGGCTGAGTCATTCTAACTGGAATTAGTACATTATTTTGTAATTCCCATCCCCAATCGGTTGGGTTCATGTTACTGTCCTCTCCATGCAGCCAAGTTTGTGTTTGTAAATATACCCTTTTTAAATGCTCGGTAAACAGATGAAAGAATTTTTTTAATGACAATCTTTTTATTTTTGGCAATAGCCATTAAGTACATTCTGTATCTAGTAATTTTCTCTAAAGGCAAAACCACATCATTCACTTGCGCCTTAATTCAAATTGCTTTAAATGATATGAAATTAGAATTTAGTCGTTGTAATATTTATTTTTAGCGACCCCAAAGACCCCCGAGTAACAAGTTTGGGCCAATTATTTAACAAATTATTATAATAGTCCAGAGGAAGACGTTTATTACACCTGCTGCAGGCACCAGGTAGTTTGCACACTCTCGCCGACCTCATATTCATTTTCAGCGACCCCAAGAACCCCCGAGTAATGAGTTTAAGCCAATTGTATGATAAATTACCACAATACTCCAGAGAAAGACGTTTATTACACCCGCTGCAGGCACCAGGTAGTTTGAACACTATCGCCGACCTCATATTCATTTTCAGCGACCCCAAGAACCCCCGAGTAATGAGTTTAAGCCAATTATATGATAAATTACCACAATACTCCAGAGGAAGACGTTTATTACACCCGCTGCAGGCACCAGGTAGTTTGTAAACTCTTGCTGACCTCATATTCGTTTTCAGCGACCCCAAAAACCCCATGAGTAATGAGTTTAGGCCAATTATATGATAAATTACCACAATACTCCAGAGGAAGACGTTTATTACACCCGCTGCAGGCACCAGGTATTTTGCACACTCTAGCCAACCTCATATTCGTTTTCAGCGACCCCAAAAACCTCCGAGTAAGAAAATTGAGTCAATTTTTCCCACTATTTACCGAAATGCATTTTTGAAATGCATTTTTCTTATGCACAAATGCAATTTGAGATTTCTTATTCATTACATTAGTTCACAAAGTTTCCTGACATTCTCACGAATCCAACGCACAAAAATGCATTAAAATCCGTCTTACTGCACCAAAAATCGACAGTAAGGACTATTTTTGTGCTTCAATGCCTCGACTATAATATTTTTCACAAAGTTACAACATGAAAGTGGGTAAATAATACCGGTTATAGCCTAAGACCGGTTTTTTCTCCGTAATACTTGTTTTTTCACGTTGTTTTTTGCCCCGGTTATAACCGATTTTTTCTTTAAAGTAATAATCGGTCAAAACCGAATAAGTTAGGCTTCCGCGCGCGAAAAATTTAAGTGGACTAAAACTAAAAAAATTATTTTTGATCCCAATTGGCTAATTCCAATTTCCAGTTCCCCTTACCCATCCCACTATGCAGATAAAAACCGGTATAACAGAAACCGATGTTACCATTACGATAGGAAGCCAGCAGGATGAGGACCATGCCCACAATATAGTGTCTAACTATTGATCGACATAAGGAAAAATGGTTTACGAAACTGAGGGTGTTGTACTTGCCATTCAAGATCAGGTTATTCTTCATCTGCTTTTTCCTCTTTAAGCAATGTTGCTTATTCATTCGGCAACCATGGAAGTTTGTCAGTCCATCTTTTGCGTGGTCGTCCAATTTTTCTTCTGCCGATTTCTACCTTATCTCTTGACACTAGGGTCGCCCCCATTCAGCTTATGTGGTTATTCCATTATTTCTTTCTATTTAGTGTGTATTTCTTCACTCACACTGTACTTTACCATTTTCTTCTAATGTTTTCACTCCTCTTTCGATCTGAGTACACCCTTTATCTGAAATGTTTTAGAATTCTCTCCCAGTGTCCTAAAATTTCCATTTTTCTTTTAGTTACTCTTTCAGTATTGCGGAAAATAATTTGATAGTTGTATTTACGAACAATATTCCCAATGATTTTTTAAATTCTAGTCCTCCTTTGATGATTTGTATTGTTTTTCAACTCCATTTAACTATATTTTTAATGGAGTTTGTATAATATTTAAATCAAATATATGCGGAAGCGTTTCTGTAAAGACTTTAAACCTATTACATGCAATAATCAGATTAAGAAGTATTTACAAACAACTTATCATACTATTAAAGTGGTAGTTTAAAAGTGCATGACATTAATCTTTAGCTTTTTAAATGCTTTAAATTGTCGTTGAAAGATGTAAAATAAAATTAATACCAAACATATTGTGTTATTTTATATATACAACGATATAGGGTGTGTCAAAAAAAAACGGGAAAAAATAGGAAATTTTGGTTATAAGAACTTTCACTAAGAGTTGAAGTTAAACCATTAACGATTTTAAGAGTTTGGAGGAGATGGTCCAATCAGAATTATCGGCTTCGTGGAGGATCTGGACGACCTAGACGCCATCTTCGACTTCTTGCTTTCAGAAATAGATGGAACAGTGTACATCAAGTAAGAGATGACTTAGTTATATTTGGAGGACGGGTAGTTTCAAGAAGAACAGTTAATTAAATATTACCTGGAATAGGAGTAAGAGCTTACAATCTGTTTTTGATGTTACCTTTGACACCACAGTATAAGGCTCGACGCTTAGAATGATGCAGAGCTCAGCAACTGGAATGACCAATGGAATTTTGTCTGCTTCAGTGATGAGTCTAGGTTTAGTTTGGGTGGCTCTAGTGGGCGCATAAGGGTAAGACGTTTTCGTGGCGAGAGACGAGATATAGACTTAGCTGTTGAACGTCATACTGCAAGACAACGAAGCATTTTCGTATGGGGTGCTATATGTTTGGGAAGCAGATCACCTCTAGTTCCTATAAATGGCGGCACTCTGACTGCTCGACGATATTTTGGTGAAGTACTCCAAACGGTTTTACATCCGTACCTACAAACCATTCCAAATGCGATCCTCCCACAGGATAACCCAAGACCCTCATATTGCCCGTGAAACCATGAAGTTCATAAAAGAATCTGGTATAGAGACCTTGGAATGACTATCACATCTATCGAAAATGTGTGGGATATGGTAGGTCAAAACCTAAATCGATTGCCACGTCCTCAATCAAACTTAGAAAACCTGTGGAATGACATAAAAATAATATGGATAAGTATTCAGCAATATGATATAGACCACTTATTTCGATAAATGACCCACAGAGTAACTGGGTGTATAGAATATCGAGGAAGAGCCACTCATTATTAACTTTTTAACGAAAATGACGTTGCCAAGTTTGTAATGTAATCAAATAATAAGAATATTATAGTATTCTTCCATCAATAAATTTACCAGATTACCATGTTTACAAAATATGTTATTCCACGTCTGCAAGATATTTTGCAAGTCTTCTTCTTTTTCTGACATAACAACTATGTTATCTACGAATGCACATTCCGAAATGCTTACAATTTGGAGATGCCTGTACCTTATATTCAATTTCTGTAGTTTTGATGTACAATCTTTCATGATTTCGTCCATAAAGATGTTGAAGAGGGTTGGGCTCTTAACACCCCCTTACCTTAGTCCTTCAGTTGTTTTGAATTCTGTTAATTTCATATTTTTATAAATTATGTAGTTCCTCTTATATAAATTTTTTGATGATTTCAACTAGTTTTTCCTCAACACTTCTTCCTATCAAACCGTCCCACACAGTTTGACATTTAAACATGTCGAATGCCTTTTCCAGGTATATGAAGGCCATATATGCTTTGTTTTTAGACAGTAAGTTTTTTCCAATTTTTTGTTTTACCGTGAAAATATGATTTAGTATTCCATGTCCCTTTCTAAAGCCTTTTTTGCTTCATTTAAAGTTGTGTCTCTGATGTTTCATAGATTTTAAGTGAAAACTATACAATCAAGATGCAGTAAAATAAACAAACCAAGACACGTTAAATGCTACTAGGAGCAGTTCAGAATCATAATTTACAATGTATATACATTGTAAATCCCAAGTCATGATTTCCAAAGTTTACACATTGTAAATTATGATTCGGTAGTGCTCCTAGTAGCATTTAACGTGTCTTGATTTGTTTATTTCTACTGCATTTTGATTGTAAATTTAGTGTAAATATTTATTGTTTTTATATCTATTTTTTGAAAATTCACAAGGAAAAGTTTTCCTGTAGTTGGAAAAAGTCATACAAAGAGTCACAAGGAAAAAGTCATACATGACGGCAAGTCATGTATGACTTGCCGTCATACTTTCAACATGTGAACCAGTCAAATCCACAGCTCAGATGTTACCTGGGGCAGATTAGCAAAATATTTTAAGCATCCACGCTTAATGTAGCATTTTAAACCAATGTTTCCTTGACGGACTACTTTTACTGGGCTTTGACCCACATATTTTTGTTAAATAATATTTATCTTGGTGGTTAGCATGTACAATGTAAATTGCACGTAAGCACTGATGATGACTGAGAAACCAGTTGAAAACTAGTTTTAAATATACCTTTTATACAGGATTTTACTGTTTTTTTTATCTATTTTTTGCTTATTTAGCTTCATTCTGCTTACTTAAGCTTTAACAAGCAAGATTTGAACGAAATTAAAACAATATGTGCATAAAATATTCCGGCAAATTTGTTGGTTAAGCATGCTTGTTATTTTCCACAGTTTTCTGCCAATTTTGATGTTTTTGAATGAGTTCGCTTGGTTTGATTTTACGTATTGTTTCCCATTTGGCGTGGATATTCCATCCGGTAAATGCAGGCATCCAGGACGAATTCGAATATATCTGGGATTTGATCCAAATTACAAATACGGTGTAATATATTTTGTTTAATTCATGTTTTGTCAGAAGTTCGGAAACTTTTTGGATTAAATGGAGAGGAAGATGTTGTAGTGTTTTATTTTTGTCTTCGGTGGAGTTCAAATTTTCCGCAAAGTATTCAGAATTATTTATTGCTTGTTGTTGAATAAATATATGATTCGAAGAGTTTTTGGGTTTATATACTTTTATGCATTTCCGTTTTAAAAATTTATGAAACTGGAATTAATAACAGCCACGTGGATCACAGAAGGAGTTCCAGGAGGCTTAAAAAAAGCAATTGTATGCCCAATCCACAAGAAGGGGGACAAACTTAGCTACAAAAATTATAGTGGCATATCCTTACTCTGTTTGAGTTATAAGGTATTTACATGGATCATAAACCGGAGATTAAGTCATTTCACAGAACAAATTTTAGGAGAACCAGGCCGTACTCAGACTAGGACGATCTACTATTGACCAGCTACTCAACGTAAAACTAATATAAGCTAAAGACTTGCAGCCTAAATCAAAGGGAATAATAAATAATGTTCTACACGTGGATTGTCCAGTAGCATTTCTTCGTTAATATTATGTTATCAAATAATTTTTTGCTTTTTTATCACTATTGGTATAGTTTAAGTGGGTTAGATTATTTGGACTGAGATATGTCCAAATGGCCAAATTATATGCCTTAATAGTATTTTGCTGTAGAAAATGATTAAAGTTGATTTTTTTTCGTTTTTTGTTAGGCCATAACTAATGGAACACTGAAACGATACAACCGTTAAATTCTTCTTTGGTGCACTTCATTACTAGAAGTTCGCGATCTTTATCCATTATTCTGACTTTACAACCATGTGTGGATCCTAGCCTCATCAAAAATTATTTTCCAGTCATCCCTATCCATCACCTTCCACCGTAAAGCAAGTAATCCCATATTTCTCACGTCTTCATCGATTCCTTCCATCACGTCTTCCTTTCCTTCTCTAGGTTCCAATGTTCTCCGATGGGTCTATCGAGGAGCATTTTTCTAGCTGGGTGAGTTTGTTCCATCTTCGTATCCACTTCAGAGGTGTTGAGGTGTTATTGTTATGTATTTTACGATATCTGGATCGAAATTAGATCCATAGTTGAAAAGGCAAGAGACGCTTATAGAAGAATGTCTAAGGTGACAGAGAGCTAAACTTGGCACTTCGGATCCGCCTACTTCGCTTCTACGTGTTCTCGGTCTTACTTTATGGTGTCGAGTCCTGGACTGTGAATAAAATCGATCTAAATTGCGTTGAGGCTTTCAAAATGTGGTGCTATAGCTGAATTTTAAAAGTATCTTGGGTGGAGAGGATTCGAAATTCCAAACTACTAGAACTTCTCAGCAAGACTACTAGGATTATAAAAAGCATCAAGAAGAAAAAGCTGGAGTACTTCGGACATGTAATCAGAGGTCTCAAATATAGGTTGTTACAAAATAACTGCATTGTAGGCAAACGCAGTCCAGGATGAAGAAACGCTTTATGGTTTAAGAATGGAAGAGGTTGGTTTGGTATTAATACAAGCATGCTATTTAGGTGGCATTGAATAAAATTGAATGAATATAGCTATGAAGACAAACGTTTTAAAAGGACATGGCATACGAAGTAGATATCTGGTTCCTGGTATATTCTATAAAGTTCGAAGTTGTATCGTCATCCACACACTCCATTGTCATCCACCGCTCCGTAGTCCTTAGTATTTTATTTGTGAAACATCCTAATATGTTTCCATTACTTATTGTGACAGTCCAGTTCTCCGAACCACATGTTAGAACTGGCCATAGTGGCCATATTATTGTTTTGTAGAGATTTACCTTTGTGTTTCTTGATATAATTGAGGATTTAAGGAGATTTAGCTCAAGATAGCACTTCTTATGCGTGAAAATTCTGAGGTTTATCTTTTTTTTTATCAGAACCGTACCAAGCAGCCACATGAACATATCATTCCCTATATAAAAAAATTCTTAAATAAAAACGAAATAACAAGGAAAACAAAAACGGTAATATTTAAAACAATTTACGTACCTATTACTACATATGGAGCAGAGAATTGGGTATTGAACGACAAACAAGAAAAGAGATTGCAAGCCGCGGAAATGAGGTATTTAAAAAAGTTGTGGGAGCTAGGAGAACTGATAAAATACGTAGCGAAGATACTAGAAGGGAATTAAAAGTAAAAAACATTAAAGGAAAAAATTCATGAAAAGAAATAATTAAAAAGGACTGGGCACTTATTTAAAATGAACGACAACAGACAAGGAGAGACCGACCAAGGAAAACGTGGAATAAAAGTGCGATGGAAATATTAAAGAATAGAGGAAAATCGTGGCAGGAAGCCAAAGAATTAGCTATAGAACGAAAAAAGTGGCGTAAGTTCGCAGAGAATAACGAGTAAAGAAGACACCTCGACACCTTCCGGTATAAGAGGACCATCGATTATGTTATATCATCCGAAGCGTGCATTAAGTATAATATAGTGGATTAATTCCATTCAGTTGGGCCCCTGGAGATACCATAAGTCCTGAAGAGACTCCATAGAGGCAGTCGAAAACTCGGTATAGCAAAATATTTTACAAATTTATAATAATTTCCTATCAAATGAAACTTAATATGTAAAATATAAGTATTTTGCGGTCTTAGAAATTAAAACAAAAAAAAATAGTTAATATCAATATATTAAGCGGCTTGTAGTATAGTTCTACAGGATGTTTCATTAATAATTGTCCATATAGTAACTGGAGAAACCTTAGCACAAAATACGAAGATTTAACCCAAAACACTTACATAAAATGTGGTTCCTTGCTGAGTTACACGGTGTTTTATCTAAAAATTTAAAAACTATTTTTGCTCAGTATTTTAAAACTATTCGATGTATCCTGTTCATACTAGGCAGGAAGTATAGGTACTGTACAAGCTACTAAATTATTTTAACCAAACGTTTCTGGCTATTAAAAGAGGCGTACGACGGGGGAAAGTGAATGGTTTACCCTTTCCAAACTCTACGCCACTGGCCAAATTGCTATTATAGTTCAATTTTTGGATTCTCCAATGCTTTCTATAAAAATAATATACTTTTGATTCGTAGCGATAAAGTCATTAGCTTTCGAGATCTCTGAAGTTAAAAATGAAACGACACGGTTATTTTGATTAATGTATTGTGTCGCTTAATTTTTAATTTCAAATATCTCGAAAACTAATCATTTTATCGTTACGAATGAACAGTATATTATTTACATAAAAAGTATTGCAAAATCAAAAAATTACACTAAAATAGCAATTTCGTCACTGACGTAGAATTTGAGAAGGGTCAACCAGCCACTATCCCCTGTTGTACGCCTCTGGTAGTAGCTAGAAACGTTTGTTTATCTTAATTTAGTTCGGTGTACAGTATCTACACTTTCTGCCAAGTATGATAAGGAGGCATGGAAGAAGGAAGAGGAGGCCTATATCCAAGGATGGATGTTTAGGGCTGATTAGATAGATAGATGATAAGGATACGCCAAATAGTTTTAAAGTACTGGGTACAAATAATTTTTAAATTTTAATCATATGAATCATACTATAAATTAATCAAAATAACTGTGCCGTTTCATATTTAACTTCAAATATCTCGAAAACTAATGACTTTATCGTTACCAATAAACAGTACGTTATTTACGTAGAAATATTGGAGAATCTAAAAATGGTACTTAGATAGTAATTCCTCCAGTGGCGTAGAATTTGAGAAGGGTCAACCATTCACCATCCCCTGTCGTACGCCTCTGGTAGTAGCTAGAAACGTTTGTTTATCATAGTTTAGTAGGGTGTCTAGTAGTCGCACTTTCTGCTAAGTATAAAAAGGATACGTAGAATAGTTTTAAAATGCTGATAATATTTTTTAAATTTTTAGATAAAACACCCTGTAACTCAGTAAGGAACCACATTTTATTTAAGTGTTTTAGGTTAATTCTTCGTATTTTGTGGTAAGGTTTCTCCAGTTGCTATATGGACAATTATTAATGAAACACCCTGTCTAATGAAAAAACTCTATAGATTGTATATCACTACCAAGTAAAATATGAGTTTTCATGATTGCTTTTTTCTACGTTTTGACCGTTAATCTTATTTGGGGAGAAAGCTATATAGACGAGCGGCAGCTACCCCTTAAATACCTATAGGAACCTATAGTATGTATAGGTTCCTATACTTATAAGTAGAAACATCAACTTTCAGGTGAATGACCTATTTTGGTCAATTTTTATGTTTTAGATGTCACTAAATACGAATATAAATATTGTGTTTATGCATAATCGATGGAAAATTTTCAAAAAGGAAATTTTAGCGAAACTGAAAATAAATATTAATGATTTTTTGACTTTAACTTGCTGTAATTTTTGGTTTTACAAATGGTTCCTTTTGAAAATGTTAGCATAATCCTTGACCTATTCCCATGCAAATGAAACCTTTCATATATGTGTAAGGGTCTCAAAACACTCAATTTTGGAGCAAAAAAATTTTGGATCTCCGATTTGTCTGAAAATTAGTATATAGCTTCTGCGGGACGTAAAAATAAGATATTTAAGGTCAAAATATCTTCTTCTTCTTTTTTCTCAAAATGTTATTTTATGCGATTCTACAGTGATTAGGTGTTTATTTGAACAAATTTGCATTTTATATCATAAAGTATCAATTGAAAACATAATATTTTAATAGAAGGGACTCAAGAATGTCATTATATGGCATTATAGCAAGTTACTTTGATTCAAAACAAGTTTTTGATCAAATTTTATAGTGTAGAAAACATTAAATACCGTTTTTTACATTTTTCTCCATTGCCAAAATACATTATAATCGATTTGGCTGGAAATTTTCCCACAGATAGCCATAACATAGGACTTTAAGTGGTGAGAAGGATTTGAATTATATTACAATACCAAAAAGTTACATGCAATATCATAATCAAAAATATAGGCGTCTACTGTAAGCACAATTAACTCGAAAATATCGACCTAACGACAAAAATTGTTAAAAATAAATTGTAATAATTGTAAACACGATTTATTTTGAAAAATTTTATTTCCTACCATTTTTGTTGAAAAGTTAAAAATGGCGGAGATTTTGAGCAAAACAGTTTCTCCTTTAAAATCAAGATGGCGGCTAACGTAACGGAGGAATTCATTCGTGATTTTAAATTTAGGCTACTGTTAACTCCCCTAAAGATTAGAAAAATCAAATTTTGGGCAGCTAGGCATGCAAGGTCAAATGCTATCCCGACTGGACTAACATACTTTTGAGTCTGATATTACTGCATGTAACTTTTTTGGTATTGTAATATAAATCAAATCTTTCTGACCACTTAAAGTCCTATATTTTGGCTATCTGTGTGCAAATTTTCAGGCAAATCGATGATGATGTATTTTGGGAATGGAGAAAAATGTAAGAAACGTTATTTTAACATTTTCTACACTATAAAATTTGATCAAAAACTTGTTTTGAATCAAAAGAACTTGTTATAATGCCATATAATGACATTTTTGAGTCACTTATATTAAAATATTATGTTTTTTATTGATACTTTACGATATAAAATGCAAATTTGTTTAAATAAGTACCAAATCACTGTAAAATCCCATAAAATAACGTTTTGAGAAAAAAATAAGAAGAAGATTATTTGAGCTTAAATATCTTATTTTTACGTCCCGCAGAAGCTATATACCAATTTTCAAACAAATCGGAGATCCAAAATTTTTTGCCTGAGTGATTTGACATTGAATGTGTAAACTTATTTCATGAGGAATCGTAAATTATTGTCAAACATTTTTTGGCGAGATTTGATTTATTTTTTCCTTACTCAAAGAAAAACAAGTGACAAAGTTTTGAATTTATAAATTATATATTTATTTTACATAGGTATAAGTAAAATTGACACAGTATTAAAAATGTAAGATATTACGGTAAGTTTATCGGAAATATGTAATAGGAAAAAATTTATGCAACTTTCGGGTTTCGCCGATCTCGAAAACATGTAAAATAACCAAAATTAACCATTCACCTATTATGGTCGCTTTTTAGATCGCTCTAATCAGGGGTGTTCCGCTCGCCTAATAGGCAAAAATGATTTTGAAGCTATGAAACAAACTATTAATGAGAATCTAGGCTACTTTTAACTATAGGTAAGTAACTAGTGTAGGTAAAACATGCAAGGAATATTTATATTAATTTAAATAGTCATTATGATATTTTCTTGAGCTTTATTCATCAATGCAGTATTATTTGCACAACTTTACAACTTTAGAGAGCCAAAAAGATCGTTCTAAGGGTCGATGAAGATGAAACTAAATATGACTGTCAGTTTAAAGCTAACAGTCGTCATGTAGAGACACATCTACTTGCTTTGTAACCCACGTGTTAAGAGAGTCATACTGTGCCCAAGGGCCTATTTCTTTATAAATATTATCCATCATATGACATTTTAACCAAATATGCGATTTTAACATATTTTTATACCATTTCTCACGCTGGTATTTCTTTGGTGGCTCAGCTTGCAATTAACCTGTTCTTAACATGATCTTGTGATTTGACATGATCTGATGATGATCTTGTTAAAAATCGAAAACATTCTGTGATGTAGCCCTTAAAGGGATTTTGATAAAAAAAATTACACTTTTTACAAAAAGTTTTCATTAAATTTTTGTGATTGATGGTATACATCCAGCTCCAGGAAAAAATCTTTCTTTTTGTTGTGGATTTTATATGTACTTAACCCGGCATCCGACAGGTGAATTTTTGTGCCACAATCAGACAGGTGGGGTGTGACAAACCCCAGCAATTAAAAAGTTAAATAATCTCAAAAATATCTGTACATTTAGTTTTCTGTGATATTTGGAACGTCAACATCTTTAAGCCGGTCAGGATAATCACTATTTACATTAATATTGTCTATTTCTTCACTTATTTCCGAATCACTCTTGACAATACATTCTTCATTATCTGCTTCATCCCATAAGGTTTGAAGGCGTGCTTCTTCTCGTTCGTAATTAATTTTAGCTTAAACTCATTAAAAAATATGTTAAAATGTATAATAAGTATTATTCACTTATTTATACTTGGTTATTTATAGGAGTAGAACAAAATAATAATTCTGCAGAAGGTACAAAAGCCGACACTTGGTGTGTGAACACTTTAAATCGAAATGTATTACTTTAACTTATGTATGAATATGAACTTTAACTTATGCAATTATTATTATTGAGATCTTTTAACTTAAACATATAGATATTCCTTGTTTGTCGACTTCTAACATGTCAAAAAGTATCCTAGATCTATTCGAACTATAAAAACTGGCAAAGTGGTGGTTAAACAAGCGTAAAAGCAAAACACAAACTGTTATGTACATACAATGTACAGCAAAGGAATTCATACTACCTTTGACGTACAGAAACAACACTCGAATTCGCTAGGAATTTCTTCTATTTTGTCAACGATTTTTTCAGTCTTCTTCAGCGTATCAGATTTTTTACTCTCGGCCTATAAATATAAATAAAAATAATTTTTACTTAAATCAAAGCGAGTAAAGTATTAGGTTTTCTTAAATAGGGAAGGAAAGATTTTTAATAATAAAAAATAAAGAGTTATACTGGGTGTGTCAAAAGTAGCTGGACGGTCGAATAGTTTGCGAACTAAACATCGTATCGAAAAACTGAAAAATACGTGTTCAATTATTTAAAAAAATTTGTTCGAATAACACCAAAAACACTAGTGTACTCTACACTTCACGCCCTGGAGGTTGGTTGGGGGTAACTTTAAAATGTTAAATATGAAACTCCATTTTTAATTGCACATTTTAATTCCTTATGCAAAAATAAGTTATTTTTTAGACATTTTTTCAAATTGTTGATAGATGACGCTTTAATCGGAAAAAAACTATTTGTCGTGATACCCTAGGTAAATTATAGAAACGATTCAATATCTCGAGAAACACACTTCCAAATGAAAAACCAAAAAACATGTGTTTAATATTTTTTTAAAATCTATCGAATGGCACCAAACACGACCCCGCACTGCCACTCTTTGGAAAAGGAGCAAGGGACAACTTTGTAATCTTAAATGGAGAACCATCTTTTTCAATGGAGATTAGGATTTTACGTGAAAAAGTAAAGAAGTTTTATCTGACTTTTTTCTATTCTCGATAGATGGCGCTGTTATGTAAAACCTATACTGATCTGAAGTCTGTAAACTAATTTTTTTGTTACGAACACAGTTTTTTAAGAATATTTTGTAGATATTTTTTTATTACACTCTGTAATAAAAAATGGGGATTCCTATTAAATATTTCAACGTTAGCCCCCACCCCATCTCTAAGAGGTGGAGTGTGGAGTCGTGTTTGGTGCTATTCGATAGATTTTTGAAAAATATTGAACACAAGCTTCAAGCTTTTCAGTTTTTCGATCCGATGTTCATTTCGCGAAATATTCGGCCGTCCCCCTACTTTTGACACACATACACTAATTTCAACCGTTCGTAAAATTATTAATAATCCAATAATTCCATAAACTAAAAGAAGTGACACTGGTGTTTCTAGGAAGTTTGATAAAGCGGATCAATGTATAAAAAACAATTGGTGCCGACATTAGACAATCTTCTTAATAAACTCAATGCAGATTCTTCCTTCTCTGCAAATTTTCGTGCATATTGGTTTCCATAGTTAGTGTTACATACTTTTAAAATTTCAGTCACTTTTGCCTTATATACGGTTATGTTATTTTCTAGTGAGAGCTGTGATCACCTTTTTTTATGCAGTTGTTGATGTTCAGATTTGTAATTTTAATTTTTGGCGAATGCGCCAGGAACATATTTTTTGAAAAATAATTCCTCTCGCGCATTAATTTTGTACTTTTATACAACTAGCGCTTGTTTATCGTTAGATGTACACTGTACACATACATATATTCGGGCTGGTTCACAGTAGTGGTAGAGTGAAGATATCTGAGGGCTCACTAGACTAAGACCCAGGAAGCCCTGGAGAAGACATCAGAAGGATGTCGAGAGTTCGATGTACAGAAAATCTACGATGTTTAACCCAGGAGCCCTTTGATATTGATTCTTGTGATAAAATTAGTTTTGGCTTTAGGTTTAATATACAGTTGGTGCAAATGAAAGGAAAAAATTCATTATTTCAATAGTCGTCAAATAAAGCCAACTACTTCTGAAACTATCCTGAAACAGGTCGAATTTAATTTTTTTTTTAAATTATGATGTTTGACATATATATCATATCTACTAGTGACGTCATCCATTTGGGCGTGATGACGTAATCGATGATTTTTTAATGAGAATAGGGGTCGTGTGCAAGTTCATTTTGAAAAGCTATTCCATTAAAATATTATTAATATAAACATCAACATAATTATTTATACAGTGTCCAAAAAAATTTTTTTTGAATAAATTTATTGAGACAAAAAGAAGAATGTATGTAATTTATTTAATGCAAAATACGTTTTACAGTGGTCAGAAAAGAGAAAAAAATGTTTATTTGAAAATAAACATTGCTTTTCCCTTAAATTCCATGTTCAAGCAGCCACCCACCTTCAAACTTAGCAGTTTGAACATTGAATTTGAACTAAAAGCAATGTTTATCTGTCAAATAAACATTTTTTCTGTTTTTTTGAAACATATATATACCCCTCTTTTGTGTCAATTAATTTAATTAAAAAAGAAAGTTTTAGATACCCTGTATAAATAATTATGCTAATGTTTATATTACTAATAGAGAATTGACTTATATGATAATGAATAACCTTTCAAATGAAGCTAGTACACGACCCCTATTCTCATTTAAAATAATAATCGATCACGTCATCCCGCCCAGATTGATGACGTCACTAGTATGATATGTATGTCAAAAAATCAAAATTTAAAAATTAAAGTCGACCTCTTTCGGGATTTTTCGCACCTAAAAATCACCAGTTTACGAAATAACAAATTTATTCCTTCATTTGTACCATACTATATATTTTATCAACGGGACTAATATTCCGCCGAATATTTAGTAACGTTATATACGTCACATGGTTTGATATTTTTCTTCAAATAATTAGATATTTTCTTCCAATTTCTTTCGATTTTATGTGTTTTTTAATTTTCTTTTAAAAATAGTTGGCGCTCAACTTTGCTTTTCACTAAATGTCCTATCGCATAAGTTGAAAATGCATAGGACATTAAAATAAACTTAAACAAAGGAAACAAAGGAACAAAACGCATAATAGCAATAACCATTATTATAAAAATAAAGTTATATCTTTGCAATAATCATCTCAGTATAAAAGTAAGACAAAGAATGGAAAAGTACTATGTTTGGTATGTACTTTTGTATGGTGCAGAAGTAAGGACATTAAAAGTATCGACCATGAACAAAATTGAAGAATTAGAAATGTGAATTCATAGACCAGTGGTGGGCAAAGTTTTTTAATGGAGGGCCACAAATTTCAAGAAATTCGATAGGAGGGCCAGAATTATAGAAAAAATGCATTTTGTGTTAAAACTATTATATGTATGCTGTCCATGTTGATAGACCCTCGACGGGCCGCATTAAATACTTTCGCGGGCCGTACTTTGCCCATCACTGTCATAGACAGATGCTGAAGATACCTTGGACAACAAGAAAACTAATGAGGAAGTACCAAGGACATTCAGCAAAGAAGGAGAACTGCTAAAGACTGTTAAACACCAGAAAATATCTTACTTGGGATATACAGGGTGGGGCATTAGTGTGACAAAGTCCAATTACTCGTTTGTCGTAAGAGATACGAAAAAAAGTTATTTAGATAAAAGTTGGGGCACACATAGTACCATAATTTAAAAATATTTTCAAATATACAGGGTCGTCCGTATTGACAGGGTGACACAAACTTTTGGTTTTTTTAATGGAACACCCTGTATATTTTTACATTTTTGGATTCTCCTCGATGTTTCCTTTCTTAAAATATATGATTTTGTAATATTATACGAGGTAGTTTAAAAGTTAATTACGTTTTTTTGTTAATTTCGTAGCAAAATCTACACCCTGTAGAATTTTAGTGATTTGACATCAAATTTTTATTTTATGTTCAAACGATTTTTAATATAGTCTACTATTGTTAAACATTAACAGTATAGCGAAATGTTTAATTTTAGTATACAGGGTGGGTCGAAACTCGGAATGAGTATTTTCTGAGTTTTCTTAAATGGAACACCCTGTATTTAAGTATTGTAATGAAACGATATTTTATGGTACTTTTTTATTTCTTAAGCATTCCCTATACCTAAGTGCTTTAATTTGTAAGTTATTAGTGATTCTTTAAGCCAAACATTAATTGTAAGACAAATTACGTGAAATTTTATTAGGTGGCTGTGAAAATATTTAATCAGAAATAATTTTTGGAAAAGAAAATACATCATAATCTAGTCTGATCCTTAATTTATTACTATTGGATGAAATATCCAAATAAATTCGTGGTTAAGTTTGTTGGTGCGCAAAATATTAATAAAAACATACAATATTCTACCTCGTCGGCTATGACACTAAATTTACTTAAAAATTTAACATTATACTATTTTTATAGATCCAGTTGCTTTGTTACCATTACTAATATGTATTTTTCTTATGAGAAACTGACTAATAAGATTTTGGTGCTAGTGGAATACAACAAAAATGTGCTACTAGCAATAAGAATTTTTCATTAGAAATTCCCTGATAGACGACAACTAAGAAGAGAAACGTTTAAAAATATACTAGAACGGTTTCAACGGACTGATCACTTAGATTATGATAAATTTGCTCGAATAAAAACTATTGTAAGTGAAGAAAAGAGCAATTATATGTAATCCTTAGTGTCACTGAGGATCGGCATATTAGTACAATCGTTCTTACAATCTAAGTATCTAGTCTGTTGAAACCGTTTTAGTATACTTTCAAAAGTTTCTCTTTTTGGTTGTCGTCTATCAGCGAGCTGCTGATGATAAATTTTTATTGCTAGTAGCTCATTTTTGTTATACTCTCCTAGCACAAAGCCATTTTAATCCGTTCCTCATTAGAAAAATTAATATTAGTAATGGTATCAAATCAACTGTCCAATATCAAATATTCAGTATTCATATCCGAAATTGGACAGTATCATTTTATCACCCAGTAGATCGAATGCATTTATTTGTTATTAAACACACACACGTAATTAATTAAATTACATACACATTTGGTCAATTATCAATAATATAATTTGGACATCAGCCAAAAGTTGCTGACATAAGATAAACAATTTACCTTAATTAGATACACAAAATCACGCGGGGCCCGTGTTTACATTGACCCAATTTAAACTTATATAAAACTAAGATCTCTTGTCTAGGAATTACAATTATTATTAATTCATTAACGCGAGTGATTGTCTTCAACGCTCATCATTTAAGTCTCTACTCAAAGTACCCCGGGTCAACATCCATAGTGTAAGTCTCATCAATAAACTCTGCTACTATTATTTGGTGTTTCCATCACAACTTAAAGACCATCTACACTGAGCCAACGCAGGGATATTGTTCATGGTCCTATCGAGAAAAAGAATACTTCAAGGAAGTTTGAGAAAGCCTATACAGTCCACACCAGCAACACCCTCAGAGAGAGACCACTAGACCCGGGAGAACGAGAGCCGATTGCAGAGCTAAGAGCAGTACCATAGCCGAGAGCCGATTGCAGAGCTAAGAGCAGTACCATAGCCGAGAGCCGATTGCAGAGCTAAGAGCAGTACCAAAGCCGAGAGCCGATTGCAGAGCTAAGAGCAGTACCAAAGCCGAGAGCCGATTGCAGAGCTAAGAGCAGTACCATAGCCGAGAGCCGATTGCAGAGCTAAGAGCAGTACCATAGCCGAGAGCCGATTGCAGAGCTAAGAGCAGTACCAAAGCCGAGAGCCGATTGCAGAGCTAAGAGCAGTACCATAGCCGAGAGCCGATTGCAGAGCTAAGAGCAGTACCAAAGCCGAGAGCCGATTGCAGAGCAAAGAGCAGTACCATAGCCGAGAGCCGATTGCAGAGCTAAGAGCAGTACCAAAGCCGAGAGCCGATTGCAGAGCAAAGAGCAGTACCATAGCCGAGAGCCGATTGCAGAGCTAAGAGCAGTACCAAAGCCGAGAGCCGATTGCAGAGCTAAGAGCAGTACCAAAGCCGAGAGCCGATAGCAGAGTTAAGAGCAGTACCATAGCCGAGAGCCGATTGCAGAGCCTACCAGAAGCGAGGGACCCTAGACGTCTAAGAAAACAAAAAAAAAACCGTAAGTTTTTGAATAATTACAAAATCTTCCAACTGTTACAATCGTACAATTTAACAAGTTTGTATTTTTATTATAATTCAACAATCTAGAACAACAATCTCCACTCTATCAATAGTAAAATAATGTACTTTAGAATGTATACCATATAAATAATAAAGAGACAAAAATATATTTGAAAAATAATTTGAGAAAAAAAAAAAAAAAAGAAACGTTCATAAACATATAGCTTGCTTTAATTTCAATTAAATAATTTATTTCGAAAAAATTAAAATACTACGTAACTTATAGAACGATAAAAGTCCACTCTATATAATAATTTCAGTTAAATTTTCACTATTTTAGAAAATGAAAATATTTTACCTACTTCTGTAAAAATTAATCACATAGATATCTAATTGCCAAATTTGAATAAGATTCCAGTAGTAATAGTAAATATATCATTTACAGATCTTTTATAAATACAAAGGTTCATTACATTATCCAACCAAAAATTTCAATTTTAGCGTTAGTGAAATCGTAATACTATTCAGTTTATTTACAAACAGAAATCACTTAGTCAGGCAAGCGACCTACGGTAACGTTGAAAAAATTGCAAACTTGACAAGGGCATACAATTACATTTTTATTTATATACATTCTGGCTTACGAGAGAGCGTGATAGTACAGGTATAGAAAATTAATATAATTGTTAATAAGCAGATAATTTTTTGTGTGAATTTGATGGCCTTGGACTAGCCAATTAGCCAGACATTATAGGCATATTTAAGTACATTGCTTAATAAATAAAATACAGTTCATATTGTTTAATATATTTACCGCTGAATTTAAAATTTTATAAAAATAACCATGGAAAGTGTATACGTTAAGCAAGCGGAGATAGGAGCAGAATTAGCGAAACTAGTTTCTAATACTAAAAAGGATTCTCAATCTCGGAGGACTCAACAATACATCCGGGATAGGCAGGAAAAATTAGAAGAATATTGGGCAAAATTTCTGAATAACCACGAAAAGCTGCTAGAAGGAGGTATAACGAAAGAAAAATATTTTGAAACAAAATACCATGATCAGGTATTTAAGACATATATTGAGGGGAAAACCCTGTTGGAAGAATATGGAAGGGTGCTGAAAAGAGGAAAAGCACCGAAAGTAAAGGAGATACAGATAAGGAAGCAAAGAATCGAGGAATTATTACGGCCAGAAAATGAACAAGATTTGCAGGAGGATGAAGAGCTGCAGTCAGAGTTAAGAGAATACATGGGAAAGGTGAATACACTAATAATTGAAGCAGCAGTAAATGAGGAACTAGACGCTATAGATAATGGAGAATTAGAGAGAATAAATCAACTAAAGAGGAGAGTCAGGGAAACCTTGAAGAAAATAAGGCCAGGAATGCAACGGCCAGAAAGCACACAGAGGAGGGACGGTGTGACATTACCGCAGGTAAAAATCCCTGTGTATGAAGGCAGGTATGAAACGTGCAGAACTTTCCACGATCTGTTTACTAAAGTAATACATGAAAACGACCAGTTATCAAACGCAGAAAAAATGCAGTACCTAAAAACTCAACTAAGAGGGGAAGCCAACAGAATGATACAACACTTAAACATATCCGAGGCCAACTACGAAGTGGCCTGGAACATGCTAAAAGATAGATATGAGAATCCAAGGATGATATTGTTTAAATTGATAGACAGGATGCTACTAGCACAGGAAGTAAAGGAATCTTCTGCTAGAGCATTGAAATCACTACATGACACCTTCCACGAAAGTCTGGAAGCCATAGGAGGGTTAGGAACAGACACGGAAGCGTGGAGCCCATTGGTAGCCCGAATTATCATAACGAAATGGGACAATGAAACCAGGAGGCTGTACGAAAACCACGTTGGAGACAGTAGAGAGATACCGACGTACAAATCGACACAAACATTCTTACAGCGAAGATTCCAGATACTGGAACTGCTGGAGTCAGAAAAAAGACAAGAGAAGCAAGGAGGATCTGGGAGGAAACCAAGAACACGTTGCGTGATATGCAACGGAGATCACGGAGTACCGAACTGCAGAGAATTTCAGGAACTCAATGTAAGAGACCGAAACAGGATGATAAAAGAAAAAGGATTGTGTGCAAACTGCCTAGCACATAAAAAAGAAAAACAATGTTATGTACAATATAGGTGCAGACACTGTGGCGGAGACCATCACCATATGTTGCATTATGAGAAAGGAACCACAGGCAACAAAAGAAACTCCAATGAAACGAAAGGAGAACAAACACAAGAAAGAAATGGAAGAGATTCGAATAATAGAAGAAACGGGTATCAAGTTAATAGGTACAGAGGAGGAAATAATAATCCATACAACGCCAGAGAACAAAATAACGGAAGGCGAGAAAATACACAAGATACCAATGGGCATAGGAATATCAACGACCACCAAAGAGGGCAGAATTCAGTAAACTGTGCAAGCCATAAGGAAGGTGAAGCATTACTAGCGACAGCTGTTGTACGCATAAGAGATGCGAAAGGAGATTCACACATAATGAGAGCATTAATCGACCAAGGGTCACAATGCGCATTTATAACGGAACAAGCTGCGACGACGCTAGGAACAACAAGGAAGCCTATACAGGCGACCATATCCGGGATAGGCTCGTCAGGAGAAAAAACAGCCAATTGGAGTATGAAACTTTTAATCGAAACTCATTACGAAAGTGACTTCGAGATGGAAATAGAAGCACTAGTATTACCGAAGATAACAAGGAATTTACCGGAACAGGATATAATTCTACCGGACTATAACGATAAAAATGCAATACTGGCAGATCCAAGATATTACAAGGTAGGGAAAATAGACTTACTACTAGGAGTAAAAGAATACAGTTACATATTGACAGAAGGGATGCACAGAATAAGTAATGGACTCCTGAGTCAAAACACCAAACTAGGATGGATAGTTTCGGGGATAGCACAAGAGAAGGAGACTACAAAAGCAGAAGTATGCTGTATGATATCCAGACAAGAGATGGACATACAAATAAAGAAATTCTGGGAATTAGAAGAAGTAAATCAGGAAACAAGTTTATCAGTAGAAGAACAAGAATGTGAAGAAATGTATCGACAGACAGTAAAAAGAGATGAAGACGGGAGATACGAAGTGAGAATTCCGTTTAAGGAAGACGTAACAAAGCTAGGAGAATCTAAGCAGCAGGCATTCGCCAGATTGATGCAACTAGAAAGAAAGTTTGCAAAAGACAAACAGTTAGAAGCGAATTACAGACAATTCATGGAAGATTATGAAAACCAAGGTCATATGGTAATAGCAGAAAACCAGGGAGATGGGTACTACCTACCTCATCATCCAGTCAGAAAAGAGGACAGTACTACAACGAAAATAAGAGCCGTGTTTGATGCATCAAGTAAAAGCTCATCGGCAGTAAGCCTGAATGATATTATGCACACAGGGCCGAAATTACAACAAGATTTGACAAATATACTATTACGATGGAGATCCAATAAGATAGCATACTCAGCGGATTTGAAAAAAATGTTTAGACAAATCGGAATGGCAGAAGAAGACCAAAAATATCAAAAAATTTTGTGGAGAAAGGACACAAAGGACCCAATACAAGAATATAACTTAACGACGGTGACATACAGCACGGCGGCAGCACCATTTTTAGCGTTGAGAACAATACAGCAATTACAAGAAGACGAAGGAGCTAGGTTCCCGTTGGCATCGAAAATTGTAAAAGAAAACATGTATGTAGACGATATACTAGGAGGAGCGGAGACAGTGCAGGAAGCAGAAATAGCCCAAAAGGAATTAATACAACTGTTCAGAAAAGGAGGTTTCATTCTCAGAAAATGGTTGAGCAACGAAGAAAAAATAATGGAGAACGTACCGGAGGAAATGAGGAACGTAGACTCCAAGGCATTCAAACAAGAAGAAGTACGGAAAACGTTAGGAATACACTGGTCCCCTAAAGAAGATATAATCACATTCAAAATAGGGATAACGACAGCAAAAAAAATAACGAAAAGACACGTACTGTCTGAAGTAGCAAAACTATACGACCCACTAGGGTGGATAGCACCTGTAGTAATTTAGGCGAAAATGTTCATACAGGAATTATGGGAGCAAAAAACCAGTTGGGATAAAGAATTAACTAGCAACCAACAAAGCAGGTGGAATACATACCAGGCGCAATTAGTAAATCTGGAGAAAATAACATTGCCCAGGTGGAACAACTTAAGCAAGACAAACAGAGTAGAACTACATGGATTTGCAGATGCATCTATGAAAGGATATGGAGCGGTAATCTACTCAAGGGTGTTAGGCCCAGAAATCAAAACGAATCTAATGATAGCAAAATCG
Organism: Diabrotica virgifera virgifera; assembly: GCF_917563875.1. NCBI lineage: Eukaryota > Metazoa > Arthropoda > Insecta > Coleoptera > Chrysomelidae > Diabrotica > Diabrotica virgifera. The sequence goes on along the minus strand of NC_065449.1, from coordinate 23,823,599 downwards.
AAAGTCGCACCATTGAAAGGAAAAACGACATTACCGAGGCTCGAGTTGTGTGCCGCGGTGCTATTAGCAAATTTAATGAAGAAAACCCTACAAGCATTGAATAGGGAAAACATTGAGGTATATGCATGGTCAGACTCAATGATAACCCTGGCTTGGATAAGGGGATCATCAAAAAGGTGGAAAATGTTCGTCGCCAACAGAGTAGAGGAAATAAGAGGCGTTATAGGACCGAAAAATTGGCATAAGGTAGATACGAAGGAAAACCCAGCGGACATCCTCTCACGTGGAAGTACAGCATCAGAATTATTAGAAGCAGAGCTATGGTGGAAGGGACCAACTTGGCTGACTAGTAACAAAACTTTAACGCAGGAATCAGAAGAAATACCAGAGACAAATGAGGAGGAAGTCAAAACGAAAATAACGGTGCACACGACAACGATAAAGGAGGACATATGCGAGAGATTCTCAAATTTAGAAAGAATGAGAAGAGTACTTGCATACTGTAGGAGATTTGCAGACAAATGCAGAAAAAAGAAGGACAGTGGACAAAGTCAGCTGACAGTCCAAGAATTAGAGGAAACGCTATTAAAGGTGATAAAGCACTCACAGCACGCCTACTTCAAACAAGAAATAAAGAATCTGGAGAAGAAACAGCAGTTAGACAAGAAAAATAAATTAGCGTCATTGGTACCATTCCTGGATAGACAAGGAATTCTAAGAGTCACCGGAAGACTGAGACACACGAATCTAAAGTACGGAGAAAAACATCCGATAATTTTGCCAAAGGATAGTGCATTAACAAAGTTACTTATAGCAGATAGTCACGCAAAAAATCTACATAGCGGATTACAACAAACACTACAGTATATAAAAAGGAAATACTGGATAATCAACGGCAGAAGAACCGTGAAAGATCATCTAGCAAAATGCTTAAGGTGCAGGAGGTATAAAAGCCAAGCAGCACAACAATTAATGGGAGATCTACCGAAAGACAGAGTGAACCCGAGTCATCCCTTTACTAACACAGGGATAGATTATGCCGGGCCAATAAAAATAAGTACCACGAGAGGCAGAGGACAGAGGAGCTATAAGGGCTACATCTCAGTATTTGTGTGTCTGTCAACGAAGGCAGTACACCTCGAAGTAGTAAGCGATATGTCTACGGATGCATTCATCGCGGCGTTCAAGAGATTTACGGCACGTAGAGGACAGTGCAACAACGTATACAGCGATAACGGAACCACATTCGTAGGAACAGCAAATTTGTTGAAAAAAGAAAATCAAAAAATAGATGACGAGATAAAACAAGGATTACTGGCACTAGGTACCCAATGGCATGTCATACCTGCATATGCACCACATTTCGGAGGACTATGGGAGAGCGCAGTGCGGATAATGAAATATCACTTGAAAAGAATCATCGGGGAAACAGTTCTAACATATGAAGAATTGAGTACGGTGCTGACACAAATAGAAGCATGTATGAACTCGAGACCATTATGTGGGTCAGCAGAAGACCCTGAAGGGAAAATAGCCCTGACACCAGCTCACTTCCTTATAGGGAGAGAAATTATATCACCAAATCGGGAAGAAGAGCTTACGACTTATTTGAAGATGCCGACGAGGTGGAGATTATTGGAGAAAATAAAAAGAGACTTCTGGAAAATTTGGAAACAGGAATACCTGCACCAATTACAACAGAGAAATAGATGGCATAAGGCGCACTCTAACATAAAAGAAGAAGAAATAGTTATAATAAAAGAAGAAGATACACCTCCAGGCAGATGGCCATTAGCGAGGGTAACAGAAACACACCCTGGAGCGGAGGGACTAACCAGAGTCGTAACAGTGAGAAAGGCGAACGGGAAACTGACAAAAAGACCCATACATAAACTAATACGACTGGAAGAAGAGAAACAGGAAAAGCCGAAGAAGGCAGCAGCACTAAGATGGAAGAAAATACTAGTAGCTATAATGTTTTTAACGATGTTAAAACCCATAAAGGCAGAACCGTATAAAATATATAATCCGGAACCAGGATTTTTCACAGAAGATCTTGGAGAGGTCGTTATAGACCGGGGAACATTTCGAATAAAGGTGTTACTAGAAAAGGGAAGAATTCGAACAGAGCACCAACTAATAGGAAATATGATACAAGGAGTACGAGAACTGTGTCAGGATATAAAAATCGTGAATTGTAAGGATATAATAGGGAAGTTAGAGGAAGGACAAAGAAAGGCGGAATCAGTAAGCGAGGGGTTGACAGTAGAAATAAAAGCAAGGGAAAGAAGAGGAATATTAGGAACAATATTAACCTCAGTATTTGGAGTCAATGACGAAGCCTACAGTAACATTGAAGCATTAGACAATAACCAAAAGGAGCTAATAAAGGGATCACAGCATCAAGCGAAGATAATGTTAGAAACAATAACATCAATCAATCACACAGAGAACAGGATAAACGAGCAAATGAACAAGTTTAACAAAGCACTAATCACAGGCCTACAAGAAATATCTAAAGGACTTAACGAAGTAGAAGACAAAGCACAGAGACTAGAAACCGAATATAGCACGTTGCGAATACAAACGATAGCGTTGCAAGTTATGGAATTCATAAACGAATATACTCAATTTTACGAGGGAATATTAAACCTTCACTATAACCACGGACACTTCATTGATATAGTGAAACCGGGTGAGATAACCAAATTGATAGAGAAAGCAGGGCAGATACTGCCACAAGGGGTCGAAATACGACGACAGCCCATTATAGAAACAGGAGTCAGTCATGACGACAGATATATAACAGTCATCGGCTATTTCATAGTGACAGGGAAAATTAAGTACAGCATGCTGAAAGTCACGGCCATACCACTTAACGTTGAGGGGTCGGTGTTACGCACATTTGTCGCCCCAAGGAATCTACTGGTCGTAGATTATAACACACTGCACTACTTCGAATTGACCGCAGAAGATAGGGAAAGATGTTTACTGTTGACAAAGACGCAGATAGCGTGCTCACCAACGGCTATAAGGAACATGGATACCCAACCAAACTGCATACTTGAAGAAATTTATGATCGATCTAAGAATAGCACATGTCCAGTGGTAGCCAGGACAATACAGACAGCTCAATGGAGTAAGATGGGTACCCCCAACCTCTGGCTCGTTATCACGCCAGTCACGATACACATATCCATTATTTGCGATGGAAATCGGAGCGAAAGAGTACTGGAACGAGTCACATTCCTGAAACTTTCACCCAAATGTATCGCCCAAACGAAAAATATTACATTACTCCCCACTAGCAGTGGGATGGAGAGAGCGGTAACAAGCTACCTGAAGGCGCCAATCACTCCCGTGGCCCAATTGGTGGCGAGGACACCCCGCAGGTTTAACATGCCTCTAAACACCTACCTGGACATACCAGGAGGAGAGCTACGTCACGCGTTACTTGAGGAGGAAAGTCTAGAACAAGAAATGACGCATACGCAGTGGCAATCGATTCCAGAATCTAATTGGCATTATTTTGTAGCCACCGGGACCATCACTATAATGGTAATTATTGGGATACTCACGTTATGGAAATACCGTCCTGTTGTACGACTATGTCGTTCAGGGAATCCACATACTCAGACTAACGAACAGGAAGTACCTGTATTAAGTAGTAATCGGCATAACAATGTACCGTCGACTTCAAAGGCCGACATCCCACTCTCCACATTTTCATCCAATTGCCCTAATTTTAATCTAGAGATAGAGTCGGACATTGATAGCTAGAGTACGGTTGGAAGATTGTTGATTATTCTTAAACTATTTATTTATTAACATGTTTGAATTTGACTATTTTATGTAATACTTATATGTAAACTTTGAGTATTGACACTTGGGCCAGTTTTTGCCCGATTCCGCAGTATGTCCAATATCAAATATTCAGTATTCATATCCGAAATTGGACAGTATCATTTTATCACCCAGTAGATCGAATGCATTTATTTGTTATTAAACACACACACGTAATTAATTAAATTACATACACATTTGGTCAATTATCAATAATATAATTTGGACATCAGCCAAAAGTTGCTGACATAAGATAAACAATTTACCTTAATTAGATACACAAAATCACGCGGGGCCCGTGTTTACATTGACCCAATTTAAACTTATATAAAACTAAGATCTCTTGTCTAGGAATTACAATTATTATTAATTCATTAACGCGAGTGATTGTCTTCAACGCTCATCATTTAAGTCTCTACTCAAAGTACCCCGGGTCAACATCCATAGTGTAAGTCTCATCAATAAACTCTGCTACTATTATTTGGTGTTTCCATCACAACTTAAAGACCATCTACACTGAGCCAACGCAGGGATATTGTTCACAACTGAAACTATATAAATAGTATAATGTCAAATGTTTAAGCAAATTTTGTGTCATAGCCAACTAGGCAGAATTTTGTTTGTTTGATTCATATTTTAAGCACCAACAACCTTAACTACGAATGTATTTGGATATCTCATCCAATATTAATACATTAAGGATCACGCTAAATTATTATGTATTTTTTTTTTCGAGAAATTACTTTTGATTGGATATTTTCACGGCTACCTAATGAAATTTTACGTAATTTTTGTTGCAATTAATGTTTGCTTAAACAATGACGAATTACTTACAAATTAAAGCACTTAGGTATAGGGAATGTTTAATAAATAAAAAAGTACCGTAAAATATAATTTTATTACAGTACTAAAATACAGGGTGTTCCATTTAAGAAAACTCAGAAAATACTCATTCCGAGTTTCGACCCACCCTGTATACTAAAATTAAACATTTCGCTATACTATTAGTGATTAACAGTAGTAGACTATATTAAAAATCGTTTGAACATAAAATAAAAATTTGATGTCAAATCACTAAAATTCTACAGGGTGTAGATTTTGCTACGAAATTAACAAAAAAACGTAATTAACTTTTAAACTACCCCGTTTAATATTACCAGACCATATATTTTAAGAAAGGAAACATCGAGGAGAATTTAAAAATGTAAAAATATACAGGGTGTTCCATTAAAAAAACATAAGTTTGTGTCACCCTGTCAATACAGACGACACTGTATATTTGAAAATATTTTTAAATTATGATCCTTTCTTTGCCCCACGTTTTACCTACATAACTTTTTTTCGTATCTCTTACGACAAACGAGTAATTGGACTTTGTCACACTAATGCCCCACCCTGTATAGTGGGGGCAAATTATATATTAAAAAAAATAGAGGGCTATAGAAATGTAGGAAGAGAACACGTTTCTTGGTAAAACATTCGTGATTGGACTCAGATATCAAATGCAAGATAATTCTTCCATGTTGCAGATGATGGAGAAGTCTTCGCAATGGTGACCGCCAACGTCGAATAATTCTGATATAGCACGTGAATAAAAAGACACAGAGAACAACTACCCAGTTTACACAAATATGTCATCTGATATGTGATTTATATTGTATAGGATAAAGAAAACAGAAAATTGCAATCATTGTTGAATATGAAGAAATATACCAATATCAGTTTAAGCCGGCCAATATTGATCTTTGCTTGCCCTAATAAGCCTAATCTCTAATATGTCAAACAATGAGGGTATTTTAACCCTTAAACGCCCAAGGGTGGGTAAAAAATATCCACCTAATGCGTATTCCCTTGTAACATATTTATTACGTGTTCCAAAATTTTTCAAAAATTATTTATTGTTAAAAATACAGCCCTTTATCGAATGTTAATTTAACTATACAGATATTTTTGAAAATAAAAGTAATATCTTAAGTTAAATATCGGTGGGCACAAAAAGTGCACCCTTAGTAAAGCTTGTTACTAAAGGTTTCTACAGTCGGAAAAATGAAAGAATACCCATGAACGAACATATAAAACACGCTGTATTTTCCTGTAACCGTGTCACAAAGAAAATTTCCCAGCGCAAGTACATGTAATAATAATTATTACATGTACTTACGCTGGCCAATTTTTTGTATGACACGGTGACAGGAAAATACAGCGTGTTTTATATGTTCGTTCATGGGTATTCTTTCATTTTTCCTACTGTATATAATTTCTCATTGGTAGGAACGTAATCCGTATAATTATCGACGTCTAATTACATAATTGATATCATTATCCGCCATTGAGGAGGCCGAAAGGAAGATTGTGGAGAAAATCGACAAATATGAGTTATTGACTTTTACTGGTATGTTAATTTTGATGTACATCGTAATTTTGTTGTAAGATTTGTAAATTGTTTATATTAATATTTTAGAAGATGCTGTGTTTAGCAAGCATAAGATTCTTAAGTTTAATCCATTTGCAACAACTCTCAATAAATATATTAGCTATTTTCGAGGTGGACATTTTTTTTTACCCACCCTTGGGCGTACATGGAACCTAAAAAAGGTTGGGCGTTTAAGGGTTAATGTAAAAAGGAAAAAGTGAACTTACCGACGGCGATATACACTCCTTGGGAGTACTAGGTATCAGCTGCGTTTCGTCTTGGGCTAGCGGTGCGACGCTCGGACCAACATGTTGGTATGGATCATCCATCATCATCCTCCTCTGGGAGGAAGGTGATCCTGGCATCGGTGGCCCTTCGTTGCTTGGAAGACAAGGCAGAGTGGAAGAATTGCTGCGCCGATGTCGATTCGGATAGTGCTCGAAATTTCTGTAGCATCCAGTGCCGGTCTGGCCCTGGTTGCGGCTTCCTGCCAACGATTCGCCCTCCGTGCTGTTGCCGTCAGCGTGAGACATATTGTGGCCTAACGAGACATTTGTCAGGTCTTGTTTGTTTTCTTTTTTTTTTTAGTTTTTTGATTTTTCAATGAGACCGGGCCATGCGTGCACTCACAGAGTAGTGGTCGAGGTTCGAGTTCACATACTGGCAGAATATTCTAATATATTGATTAATTTGGTTAAAGTAATAGTCCAATTGAGAATAGATTTAATTTAAGAGGATCGGTACGTATTGTCGGCTGCAATGCTATTCAAATGGGGATTCATTTTTTTCGAATCCTGAGAAAACTAATAAGTATTTTTGAAAAATTTAAACGCAGAAGGAAAGATTACGTTATTAGCGAGGGCCAAAAGTCCCTGAGAACTTCTACAATGTTTATTTTATTAAGTTACATAGGTGAAAAACTAAGAGAAAATTTAGTGTGATTTTTAATTTCAAATATATCATTCAAAATAAACTTTTTATTTATTCTAAGGGACTTTCGGCCCTCGGTAATAATTTAGTCTTTCATTCTGCGGTTAAATTTTTCAAAAATATTTATTGGTTTTTTCAGGATTCGAAAAAAATGAACACAATGCCGTGGCAATATTTTCCAAATCTATCTTTGTCTTACAACGCATTCAGCCGAATATAATATTGTCAGCATATATTGTCAGTCAGACACTGACAATCAGTGACAATTTTAAATATTTGACATTGCATCGGGAATATGTTGAGTTATTGATTAAATATTATTGATATTGTGTATTTGATAAATAATTGATTTAAGACGTGAACTTAGTAAAAAGTTATTTATTGTGTATTATTTGTGGAAGATCCAAGCAGAGAATACATCAGGATAAAATATTCTGTGATCCAAGTATTTTGTTGTTAAAGATGTTCAAAATTGTAAGCGTTCCATAACAATATATTATTAAAAAATCACTTTAACACTTTTCCTCTTTTCTCGATTGAGTATTAGTCTTTGTTGTACAAATAAATTATTACAATCAATGAATACATAGTTAGTGAAAAAATTATCACATTTATTAACTGAATTAATAATTTGCAATTATAAAAATAACAGTTATCCAAGAACATTCAAAACCCATCTCTTTAAATTAATGATGACATTTTCAAGTAGAATGACATTCTAGTAATGTTTACATATCCATAGCAGTGTGCATTTTACTACACGTAATTTGCCGTGTAAAGACAGAAAAAGTAGGGATACACGTAAAATATTTGCGAATTATGTACCCATAGCCTTAAATAGAAATATTACTAAAACGGAATTGAAGTGTATAGTTATGTATATCAGTTTTTGTAAAAAACAAATGTATTTTGGCACATTTATTGAAGCGTATATAATGGCCATGTATTATTTTTCCCTGTAGTAAAATTCCTAGGTGAGCGTTACGGAAAGAAAGCGCTATACGCTATAGGTATATAATATATACCGTAGGCCCAAAATAAGAATGACGTAACTACAAAAAGCCAAATTTCTCAGGAGAGCAAAAAAAACGATTTTTAAATATTTAAAATAGGGATTAAATGAGGAGCGATCGTCCAGAAGCATCGGTATGGCGTTTATTCTTACAATGATGGCTTTTATTTTTATCCCTATTGGTTCGAATTTCATTATCTTAATTTAATCCCCCACTTGCAACCCTTTTAACAGTTGCGTAAAATTTACTTTTTACTTTTTACATTATTCATCTAAAATTTTTTTAAATATTTAAAATAGTGATTAAATAAAGAGTAACCGTCTGGAACATTGGTATGGCCTTTATTCTTACAATGATGGCTTTTAGTTTCATTCCTATTGGTCGAATTTCATTATCTTAATTTAATCCCCCCATTTTCAACCCTATCTACAGTTGCGTCATTCTCGATTTTAAAATTTTTCTGTACAAATAAACTATTTTTAAATATTTAGTTTACTGCTTATTCTTACAGCGATGGCTTTTATTCTCATCCCTATTGGTCCGAATTTCATTATCTTAATTTATTCCCCCCATTTTCAACTCTATTTAAAGTTGCGTCATTATTGATCTAAAAACATGAGATTAGATATATAAAACATGGAAAGATGACTTATTATCCAAGGAGAGGTAGAAAGCCGAAGATCATGAGGAACATGGATCGACCAAATTACAGGAATGTGCATAAGTGAAAAGAAATGACCAGAGAAAGAGATTTTTGGAGACGCAAAATAGGTACTCTACATTACATCATCACGAAAATGGGCGAAGTTCCCAAAGGCCATAAAAATAAAAAAAAAACATCATCACGATGACTACTACACTCCCTTCGGGGACTCATGACTAAAGCAATAGATTTATATGAGGATACTAGTGGAACAAAAAAGGGAGGCAGAATCTTACAGCAAGAAATTTAAAAATTACCAAAATAGAAATAGAATATGTAGAATATTAACTTGGAGTTTTAATTCATAGTACAAATATGAGACTTAGATTGGCATAACGGTTGTTAAACGGAATGGATAAAATAAAAGGTAAGTGGTTGTTTTTCAAAGTCTGTAAGTGGTATTTCAAATGTTAAATTTGTTGTTTAATTAGAACCATACAAACCATACAATCAACCAAGAAGGGTTATAAGTGGAGTAGGTAACCTACAAAATCAATTAAAATTTTATTCTGCTATTTGTAACGACATTTTTTGTTTTTAATTTTAATTTATATTGTTTACGATTTTTCGATTATTTTTTTCGCGTTTTTTTTATTAATTTTTTATTAACTCCGTTGATATTGCAATTTGTTCTATTGAACCAAAGTTTACTTTGTATTACCTTTTTGTTATTCAAAGATTCTTTTGGTCTTTAATTCTTTTAGCAAACTGTAATTACTTTAATATTTCGAACTTAGAATGCGCCAAAAAGAATGACTAAAAAAGAAAAAACTTGACAGAGCTGCGTAAAATGGTCTGTTATCCAAATCTCGACTTACAGATATGAATAAAGGTCACAAAATATTGCGTATTTTCTTTAACTCTACACAAAACATCGATGCTATTGGCAAAAATGTTATATAAGATACCTGAGAGTGAAGCAAGCACATAAAATTGATCATAAATAGATAAAAACCAATCACCGTACAAACAATAAACATTTTGTAAGGCACTAAATACGTACGCATCTTCTACGTATTGATTCAATAGGTATTGTTAAGCGGACGAAAACGGATATAAAAAACTTTCAGCGAAAGGTAAGAACACTTTTCATAAAGGCACAGAAATATCAATCTTGCAATGCAATGGAAAGGACAACACCAAGGTATGGAATATACCAAGGGGCAGAAAAGATGAAAAAATAAAATACTTTATATTACCTGAAACCTGGATAGAACACTTAAATAGACTGTAGCACGATACAAATAAAACAGGAAACATAAAACAGAAACATGAAACAAAATGAAAAGCAGAACAAGGCCAGAAATTGATGGTATCAATAACGAGTATTGAAATCAACTTATTAAGTACGGTAAGCCAGAGATCGTCACAAAACTAACGAAAATATATCAAAAAATAATAAGATATGGTACCATATCAGAGAGAATAATGGAGAACAAACATAACAATACCAATATACAAAAAAGTAGTTCAACTGACCCACATAATTACAGAAGAGAGTAACGTTGCTTCAGTTTACATCAAAAGCATTAACACAAATCTTGTCCCAGAAGAATAATTAACACCGTTGGTATATCAGAAGAACGACCAGGATTCACGACCAATAGATTTACCTACTAGACCAGAGCGCATCTGTAAAAATATTAGTACATTTGGACGTTGAGAGGTGACTCAAATTTTTTTCCAGAAATTGCCTGAAAATAACTCAAATAATAATATTTGAGTGATCCTCCCTCTCAAAAATGTACGGAACATTGTTTAAATAATAAAAATCCCAAAAAATGAAGGAAAAATTCAATTTTTTTCTTTGTTTTTTAAATATAACTTTAAAAGTGTTCATTTCCGAGAAAAGTTGTACCGACATAAACGTTGCGTAATTAAATTTCCTACAATATAAAATTGGTTAAAAATTTAAAAAATAGTCAGCCTTGTTGCAAAATGGCAATAATTGCGAAAAAACCATACAAAAACAAGTATTCGCATTTTACGTTTTTAAACCATTTATGCTGTACTTAGCACCTTCATATTTCACCCAGACAAACTTTGTTATACAGTTAACTAACACTGTAAATTTCATTAAGATCGGTTCAATAGATTTTGCAAAATAAATTTTGCAATCCAGTTTTCGCAAAAAAATTCATTTTTTCAAAATGTTACAGGACTGAAAATAAAGCAGATAGCAAGTTGAAATTTTTTTTGCTTATAGAAGTGTACTGTACCTTTCATTTTCAATTTGCAAAATTAAAATCGATTAACTACCACGGCGTCAGAATTTTTTTTAAATATACATTAATTATTGGTGCTACGCTCAAAACAGCGGATAGTTTGCTCTGATTGGGCATTCCAATGACCTTTGATAATGATTGATACATTTTAATTTTTATTAGATTTCGATATAAATAAATACATATGTTTATTGCAAAATAAAAACACATACTCTATCCTTTGAAATAACACTTTTATTAGCAAAGACTTTCTTTGTTCATATATTTTAACTTAGAGAATAAAAGTTTATTATTTTTAAACATATCCAATTGTTTAAACAATATTTCACAAACAATAATAAAATTAGTTTGATTTTTGTGGAATTAAAATATTAAAATACAACAAAATATAGAGTAAGAAAATAATACATATATTAGATAAAGATTGGAATACATTTTGGTGGAAATCAACTTGTGTGAATCGAACACCGCTGTCCTGCGAGTAGCACCAAAAATTAATGTTTATTTAAAAAATTTACTGACGCCGTGTTAATTAATCGATTTTAATTTTGCAAATTGCAAATGAAAGGTATAGGACATTTCTTTAAGCAAAAAAATTCTACTTGCTATCTGCTTTATTTTCAGTCCTGCAACATAAAAAAATGAATTTTTTTGCGAAAGCTGGATTTCAAAATTTATTTTGCAAAATCTACTAAACCGATCTTAATGAAATTTACAGTGTTGTTTTACTATATCATAATGTTTTTTTGGGTAAAATATGAAGGTCCTAAGTGTAGCATAAATGATTGAAAAACGTAAAATGCGAATACTTGTTTTTGTATGGTTTTTATCGCAATTATTACTATTTTGAAACAAGGGTGACTATTTTTAAAATTTTTAACCAATTCTATATTGTAGAAAATTTAATTACGCAACTTTTATGTTAGTACAACTTTTCTCAGAAATGAACAGTTTTAAAGTTATTATTAAAAAACCAATAAAAAATTGAATTTTTCCATCATAATTTGACATTTTCCTTTTTCATTTGAGTAATTTTCAAGCAATTTTTGCAAAAAAATTTAAGTCACCTCTCAACGTCCATCTCAAAACAGATGCGCCCTGGACTATACAGCGACGCAATTCAAAGAAACACGTAATCCAAATCATACAACAGAAAAATGTCAATAAAAACACATAGCAATAATCTGGGGTCTTAAACATCTCAATAAAATAAGAATAAAATCATAACATCGGCTCACTAACGAAGTAAACGTATCGGCAGTAATCAGGCAGTGGAATAGCCTCAGGTCGGACCTCTTTAGCATGATCATAAACAAGCTGATAAAAAGCGCAATTAAATCCAACATTGGTCACAAAATGGAAAACCGATCTTCAAGTATCCTCTATTAATGCGGATATCTACGACCGTTGTTGATGGCATTTCAAAGAACGTCACACAGCTTTTTAGTTTCAGTGTACACCTTTATAATGTCGAGCAAAAAGTGGTTCTCCTCGAGACATTCAGATATATAGCCCTTCAGAGCGCAATTCTTTAAAATACCCTAGCTATCTAGGATAAGTGAATTTTCTGCGGTGGTATATTGTTGATAATAACGTTGGCGCATGCTAAAACTTAACATTCTACAGAAATTTAAACTCAAAAAATACCTAAACATTTTTCTTATGAATGACAGCTAGCAATTAAATTTGATTAAGCTCACATATCCTTTTGTAACACACAATAATCAGAGAAAGCTGCAGCAATTAAACGCAAAGCTGCCACATTTCACATTTCGCTAACTCAGACGTTTTGATGCCGTAGAACCCTCTATACTCCCTTTTTTTAACTAAAAAAGTTTGAAGTGTTGACCTCGCGTTGAAATGTTTACACGAAAATTCATTAAATTTTCTGCCAGTATGCTTTGGTGAACCTCGACTCTAGAGCAGAGAACGTAACATTTACAGAAATTTAAAGCTTGTCGGGGAAAAAATTTTAATAAGATAACTGAAAAAATGTGTTGTGACAAGAGTGCTCAATTTTTTATGTAGTATGCGTTTTACAAGTTTCAACAAAAGCGATTGACATGCTTCTTTTTTTGAACTTTACGAACTTTAGGTGTACGTGTTTTGTATTTTTTATGAATGTCTGCGATTGTCTTCGTTTTCACCAATAAGGGCGCACTTTTCACCTGTTAAGAAGACAGCACAGTCTTAGCACAGGTGTGAAACAAAGACGTGCAAATCTAAAGCAGGGACTCTGACAAATCTTGTTTTTATTTATTACTTATTTAAAACATTTTTACAGTTTAATTAATAAAAATAAAATTATTAGGATTTGAACTAACGTTTTATTTATTTCTCTTCAAATAAACAGCATTAGAACAGCCTATTTGGTAAAGGTGTCCTACGTTAGTTGTTATGGAAAATGTTAAAAATCTGAGATAATTTTTTGGCTGATTCAAGGTCATTCAAGGCCAGGAATGCGACTTCCGTTTATCAGTGAATATAATCTCATACATCACATTCCGGTGAGTAGTTTAAACTTAACTCTAAATGAGCCAAAATTTACTAAAAAAGAACCTTTGTGTTTTTTGACGTTTTAGGATAAGAAATAATATAAGACACCACCACTAAATAGAGCGTTCTATACTTTTTAGTATGATTTTTTTACTAATTTCTATATTAATGTTTTTTCTAAACCCACAACATTCGCTTCTAGAATAGGACAAATTCCTCGAAACGTCCTCAAAATTGGACTATAAGAAACAGATCTTATTCATGTAGTAAATATATTTACTCATTGCAATGATGTTTGGAAAGGATATTAAAAAAGAAAAGAAAGAATGATATCTAGTACTAAGATAAAATGAAATTAAAAAAATGTAAGTAGAATTATTCTACCTACATTTTTTTAATTATTGTACGGGAGCCCAAGCGGGGATTTTTGCAGTTACTCGAGCGCGTCAGATTATCATATGGGGAGAAACCTGGTACCCTGCAGATGTACCTCTACCATATATTGGCTCTTAACACAGGGGAGTTCGTTAAGGGGGGCTCGGAAAAAATCTATTCTTAAAAAAACTCGAAATTGTCAGATTAAGATAAGGTAAGTGAAGTACATGCAAAAGAGTGTATATTTAAAAAATCTGACGATTTGAGCCGGGCGTAAGGAAATGGGTGAGTCCCAAAGTTTCACAAGAAAAAGCGAATATTTCGCAAAATGAATGACAGATCGAAAAACTAAAAAATATGTGCTCAATATTTTTTAAAAATCTATCGAATGATTCCAAACACGACTTCCCACGGAGAGGTGTGGGGGGTAAATTTAATATTTTAAATACGAATCCTGCGATATTTCGCGAAATGGACACCAGATCGAAAAACTGTAAAATACACTTATTCAATATTTTTGAAAAGTCTCTCGAATGGCACCAAACACGACCCCCCACGGAGGTAGGATGAAGGGTTACTTTAAAATCTTAAATGGGAGTCTCCATTTTTTATTGCAGATTTGGTTTCCTTACGTAAAAATAAGTAACTTTTATTCGAAACATTTTTTAGAATTATGGATAGATGGCGTTATAATAAAAAAAACGATTGTTGGAAATGGAAAATTAAATTAAAAAATGGCAAGCGCCCACTAAAATGGAAAACTTTACTTAACTTTTTTTGGTTTTAGGACCTACTCTTCATAACCCAATAGGTCCCCATAACGCTCGAGTTACTGCACATTTAGCATACTTTGCGCCCCTACCATTATTTTTTAATAGAAACCGTATTATACGGTTAAATGTATCTTCATACTCTCATATTACTATTTTCATCCTATTGATATCTTCTCTGACTGGTTCTACCCGTTTGCACATTGATCTCCCTCTTTGATTTTCTGATTTTCTTATTTAATTTAGTTCCATTTTTCTTCTCCATTGATCTGATTATTTATTTATCTCTTTGCTAAATATGGATATTTTTGTCCAACATTTCTTCTAAGGATCTTACTTTTTGTTAGTCTTATCTTATCTTCGTCTCTATTTATCAGTCACATTGCCTCTGCTGCATATGTTATGACAGGTCTGAATCTTATGTATTTAGTAAATATTAAATACTACAAAAGTGAAGGTAAGCCAATTGTATATGTACAAAGAACCCATCTACATGTAGGAACACTACGCCTAACTGCTTTTTATATGATAATGGTGAAGGATTGTTCAAACTGATTTCAAAAGTGAAAATGTTGTTTATCACAGACGGTGGTGGGCAAATAGGTGCCATACCCATTGCTCTTTTGATTTCCACATCAGGTGTCAAGTTGGGAGATCCCATGATGACATCAATGCAGAACATTACGAAAAATGCTTTAAAGGACCAATATTGATCCCCAATTTTCTTTGTTGACTTGGTTATCATGGTTGACAGAAAAAAATACCATTTGTAACGTTAATATCGCATCTTTGACAAGTTACTGCAAAAATGTGGACATATTTCCATAACTCTTCAGTTATATCATCCAGACTTAAATCCTACAGTAATAGTTTGGGCCAAAATAAAATGGAATTGCAAGAAAAATGTTAATTTGACGTTAGGAGATGTAAAATTGTTGGTGGAACCATAGGCGTAACCAGGGGGTTTTGGGGGTTGTAACCCCCCATTGGGATGTACTTTGAGCTCTATACGCTTAACACCATAGCCCTCAGAGACCTTCCAGTAGTTGTAACCCCCCCCCTTTCAGGTAGTTGTAAGCCCCCCCTTAGGATCATCCTGGTTACGCCTATGGGTAGAACAGGCCTAAGCTAAAGAAACTCTAGATAATTAGAAGAAAATGTGTGAACATGTTGCCAAAGTCCAAAATATACACATAATTTAGCTCTCCAGGCCGTGAAGGCCCATAGCTTGGTTTAATATTATTCTTCATTCTTTGGGATTTTAGGTTCTTCTGTGTATTTTCTTTTTTTTTTCTCCTATTCCTTTCGTTAGTATTCTTTTGTATAGACTCGTGTTTGGAATCCTTTGGATATGCCCCAACCATCTCAGTATTTGTGCTTTTATATTCCTGCGATATTTTTTTCTCAATACATTATCTCGCTATAGTACTATATTTGGTCTTTTTATCCACATTTCATTCCATGGCTTTCCTCCAAATATTTTCCTGAGAACTTTCCTTTTCCACATGTCTTTTATGTCCGTGTCCATGTTTCACTGGCATATAATGGTATATGTCCTATTACTCTCTTATATTCTTATCTTAATTCGTCTAGATATGTTTTTACTTCTTTATAACTTGTTTAAAGCAAATGTAATGATTACCAGGCATAATTTATTTGATCATACTCTTTCTTTTGTGAATTCTATTAGAAAATGACCATTTTCGTTCGCCACTTCATGCAAACTATATTTTCCTATGATTGGTGCATACGTATATTTCTACTTTTCTTTCTTTTGCGTTAGCACCACTTGCGTTAGCACTATTTTCACATTGTATTTGGGATACTTTTCGAATACTATATCTATTTAATTATAGAAGTTTTTCTTTATTTTTATGGTTTTCAATTCAATCGGTGCATGTATGTTTTTAAACGTTATTTTTTGGTATTTTGCCCTTATTCTAAGTAGGCATATTCTCCCTGAAATTGGTTGAAGTCACCGATTAAATTCATATTTCAACTTTTTATTTACCACAAATTCTTTGTTTAACATTATATTTTTCCTCAGGTATTGAAAAATAAATAGGCATTTTTTTCCATTTAGTTTTGCCCTAATTGTTACATTTCTTGTAGTGTCTATTTCTAATTTATATTTTTTGGTTGATAGTTAATAGAAAATTTAATAGCGAAAATATCTCAAGTGAGAGATAAATGCCAACAACTAAAGAATATTCTGGTACATAACTTTAAAATTAGTTGGAAGAGTTTTCCATTATGTTTACCTGACAACGTAATTTAATAATAATCTCTCACAAAAATACGAAATTCACAAACTTATCCAATTTACCTTTTTCAAAGGTTGCAGTGTAAACCTATTTATATTCCAAATTAGTTTTAAAGCTTACACTTCGTGAATGCATAAATTTGTAACCGTTGTTAACATAATCAATACACGGAAGGTGTAACAAATGGTGTAGCCATATTCACTGACGGCAATTTTGATAGTTTCAATTAAATTAGTTGTGAAAACTTTTGATTTGATTCCTTTCCCTTATTTAAATAGTAAACGATTTGTTTACTTGTTGTTTCACTATATTCTCTTAACCAAGAAAATAGAGGTTGCTATATATTCGTTCCATCAACATGCGTTCGTCTTTGCGGATGACATGGTCATCTTAGTCCACAGAAAATTTAAGAGCAGAGACTGTGCTCTGACTGTAGATACAGAATGGTCATAAAATGTAAGACTTAACATCAGTTCTCTAAAGTAAAAAATCATGAAATTTACCAAAAGGAGACATTTAGAGCAATTTAAGTCATCTAAATCAAAATGGTATACATTTAAATATATTGAATGAAATAATCAAGGCAGATACGAGCTACTCCAATGCATTTTTCAAGGCAAATGTGAAGAAAAAAGGGCTCCAGGACGAAGAAGAATATCCTGGCTTGCTAACCTGAGAGCATGGTATAGAAAGTCCTCAACACAACTAATCTGTATAGCAACCAACAAAATCATCATAGCCAGAATGATAGCCAACGTTCGGAACGGACAGGCACCCTAAGAAGAAAAAAGAATGAAGTAAAGTATTTTGGGATACTATTAGACTCAAGACTTCCTTGAAATCAGCAGATAGATCGAATAACGAAGTGAGCGCTAACTACGTTGATGATAGTGAGAGGCACTCATGGAAAAATGACCAGACAGTTTAAGACCAGGCATGGTACACTGGATTTATAACATGGTAGTAAAACCCAAAATTACATTTATGCATCAATATATGGTGGCCAAGAGTGCAGCAAAAATGTGCTATCATCAAATTAAGCAAGGTGCAAAGACTTACTTGCCTTTAACAGGTGCTATAAGGAGTACACCAACGGCAGCTATGGAGGTGAGGATGGGACATTATAACTGCTAGAAAACCTGAGCAACGTATCGATTAAATCAGGACATAGACGTATAATAAATGAAACTAGCGATGCCGATTGGATGATGATTTCTGACCATATGACATCCAGATATGAGCCTGAAGTACCTTTCCAAGTGAACATTTGCCCACGAGAGGGATAGGGCAGAGAAAACTCTGGACCCAGACTGCAGGGTCACACTTGGTAAACCTACAGACGGGTTTAAAATTGCAGACGGGTCCAGAGCAGTAATATTCGGCAGTGGTGGAAATTTCAACATTTCTATTTCACTAGGAGAATATACCTCTGTATATCAGGCAGATATTTTTGCAATATTGCAGTGTGCAAGAAAAAGCAACTTGGCGATTTCGAACGGAAGCGGATTAACATATGCCCAGATAAAAAAAAATAGTACAATCCTTTATAAAAGGTATATTTAAGATCCCTCAAAAGGGCTACATCAAAATCACAACATAACTGGTTTTCGACTGGTTCACAAGTCATCATCAGTGCTTACCTAAAATGAATATAACATGGTAAAATAATGCAAAGATATTGAAATTTTAACTACGGTTAAGAAGAGTTATAGGTTATACCCACTTGCAATGTACATGCTAACCACCAAGATAGTATTTAACAAAAATATGTGGGTCAAAGCCCAGTAAAAGTAGTCCGTCAAGGAAACACTGGTTTAAAATGCTACATTAAGCGTGGATGTTTAATAGCTATTTGTATAACAAGGGAGGAAAGTGCTATTTTTCCTCCCGAGAATGAAGTTTACTAGTAATCATTCAAGGGAGGAAAAGGCACTTTACTCCCATGTTATACATATGGTTTTTCCACCTTCCTCAAATAACAAATCATTTTTTTATTTTTACTTAATTTATTTATGTATCTAACCAACAAAATTTATTAGAACTAAAACTAACAAGTAGGTACAATATAACTGTCAACTGTCAAATATAAGTCAAATTATGAATGTAAACCTTGTTAAATCAGAATAACAATTTACTGTTTTTTATCATTCTGCAAAATACAAAGGGTTGTTAAATAAACGTTAAAATGTATACTCGTAGATACTTACGTAATAGAAAATAGATATTGTACAGGGCGTCAAAAAGTTATATTTCATGAATGAAATACCATGACGTCACTTTTACTTTTCCTCCCTAGGAAAAATCTTTTCCTCCCTAGGGAGGAAAAGTGCAACTTTGCTCCCTACAATTAGGTCCGGAAAAGTATACTTTTGGTAGAGGTAGGTGGAAAAATATTTTGCTAATCTGCCCCAGGTAATATCTGAGCTGTGGATTGGACTTGTTGACATGGTGAAAGTATGACAGCAAGTGACAATGAAATGGATAGAGACCTCCGAACGATGACAAGACAGAAATGACAGTTCCACAATAAGTTGAAAATTAACCTGTCATATTTAAAGACTATGGTGTACAGCTTGTTAAAATTAGAAATGATGTAACAACACACTTCATTGTGAAAATTATCATTTAAAATGAATTAAACTAATAATTGTTGTAGTTAAAAATGTATTCACGTATACTGTAAGTGGAGTTAGTTTGGCAAACCACATTACACAAAAGTTTTGTATTCGAGAACTAAATTCAGTAATCAAATCTTATTATCAAGAGATCTAAGGTTTAAAAAAGCAATTTTGTGTTGATTTAAAGTTAGCGAATTTATTTAACTTATTGGTAGCTGTTGGAATTTGTGTAGGTAAGTGTGTAAGAAATCACAATGGGGGTGACTGAGGTGTAAAAATGTCTTAAATAATCTAGAAGGATGTATCATTTCTTAATGATACATCCCCCTAGATTATTTAATACATTTTTACACCTCAGTCACCCCCATTGTGATTTCTTACACACTTACATACCTACACAAATTCCAACAGATACCAATAAGTTAAATAAATTCGATAACTTTAAATCAACACAAAATTGCTTTGTTAAATCTTAGATCTCTTGATAATAAAATTTGATTACTGAATTTAGTTCTCGGATACAAAACTTTTGTGTAATATGGTTTGCCTAACTAACTCCACTTACAGTATACGTGAATACATTTTTAACTACAACAATTATTAGCTTAATTAATTTTAAATGATAATTTTCACAATGGAGTGTGTTGTTACATCATTTCTAATTTTAACAAGCTGTACACCATAGTCTTTAAGTATGGCAGGTTAATTTTCAACTTCCTGTGGAACTGTGATTCTGTCTTGTCATCGTTCGGAGGTCTCTATTCATTTCATTGTCACTTGCTTTCCTACTTTCACCATGTAAACAAGTCCAATCCACAGCTCAGATGTAACCTGGGGCAATTAGCAAAATATTTTGAACATCCACGGTTAATGTAGCATTTTAAACCAATGTTTCCTTCACGGACTATTTTACTGGGCTTTGACCCACATATTTTTGTTAAATAATATATTGGTGGTTAGCATGTACATTTCACGTGAGTATAACTCTTCTTAACCGTAGTTAAAATTTCAATATCTTTGCATTATTTTACCAGGTTATATCCATTTTAGGTAAGCACTCAGAGCCGTGCGGTATATCCTTTCAATACGATGCAAGTCTTCGAAATGTAAATATATTATTGAAACTTAACTTTTATTTTTATTAAATGAAACTGCACAAAATCAACAAAGCATTTGATTTTGAAAACAATACATAAGTACTTTAAATTAAATAAAATATATATTAACATTACATTAAGTAACATTTGCAAAAATTATAACTTTACAATTCTGACTTTAATTTTGGCAAACTAGTTAATCAGATTGGTGTAGTCTAGTAGGGATAGATAGGTGTAGCAGCTAGTGAGAACTCTATTAAAATAAGTGCTAAACTTTTTAGTTTGGTTTGTCTTATGGAGTAAGTAGTTTTTAATAATTGTTAATTTTGAAAAACTTTCCCCAGGAAACTTACCGAGACAAGGAGTGTTCATAAAATTCTTAGTGATATAACTACATTTGAGTATAATATAAAGAAATTCGTTCATTTTGGCACAAATAGTTCAAAATCTCTAAAGGTGTCATAGAGTATGGTATCAATTGGAATATATGACGCAATTCTTCTAGATTCTAGAATTAGAAGATCATTTGCCTCTATATCAGATTCTATTTCTGTTTCTATTGAAAGTATTGAATGAAGATTCATACAATATTTTTCTAGTGTTTTATCATCTATTTCTCTCAATTTAAAAGTATCATACCTATACAAATTTAAAATTTTTATTATGAGTTTCTAGAAGCGAAAATCGATCAATCAAAGAATTAAGAGCATAGGATTAAAGTTTGCTTACAATTTTTTTTAAACATTAATTTTTTTTCGAATCCTGAAAAAAATAATAAATATTTTTGAAAAATTTAAACCCAGATTGAAAGATTACATTAATACCGAGGGTGGAAAGTCCCTTAGAATAAATAAAAGGTTTCTTTTAAATAAGATATTTGAAATTAAAAATTACACTAAATTTTCTCTTTCTTTACCACCCTGTAACTTATTTAAATAAACACTATAGACATTTTTAGGGACTTTCGGCCCTCGGGAATAATGCAATCTTTTATTCTGCGTTAAAATTTTTCAAAAATAATAATTAGTTTTTTCAGGATTAGAAAAAAAGTATTGCATTTAAAAAGCATTGCAAGCACATTTTGAGCCACCCTCAGCTTTTTATAAAAGTTTTTTTCTCCTGGCTCGAATTTAATTTTCAGCTGGAAATTCGGAACGTAAATCAAAATTTTCTGCAATTTCATTAAATTTTAATTTGTTCATTAGCCATATTGTCTGCCACTTTTCATATTTTCTATAGTTTCTGACAACATTTTTACACAATCTGACAATTTTTTTTTATTTTACTGATTATGCCGCCCCCGTAGTGATGCCGCCTGATGCGATTGCCTCGCCGCATCATAGCACGACACGGCCCTGTAAGCACTGATGATGACTGGTGAACCAGTCGAAAACTAGTTATGTTGTGATTTTGATGTAGCCCTTTTGAGGGATTTTAAACATACCTTTTATACAGGATTTTACTGTTTTTTGTATTACATGGTATACAGACAACTACAGGAAAACTTTTCCTTGTGGATTTTTTATATCCCCAGATAGCCAAGCAGCCATTAGAGCTCTCATAAACCCTAAGGTGAATTCTAGGCTAGTTTGAGAATGTCGACACGAACTAAACAGACTAGCGCAACATAACAGTATTATACTGGTACGGGTTTCAGGTCATCGGTGCATATACGGCAAGGAAAAAGCTGATGCACTTGAGGTGAGCATCAAAATGCCGATTCGGAGTAGGAGTGCCAAAAAGCATTTTCCACGAACGGAAAAAAGCCTGGATTAGAAGCCAATACAACTCACACTGGGAGGGTATACCCGGTTAACTTTCCGATGACCAACCTTTTTTTGTTACACGGATGACCAAGGGGGGGAAAAATGACCCAGGTCAAAAATGACAAAAATGACAATTAACAAAAAAAAAATGAAGTTTTTTTTATGACATGGACTTTATGTCATTCAGCCAGTCACAACATGAGTATTAGTGTCATGTGTAGTGTGTATGTTGAGTAAGTGTCTTGTTACCTTGCAAAGTCGACGTCATTAGCGTAAAACTACTTGGAATTACACATTATAGACGGTATTTTACTAAACATCAACTTCAGAATATATTTTTTATTCGTAAAATATAGAGAATTTTTTTTTATTTCAAAATATGAGGATATCTAGAATGATATTAAAGTCAAATAAAAAAATAATGAGTAAAAAATTAAAAATACTTTTGAATTTATTAAAGAAAAACGTACGCTGGGGTCACAATTTCCCCCGCTTGGTCATCCGAAGGTTAAACAAATGGCTAGATGTAAATCGGATGGGCATGTGCTAGTAGGGCAAAATTACTGCTAAAAACAAGCAGCAATCAAGTCAGAGTCATAACAGGTTTACGTCCTGGGAATGCGCCCCTTAAGGGGGCAGTTTAATGGAGACATGAGCTGCAGACTCTGTAGCAGAGAACCTAAACCAGTCAATCAGATCTTGCATAACTGCGAGACATTGGATTACAGGCGGCAAACACCTTTGGAGACAACGAAGTGCCTCAAAATATATATCGCACCCACCCACTAGACCTGTATAAGCTAGTAGAGGTTTCTAGAATTGTGGAAAGGGTTTCACAGAGGAATGGAAGATGTACACTAAGCCAAGTGGCTGCATTACAACCGGTTCATAATAGACTGTTTCCAGGGAAGAAAACTTTTTTTTCAATTTAATTTACCCTTTTCAAAGGTTTCATTTTAAGCCTATTTTTATTCCAAATTAGGTTTAAAGCTTACACTGTGTGAATGCATAGATTTGTAGCGGTTGTTAACATAATCAATACATGGTTGGTGTAACCGTAAAGACTGACGGCAATTTTGATAGTTTCAATTAAATCAGTTGTCAAAACTTTCGATTTGTTTCTTTTCTGTTGGAATTTGTATTCAGAAACTGAGGATGTAGCGTTGATTGAATTGCTGAGTGTGTAAATTGTACAGTGTATTTAACTAGTGAACAGTTTGTTTGTTTACTTCTTGTTTAAATATACTGTGGTAACAGAGAAAATAGAGACAGAGCCGCACTAGTTCTGTCCAGGGATTTGTTAGGACATTGATACATATTACGAACACAAAAATAAGGTCTCTGTGTAGGAAGGTATATGTATCATCACTCTCTTTGCATTTATTCCTATGCAGGCTCGGTTTCCTAATTATTATATATTTATAATACATTTTTATTTATAATACATTTCTCCATAACTTTCCATCTTGGGTAATTTCTACATCAATATTCTTCACAGACATATTCCGGCTGTCTTGCCGTCTGCTTTATTCTTCCACTAATATTAGTCTAGGCGCCAAATAGAGGTCACCGTGTCATTTTCAATTCTGATGGACAAACTCAACGGCTTCTTATGGATTTTGGGCTGCTGATTACGAATTTCGAGGGGGGATTTCGATCGGAGTGGTCAAAAAATTGTTATAAACAATTTAATTGTTTATAAATTGTTTATAAGGCTCTGGCTCATAAACTAAAAGAGATCAAAAAAATGTTTCAATTAAAATTTGTTCCCTAATAAAAAGTGAGGAAACAACCGTTTACTAAACTTAAATCCGACTATTAGACCACAAGATATTGTAAAATTAGTACACAATGCAAATTGCACATTGCAAAATAAGTATTTTTCGAAGCTTAACCCATCGTAACTCGGCTTCTGCGCATGCAAATGAGCCTTTTAAGGTGTTCTTTTAAAGCTTAATTAAGAGGCTTCCAAACAAAGTTTGTTAAATTATTTGATCTTCGTTTGTTTTAAAGTTATACCCGTTTGAAGTTATAATTTTCTTAAAAAAATTGTACAATAATTTGTTTATAAAGGTCTCAAGCAAACTTGAGCTATAAACATTTATACTTTAATTAACAATAATGATAAAACAACTCAAAAGGGACAATTTGAGCTTACGAAAATGTTCGTAAGTTTATTTTTGGCTAAGATGTCGATATTTTAATGGCGCGCTATGAGGCGCAAGATTGGCTCACAGTCAAGTAAGTATGTATTCTTCGACGCTTTATCGATCGTAACTCGGCTTCTACGCATGAAAATGAGCGAATATGTGATATCCATATAAAAATGGATCGAGTTCTTTTGCAGCATCATCATTGCATATAAAACGAGCATTAATGATGTGGCGGCATACACACAATTGACGGGCCTTGATGATGCTGCAAAAGAACTAGATCCACTTTATATGGACATCATATTAGATAATTAGACTCTGAAGCCTCAAAAAGTTTTAGTTTTACTGCCTACAAGAACAGACTTGTACCACCATGTAACTGTTAAAATTTCGCTAAGAACTTATGCAGATGTAAAAAAGCTGATATTCCCTCTATATCTCTATGCAGATTTGCAGATGCATGAACAAAAAGTTTGTAAAAATAGTATTAATAAATAATATCAACTTACTTTTTAGTTATACTTCTGAAATATTAGTTTTTAATGTTTTTTTCTCATTTAGTGCAAAAATAGAAGACAATGTAAATAGAATGAAAGGTGATACGAGGTACAGTATGATGATTTAATTATAAGAATTATATGATAAAATTTTATTAGGATCTTCAAAAATGAAAAATGAAGATAACGTATGTATACATAGAAATTATAATTTGCATCGAGAAGTTAGCGCGTGAACCTTTACGCGGTGAGCCGATCTTGCGCCTCATAGCGCGCGCCATTAAAATATCGACATCTTGGCCAAAAATTAACTTATGAACATTTTCATAACCTCAAATTGTTCCTTTTGAGTTTTTCCATCATTATTGTTTATTAAAGTATAAATGTTTATAGCTCAAATTTGCTTGAAACCCTTATAAACAAATGAATGTACAATATTTTTAAGAAAATTGTAACTTCAAACGGGTATAACTTTAAAACAAATGAAGATCAAGTAATTTAACAAACTTTGTTTGGAAGCCTGTTATTATTGCTTGAAACCCTTATAAACAAATGAATGTACAATATTTTTAAGAAAATTGTAACTTCAAACGGGTATAACTTTAAAACAAATGAAGATCAAGTAATTTAACAAACTTTGTTTGGAAGCCTGTTAAGTAAGCTTTAAAACGACACCTTCTAAAACTTATTTGCTTGCGTAAAAGCCGAGTTACGATCGATAAAGCTTCGAAAAATACTTATTTTGCAATTTGCAATTTGCATTGTGCACTAATTTTACAATATCTTGAGTTCTAATTGTTAGATTTAAGTTTAGTAAACGGTTTTTTCTTCGTTTTTTTATTAACGAACAAATTTTATTTGAAACATTTTTTTTATCTCTTTTAGTTTATGAGCCAGAGCCTTATAAACAATTTATAAACAATTAAATTGTTTATAACAATTTTTTGACCACTCGGATCGAAATCCCCCCTCGAAATTCGTAATCAGCAGCCAAAAATCCATAAGAAACCGTTGAGTTTGTCCATCAGAATTGAATATGGCACGGTGACCCCTCTGGCGCCTAGACTATATAGTATGCAGCAAAATAAACAGCACTAAATCAAGTATTGAAATCTTTATAAATATTTATATATTATTTAGTTTACGTGACATAGCATTGTAAACATAATTCACGACGACATTTCCGATAAAAGAGGTGTTAAAAATGCCCTCTGCATTAGGGATGGGAAAAACCTACCGGTTATAACCTAAAACCGGTTTTTTTAATTCGAAACAACCGGTTTTACCGGTTGCTTTTTTTGTCCCGGTTATAACCGGTTTTTTCTTTTTAAAGTAATAACCAGTGAAAAACCGAATAAGTTACCTGTGGAAAAAAGATTAATTTAGAGAAAAATGAAGAAATTTCTATCTATTTTCGATCTCAATCATAATATATTATGATTATACATCATTAGTCCTGTCGCCAGGGGGGGTACAACGGCCTCCTTAATTCAGATGGACTTACCCAAGTTTTTTTTATATATTTTGACCCGTAGAATACGAATTTTTTGGGTAACAGTTGATCCGGATGTCGATAAGATTGTTATAGACAAAGAACTTGAGGAATTACGTAACAGTGATTTCTCGCAAAACAAAACATATTTTTGTATTTTTTGGGTCATTTTAAGCAAAAAATATTCCTACAAGTTTTTTCGTAGAATGCATAGTTTTCGAGATAACCGCGGTTGAACTTTCAAAAAATCGAAAAATTGCAATTTTTGAACCCGAATAACTTTTGATTAAAAAATAAAGTAGCAATTCTGCTTGCCGCATTTGAAAGTTTAAGTCAAATTATATCGGTTTTGATTATTTGCATTGCTAAAAATTAATTTTTTTATTGTTAAACTAATCTATAAACACATAGGTTTCCCGTGCCTAATACATGCGTTTTACCGCATGCTACGTAGAAATTGCCTCGTTTGTACTTGTAGCTACTCTACCTACTCGCTCGATTTTAAATGAGAAATCATAGAAAACATCACTCACATACTAGGTGTTTACTACAGTTTACAGCTTTGTTTAACAATAAAATAATAAATTTTTAGCAATGCAAATAATCAAAACCGATATAATTTGACTTAAACTTTCAAATGCGGTAAGCAGAATTGCTACTTTATTTTTTAATCAAAAGTTATTCGGGTTTAAAATTTACAATTTTTCGATTTTTTGAAAGTTCAACCGCGGTTATCTCGAAAACTATGCATTCTACGAAAAAACTTGTAGGAATATTTTTTGCTTAAAATGACCCAAAAAATACAAAAAGATGTTTTGTTTTGCGAGAAATCGCTGTTATGTAATTCCTCAAGTTCTTTGTCTATAACAATCTTATCGACATCCGGATCAACTGTTACCCAAAAAATTCGTATTCTGCGGGTCAAAATATATAAAAAAAACTTGGGTAAGTCCATCTGAATTAAGGAGGCCGTTGTACCCCCCCTGGCGACAGGACTACATATTATTATCAATACATATTATGTATTATAAATAATATGCGAAGTAATTAACCCAAACAACCATAATTCAACTTTTAATTACTAATAGAGAACTGGACGAAAGTGACACATCAGCTTTTATGAAACAATTTTTATTTAGTGACAAGTTATTTAGATTTAGATGATTACATAAAAAAAGTAAGTGATCTGCTTGAAATCGATATTCCAACCATCATCTAAAAAATTGTTTATACTTGAGACTCTTGTATGAAATGTAAATACCGAAATATGATTAGGAATCTCCATTATGAAATTTTTAAACAATTAATAATTCTTAGGAAATAAAAGGTAGGTATTATACAAACGTATTAAAAAAATATTACCTACTGAAATTTTTTGATGGCAATAGAGAAGTAAATAATGAATTGGTTTATCGAATTTATTTTTAAGTAAAATATAAGTCATTTGGATATTTCTTTTAAACTCGATAGATGCAAGGGACATTTCGGTAGATCGGTAGGATCATCACTTTTGGGAATATCCCAATTATTGACAACGCAATATACGCCGACGCCGTCTACAACGAGCGACGAATCAGAGATTGGGGTACTTTCGCCCATTTTTAGGGTAATTTGAAAGCGCCTGGGAAAATTTTTATAGGTTGAATTGGTTGGGGAATTTTTCGGGATGAAAGTTGAGCAACAACCGCAATCCCTACTCTGCATTCTGCATATGAATGGATCGGTCTGCTTCCTTCAGTATTCTCCATAATATATACACATCAGGTGGCGTTAGGTCTGATGAATGGCGATCTTTCAAAATGATGACGCAGTATTCGAAGAGACTCCCTAGCCGTGTGACAGATTGCCCCGTCCTGCTCAAACCATTGTTGATTTTCAGCTTGGACCGTTTTCGCGACTTTTTCAGTATGACCAAAAATATAATTTTTTTTTCTGCAAACCTGAGAACCGTTCTGAAGCACCTAACATTAACACGGCATTTACATACGTCATCAACGTTCGGAAACCACTCAGTACGTTTTCTGCGCATGACATACAAATTTGAAGCATACGCATTTCAGTACTGTTTATTTTATCGCATTCCGTACTATTAAATATATAGTCACTCAATTTGGCATCAATTGGTGTTACCCCTAATCTTTCAATAATATACTTATTCTTAAACTTATCCTTTTTTGTTAATTCACTCATTTATATAAGAATTTCCATTTCCTCTATGTGCATTCGTTGTGCTTCTTTCTTTTGAATTGTCCAACATCCAATTCTGTAGATTACAGCTGTCTTTATAGCATTTTCTTACAAGTTCTTGTAATTTTTCTGTCACAAAACACACCACTTGTAGTGTGACAAAATCTAAACACAATTCTTAATCTATGTATTTATTTATTTTGCATATATAGATACTTAAAGTAGTACTTTTCACAGTCATTTTAGTATCCAGTTGTAGTAGTAACTTCATATTTAAATGAATATTCCAAGTTTTCCATTTTTCTCCTACCAAATTTTTCCTCCAAAGTCTCCACTAGTTAGGATTTTGTTTTAAATCCGTGTCAGTATTTCCTACTTAATAGTACGTTACGCATACACAGGGAATGTTACATTGTAGTTTCCCTATTAGAGACGGGAAAAACGTACCGGTTTAAACCTAAATCCGGTTTTTTTTACTTCGCAATAACTGGTTTTACCGGTTGTTTTTTTGTCCCGGTTATAACCGGTTTTTTCTTTTTAAAGTAAAAACCGGTTATTAGGTTTTTACGGTGATTAGGATTAGGTTAGTTATTATTTTGGATCCCAATCATATTTATTATTCTCAAGTAATTATTCCAAACAAAACCATAATTCAAATTTTATTTTATAAAATACAGAAGCAAACTGAAAGTGCAATCTCACATCAGCCAGAAACAATCATTAAGTTTTATTATAATATTTCCTTGAAAAGGTATTTGTAATCATAATATTTACATAAGAAGTGATCTGGTTGAATTAGACGCAAACATCATCTATTTTTCACACTTAACTCTTGACATTGAAAGTGGGTGAATGACTTTTTCTGATTACCAAAAATAATGCTCTGACTATGAATATCGAATTACTGATTACAAATATGAATGTCCAAGAATTTCGCTACGTTTTCAAAACGATACACTCATACAGGAAGTATTAAATGAGTTAAAATTCTACAAGTACAAATATACAAACGTGTTAAAAGTAATACATGTTCTTTCGACTTTCGATAGTACTAATTATGATCATATTGATATCGAGTCTAATGGAGTATCGCAAACTAAAGTGTATTGTAAATGTAGCTTTGTAACCTATTGGATTAAAAAAACCGAAAACCGGTTTTTCCAAAAACCGTTTTTTTTGGCCGGTTATAACCGCCAGGTTAAACCGGTATAACCGAAAACCGGTGTTTTGCCAAAAACCGCCATCCGTATTCCCTATTAATTGATTGATGCAATTCTACTTTCACACAAAGGACCCCGCAGAAACCTTATGGGAAATGGCTCTCTGTCAAGTGCTCTGAAACTTTGAGTTCTGGTAGTCCTTGATGTGTAGAGCAAAAGACTCAATGAGCGCATAGCTCCAAAAAATCATGGTTTTAAGATATATTAGCCTCTGAAGTTATAGGTACAGTGACGACGTTTGAGTTGAAATAAATTCATTTTCTCGAGAATGGACGACTCTGGAGATAAATTGCGAATCAGGTCGATTTTTATTTTTAAATTATAAGTTTTTGGCATATACCTATATCATACTTGTCGCGTCATCCATCTGGGCGTGATGACGCAATCGATGATTTTTTTTAACGAGAATAGGGGTCGTGTGATAGCTCATTTGAAAGGTTATTTAATTCTCTATTCACTAATGTAAACATTAACATAATTATTTATACAGGGTGCCCAAAAAATTTTTTTTAATTAAATTAATTGAGACAAAAAGAAGAATGTATATAATTTATTTAATTCGAAATACATTTTACTGTTGTCCGAAAACAGGAAAAATGTTTATTTGATAAATAAATATTGTTTTTCGCTTAAATTCAATATTAAAGCTGCCACTCATCTGCCTCCTAGCAGTTTGAACATTTAATTTAAGCGAAAAGCAATGTTTATTATTTTTCAAATTAACATTTTATTCTGTTTTCTGACATCACTAAAATGTATTTCGAATTAAATAAATTCTATACATTCTTCTTTTTAAAACTTTAAAAAGGGGTAAACCCTTTTTAAAGTTCTTCTTTTTGTCTCAATTAATTTAATTCAAAAAATTTTTGGGCAACCTGTATAAATAGTTATGTTAATATTTATATCAGTGAATAGAGAATTAAATAACTTTTCGAATGAGCTATTACACGACCCCTATTCTCATTTAAAAAAATCATCTATTGCGTCATCACGCCCAGATGGATGACGTCACTAGTATGATATATATGCCAAAAAATTAAAATTTAAAAACAAAAATTGAACTATTTCGTAATTTATCTCGAGTCGATCATTCTTGAGAAAATGAAATTATTCCAACTCAAACGTCCTCACTGTACCTATAACTTCAGAGGCTTATATTTTAAAACCATGATTTTTTGAAGCTACGCGCTTATTGAGTTCTTTGTTCTACACATCAAGGACTACCAGAACCCAAAGTTTCAGATCATTTGACAGATAGGCATTTCCCATAAGGTTTCTGCGGAGTCCTTTATCAATCGCTCCCATCCCTATCCTGACACTAGTTGATATTAACTGAGACATATCTCTCACATAAACTCTCATACATATAAACTGATAGTGAAGTATAAAAATAAGAAGAAAAATGAGAGAAGCTAATGAAAAATAGACATTACTAAGATCCGAAGAAATTACGACTACAGTTAGAAACGTCGATAGATACTGTCTTCTTTAGTGTAACTGGTATTCTGTCAAATTATTTATTTAATAAACTGTCAAAGTCCCTATCACTTTTTGGGTTGTTTTTGGATTTGTGTTACTGCCCACATAACCATCGAAGCTTATCGTTTTAGTCATACTAAGATTATAATATTGAATCCCTTATTTAGATTATAATTTACTATTTAAAACTAACTGAAATTGAAAAACGCTTTTATTTTTAGATTTTAGTGAACAAGATCTGTCATTAGTCCAAATGTTGCAAATACATCAATATGTATGCTTAGTAGACATTATTAACTAAAAGGTACACATATAATAGAGCTATTAGTTTAATATTACCGTAAAGATATAGTTCTAACCTTTATAGATGTGTTTATACATGGTAAACCAAAAGTCCCCTCTGCCTCGTATTTTTTGAACGGTTAAATATAGGTACTTCTAATAGTCAAATTTGGAGGTAGGAAATAAATGGACGCAGGCTTCTCAACTAATCATAATAAGTGACGTAATAGTCGTAAATGACGTTATAGTCCAAATTTCACTATTATAAAATAACTGTTTAAAAGATACGAGGGAGAGGGGACTTTTGGCTAGCACTGTATAAAAATAAGTTACGAAAAAATATCGTTTTGTTTTCCTAATCTAGCAAGAATCCTTGTGAATGTATAATATTAAAAATTGTTTATTAGTGTAAAAAGATACTATTCTACAAAACGAAATAACGACATTTGAATCTTAAAAAAATACTAGATCCTTTGTAAAAGGTTATTTGGTCTATTTAGTCCCTAAATAAGAGGTACATCATATATAACAGAACCTTTTTGGATTAAAAAATCCATCATTAGTGTTAAGCAAGCCAATATTATGTATGCCTGAGCCACCAAAATGTTTTGGGTAAAAAAATGCTAAAAAGTTAGTCACCAAAATGTTTTGGGCCAGAGTCACCAAAATGTTTTTGGTAAAAACATGCTAAAAAGTAAAAAAATGCTAAAGAGTTCTAGAATTTACTATATATTGTTGTTAAAATTTTGTGATGTTGCAAATATTCCTGGATATTATTCAGGGCAACACAGACCTCTTCCCACGTGGTTGCAATCTAAAGAGGATTGAAACATCACATATTGGAGTTGAAAGGCAACTGAATTGCCTTCAATCAGTTGACTTTCAACTTCAATATATGAGGTTTCAATCCTCTTTCAATTCTACATTGCAACCAGGTAGGAAGAGTCCTGTGTGGCCCTGGTTAATATCCAGGAATATTTGCAACATCATAACATTTTAACAACAATATGTAGTAAATTCTAAAACTTTTTAATATTTAAAGGATTTTTACCCAACACATGTTGGTGGCTCAGGCATGCACAATATTGGCTTTTTTAACATTGGATGGATTTTTTAATCCGAAGACGTTATGTTATGTGACGTAATCCTTTATGGGACTTTTAAATATACCTTTTTCAAAGGATCTAGTAATTTTGTGATTTATGGTATACCGGAATTTTATTGTCCTTGTAGATTTTTCAATCTTAAAAATTTTACTACAAAACGTATTTTAAAGACACATCTTCAGAAGTTAGTTCTACATTACAGTACCATGCAAATTTTGCTCACCTGTATCTACAATTACGTCTATGAGATCCATACTCTTAGCGAAAGCGTCTCTAAGATTGATATGATGAAAGGACACTATGCTTCCCTCTCGCTTGGCTCGTTCCAAGGCTTCTCTCCTCTTAAGGGCCTTCTCTCTTCTCATTTGATTCTTATAGAACTCGGCAAAATTATTAACAATGATAGGAATGGGCAACGCAATCACCAATACCCCGCAAATACAACATACGCTTCCTATAACTTTCCCAAGGGGTGTCGTGGGGTAAATGTCACCGTAACCAACCTATTTAGGGTATACGATTAACTAATGGGTTTATCCGTAAAGTTTTTTGGCTACAGAATTTATTTCAAGAATATGATCCCTATTTATTAAACCGGCATCGCAAATATTGCCAAAATAGCTTGAAAAATTATTTCACAAGTCACATATTTGCCGTTAACTTTTACATTGGTTCTGTATAGTGATCTGGTATAACTAGTTTCTGTTTAAATTAGTCAAATAAAAAAATTTACAGTAAAGTGGAAAAAGTCTTCTCACATGTCTCCCTGATGATAGATATACCTTGAAACACGTGTAAGAAAATGGTGAGACACTCTAATTGAATCGAAACAATACTGTCTATATTGTGAATCATTAGTGAAATCATAGGCATCAATTAAAACTAACCAAAAAAGGTGTAATAACCTTCTGATCACATTTTAACTGGCTCAAAAATATTCAAATTTAAAAGAAGTGAAGTCGATGTTAAAAGATTTAACTTTAGAGAACTTTAGAGAAAGAACTGTATTTCAAAAAATACCAGGAGCCAAAAATACTATTCCTAAAGATAATTTTCATAAGAAAATTTACAAGCTGTGAAGTAAAATTTCCCCCAACCAGTTCATAAATGCTGTTGGTACGAGAGAGGTTTTTTTCTCAGTGAAAGTCCTATTCCAGAGATATAGAGACAATAATTGCGACGTATACGCATATCTGGTTGATTATGAGAAAGCGTTTGATCGAGTCCAGTACACCAACATAATGCAAATGCTAAAAAATGCAGGAATTAACAACGAAGATCTGAAAATAATTGAAAATCTTTACTGGAATCAAACAGTAAATCTCAGGAATGAAGTTGAAGACACCGATGTGAAAATCATGTGCGGATTGAGGCAAGGCTGTATTTCGTCTCCTCTAAGCTTTAATCTCTACTATAAATTCTGCTAAACGTGCACCTATTAAACAAATCAGATATTCAGATGACATGATAGTATTTGTGGACAACCTAGCAGACCTACAAGCCTTTATGAATAAAATCGCTTATTACAGTCAACAATAATGCTCAATATAAACGTAAAGAAGACAAAGCTCGTGATAATTAGCAAGAAAAAGATAACAGAAGGTCAACTCTACCTCAACCACACATCAGTAATAAGAGTAGCGTACAAAAAAGACCTCAGCACCACAATAAATTAAGAACGAACCGCATTCAACCGAATTGGGACCTTATTCAAAAGCCACAACCTCTCTCTTAATATAAAAATAAGAATGCTGAAATTTTCTGTCCTTTTTATGGTGTTGAATCGAGGACCTTGAGCGAAGATATGTGCAGAAGATAGGATTCATTTGAAATGCGCCTTTTTTGGAGAAAACTTAAGACCCCGTGGACTGACCAAGTTACAAATGAGGAGGTCCTTAGAAGAATGAGGAAGAACAAAGAGCTACTGACCACTGTCAAATCTCGAAAGTTATAATACTTTGGACACATTATGCGAAATAAATCCAGATATGCCCTCCTACAAGGCATACAGCAACGAAAAATATTTGAAGAGCGAGGTCCAAGAAGAAGAGGAATATCCTGGTTGAAGAACCTCAGAACCTGGTTCGACGGAATATCGGTGCAGCTCTTTTTCGCGCTGTGGCAGAAAAGATTAAGATTGCCATGATGATCGCCAACATTCATCACGGGTAGGCACATCAAGCAAATAGATAAAAATATGATAAAGAAGTTTCCAAAAATAATAATATGAATCCCAAATAGGCACCGAGATTTGGCTTAGCAACAGGAAACACACTAAAACAATTACTTAGGAAAGCCATATTAAAAATTATAAACCTCATAAATTCTGCATTCAAGCTATGATACGTACCAATAATGTAGAAAACAGATTCCACTTCTTAAAGTGCACTCACCACAGTAGAGGTTCGCTACTACAATTTCAAACCTTTCTTTGTCTTCAGCTGTTCTTATTAGCTGTTCAAAATTTAGCCCTGCTCATTGTCGGATGTCTTTTGGTCATGATAGTATTTTCCTTCCTAGTCATCTCTTTCCCTCAATCTTTCCTTTCATTATTAGTTGAGCATATTCGTACTTATTATTTCTAAGAATGTGGCCTAGATAAGCTTTTATAACTTTCATCATCATCATGGCATCTACACTCCTAGCGGAGTGATTGCAGCCTTCTTTGGGCTCTTCCGATTCGTTTGTCGCGGTGAATCAATCCACATAATAACATTTTGGTTTTACAATTGGTTATGTGACTTGGCATCTTCTACAATTTTCTTCCATTCGTTCCTGTTTTTGCTTCTGGTTACCCATTCTCTGACTCCCATCTTCTTAAGGTCCTCTACTATTTGGTTCTCCTATCTAGTTTTGAGTCTCCCTCCTGGTATGCCTGATATAGGCCTCCATTTGTAAATTTTCTTGATAACGGCTTCTGGATTTCTCCTTTCTATATGTCCCATCGATCTGAGTCTCTGTGCCTTGATCAATCTGACGATGTCTTCTCCTTTCAGAAGTTCTCTTACTTCGTGATTCATGAGTTTTCCAAATTCATTATTACCTAAGTTTAGTGGTCCTGCTATCCTCCGAATTATTTTCCTTTCTAGGATCCTCAATCTTTCTTCCTTTTTCTGTGTCAGACACATTACTTCAGCACCATATGTGATTACTGGTCTAATTGCTGCTTTGTAAATTTTCGGTTTTGTATTCTGAGTAAGCTTCTTATCTTTGAGGAAGTTACTGTATTTCCAGTAGGTTCTGTTTCCTGCCTGAATTCTTTCATTAATTTCGATACTTCTATTATTAGTTCCATTAACTGAGACTCCAAGATATTTAAAATGTTCTACCTTTTCAAATTCATATTCACCAATATTTAAGCTTATCATATTAACTGGGTTTTTTCTGGAGCATATTAGGTATTTTGTTTTGTTTTGATTTATTTCTAAACCCCTTTTGGATGCTTCTTTGCCTAACTTCGTAAATTGTTCCTTTAAACTGTTTCTTCTTCTTCTTTGAGTGCCTCTCCTATCGGAGATTGGATATCATTAGGGCGATTCTAATTTTATTTACTGCTGTTTTGAACAATTCGTTAGTGGTACAGCCAAACCACTCTCTCAAATTTCTCATCCAGGACATTCTTCTACGGCCTGGATTTCTTCGTCCTTGGATTTTTCCTTGCATTATGTTTTGTAGGAATGTGTACTTTTGTCCCCTCATCAGGTGGCCTAAGTATTCAAGTTTTCTCTTTTTTATATTCAGTAGAACTTCTGGCTTGTTATTTATTCTGCGTATTACTTCTTCATTTGTAATTTTATCCACCCAACTTATTCTTAGTATACGGCGGTAGCACCACATCTTAAACTGTTTAGGTTTCTGCTAATTAATGCTATGTCGTCAGCATACGCCACAAGTTGCGACGTCGATGTTATAATCGTACCTTTTATTTCTGTAGCTCTTGTTGTTCCTTCTATAGCGACATTAAATAGTGACGTTGATAGAGAGTCGCCTTGTCGTACTCCACTTGCTATTTCTGTATTTTTGGTGATTACGTTATCTGTAATTATTGCTGCAGTCGATCCTTTCATTGTCATTTTCGTAAGCTTTATAACTTTCACTGTGTTGAAAAGTTCTCGTTCCTGGACTATTCTATGCAGCACTTCTTCGTTTGAGGTATGCGATGTCCATGACATTTTGAGGATTCTCCCGTAGATCCACATTTCAGAGGCCTCCAATTTATATACGGTTGATGTTTTAAGGGTCCACGTCTCAACTAAATAGGGAAGAGTCGACCAAACGTAGCATTTTGATAAACGTAGTCGAATCACAATAACTCTAAACGATGATAAAAATATTTTTATAATTTGAAAATTTGTTATAAATTTTAATGTTCGTAGAAAAAGTATAATAATCTACTCACCAGTAATGGCTATTACTTGTAAGGATAAATACGCCACATATCATCCTCATGAGTAATAGCCAAAATTACTGGATCGTTGAATAATATACTATTTCATTAGCAATTCTTTTGGTTGCAATAGGGATCATATTTTAAGAATTTTAAAATAGTTCTTAGTAAGTTTTTTGACATAATAAGAGAGCTGTTAGACATTTTTGATAGGTATTTGAAGCAATCTCAAAATTTTTCAGGTAACTCTTCCCTAATTATCCTAATACCGAAATGCGGACCTGGCTGACGGGTAGCGGTCATTTACCCCTAAAATTAACCCTCTAAATTAAAAAGAATGTAAAAATTTTTATTACAAAAATTTAGGGAATTTAACTCTACAAGATGCTTGCATGAGCGCCTCAGGATTATTTTCAGGGGGTCCATCTGAACTTCAGGGGGTTGCATTTGAATCTATACATACAATGAACCAATATAAAATACATGCATAGCTATGTACTTTCTTTCCGGACAGGAGAGTGTGATTGCTATTTTGACAGGATATTTTTTAATATTAAAAATAAGTCTTTGGGTGAAATTTTCTACTTGCCAGGTGGTCAAAAGAATTATGCGTACATTTGAATTTAACATACGCTCTTTCTCACATTGGAGCTTACCTATAGCGCATTAAATTCAAATGTAAGCGTAATTTTTTTGATCACCTGGCAGGTAGAAAATCTCACCAAAAGACTTATTTTTAATATTAAAAAATATCCTGTCAAAATAGCAATTGTACTCCCCTGTCCGGAAAGGCAGTACCTATATTATAGCTCTACATGTATTTTATATTGGTTCCCTGAAGTTCAGATGCACCCCCTGAAAATATTCCTGGTTACGCCCATGCAAGCGTCTTTTAGAATTAAAATCCATCGCAAATCGTCTGGCTTGTTTATTTTCTTTATTTTTGAATATTTAAATTTACCTTAAAAAATTGCCTCAAAGGTATTTTTTGTAAATAAAAATGTTTACACGTTTTTTAAATTAGGGGGTTAATTTTAGTGGTAAATGACCGCTACCCTTCAGGTAGGTCAGCGTTTTGATATTGGATTGCTATGGAAGAGTTATCTAAAACATTTTCAGGTTGCCTCTAATACATACCCAAAATGTCTACCGGCTCTTGGACCATTATTCTATATACTGTAGCCGATAAAATCTTACGGATATTTACTACTAACCGTTGTCATGGTAATCCCTGCCCACCAGAACGTCTCTGGAATGCTTATGAACTTAGTACCAGGCTCTTCTTTCTCAGCGAAGTAGCAAAGGCTAGAAAATATGAGCACCCCCATAGCCAAAAACAGCATGAGCAAGCCGAGCTCCTTGTAGGAGTTCCTCAGGGTAAAGCCCAAGGACTGGAGCCCAGTGGAATGTCTAGCTAACTTTAAGATACGCAAGATACGCATAATTCTAAAGACTTGTACTACTCGCCGCACATCTTGAAACTGATCGGTGGCGTTTTTATTAGTTTCTAGTAGGAAAAGGGATACAAAATAAGGAAGGATGGCTAGTAAATCGATTATGTTAAGTCCGCCTTTAAAAAACTTCCATTTATTAGGCGAAGCACTAAATCTTAAGATGTATTCTAGTGAAAACCAGGTTATGCACACGGCTTCTACCATTGCTAGCTGAGGGTTGTCTTGGAAGTTACCCTTCTCATCGTTTACTTGCATACTAGGTATTGTGTTGAGGGTGAGAGCTATTGTTGATAGTACTATGAATAGGATGGAAACGATGGCTATAACCTGGAAGATATAGGGCAAATGAGTTAACTCCCCAAAAAACAACAAGTTCGGAAATATTCAAGACCATATTCTAATCGTTGTTAGTACAGTTTTGAATTTTTCCTAATTACGGAACATTCAATAGATATTTATACACCCACAGTATTCTCTTTAGCTTTGGACAACTTTGCGTGGAATTTTGGAGGTGCAAGCAAACAGTACAAAAGGCTCAATATATAGTGTCGGGACTTGTGTAGGTTGGTGTTTAGTCATTGGGTCAATAACATAACAAAAGAACAAATAAAAGAAGAGTGAAGTTATCTGGGTTATAATTTGTGTTAAAATAGATTTAAATCTACAACTTGTATGAACATTGTTTTGCAATACAAAATAACTTATTTTTAACTTAAATTACTTATTATTATAACATAGAGAATAATTTTGCAACAAATACACACACCGTCAAAATTAAAGGAAAACCTTAAAAATGGGACATGTTTGATGTCTCGGATTTCCTAAACTAGTTGTCCGATTTTAGTAATTTTTTTAGTATGTTACAGCCTTATTATTTAAGAATATCGGTGTAATAATATTGTTGCTGGACAGGTAAATGTCATTTTATACCGGGTGTAACAATCATACTGTGTTTTTTCCATAAAGTTTGGAACACCCCGTGGAATATTCTAGCATATATAAAATATCGAAATTAAAACTTAATTATAGCCTTAGGTTTTCTTAACATGTTCTTTTTTAACTCATAAAAAAAAGTTAGGTACTTTAAAAACTAGACATTTTCTTCATCAATACAGGGTGTTTCTAAATAAGTGCGACAAACTTTAAGGGGTAATTCTGCATGAAAAATTAATGACCGTTTGCTTTATAAACCTATGTCCGCAAATGCTTTGTTTTCGAGATATGGGATGTTGAATTTTTTTTACAAACTGACGATTTATTTATTGCTCTAAAACAGGAGATATGCAAATGAAATTTGGTAGGTTTTAAGAGTTAGTTATTGCGCATTTTTTGACATACAATTAAGAATTTTATATTCACCATTGGCGTGCATACGGGTATAAACATTTTAGATATATCCCGTATGCACGCCAATGGTGAATATAAAATTCTTAATTGTATGCCAAAAATGCGCAATAACTACCTCTTAAAATCTACCAAATTTTATTTGCTTATCTCAATCGGTTTTAGAGCAATAAATAAATCGTCAGTTTGTAAGAAAAAATTCAACATCCCGTATCTCGGAGAAGAAGACCTAATAATATGTTTATAAAACAAACCGTTATTAATTTTTCATGCAGAATTACCCCTTAAAGTTTGTCGCACTTATTTAGAAACACCCTGTATTGATCAAGAACATGGCTAGTCGTTAAAGTACCTAACTTTTTTATTATCCAACATAAGCGAATGAATTTAAAAATAAAATGTTAAGAAAGCCTAAAGCCACAATTCAGTTTTAATTTCAATATTTTATATGCTAGAATATTCCACAGGGTGTTCCAAACTTTAAGGAAAAAACACAGTATGATTGTTACACCCGGTATAAAATGACATTTATCTGTCTAGCAACAATATTAATACACCAGTATTCTTAAATAATAAGGCTATAACATACTTAAGAAAAATTACTCAAATCGGACAACCGGTTTAGGAAATCCGAGACATCAAACATGTCCCATTTTTAACGTGTTCCTTTAATTTTGCCGGTGTGTGTATTGTAAATATCAAATATTTATTTACTATATTACTATTACAGTAGTTCCTCCTCTTCATACCAGGCTCCATTGCTGGATTTTTTTTGGATTTCTTGTTAGCTAATTATTGTAACGACTGAATTTTTGTCACAGACGTTCAATATCTCTTGGACTCGTCTGAGATTAGTCTTCTTTTACTCTTGGTTTGGTCACCATTATCATCATCATACACTTTAGGAGTCTCGGCCTTCTCAATTTTTCTGCTCCATTATGCTCTGTTCCTCGCTTGGATTTTCCAGATGGTAACTCCGATCTTCTCAGCATCCTGTGTTATCCCGTTTATCTATATCAGTTTTGGTCTGTTCCGTCTTTTTGTTTACACTTTTCCACAAAACTTATGCTTGCAGATACTCTGCAGTGTAAAGTTATAACTTCTTCTTTAAGTACCGTACCCAAATTTTATACGTGGTAGCTTCCATGACAATTTGCCTATATCGTTTTCGATATTGGACGGTGTGTAATAATTCATCTGCTGATAAGCCAGCCCATTGATGAAGATTTTGGAACCATGAATATTTCTTGCTACTAATTCCTCTTTTTCCGTCGATCTTTCCGTTGAGTATTAACTGCAGTATCCTATATCTGCTACCTTTAATTATATGCCCCAGATATTCAAGTTTTCTCTTTTTGATCATCTTCATTAAGTCACCTTAGCCTTGACCTACCCTGTTTAAGACTTCTCTGTTGAAATGCGTTGAACCCATGATATTCTGAGCATTCTACGATATGACCACATCTCGAAGGCTTCTAATTTGTTTCATATAGTGTTCAATTTCCTTACGAGTTTTAATTTCTTCATCTGGATTTAGTGTCTCGTTTATCCAAAATCCTAGGTACTTAAAATGGTTAACTTTTGTTATCGGTTCATTGCTGACAATTAGGTGCATATGGCTGACGTCTTGTTTACCAACCACGAGTAACTTTCTCTTTGTTGTATTTATGCTAAGTCCGATATATAGAGTGCTCTAAAGTCATAACTAATATTTTGCGTAGTATCTTTCTTCCAAAAACCGATAGAGATGATTCATCTGTTTTGTAGGAGGGTCCATGCCTCTGATCCATATGTGAGAACGGAGACTATCAGTGCTCTATACAGTCTTATAGAAGGGTTTTGACACAGACGTTTGTAAGATAAGTACTTTGATATAACATGATAACATCTACATAAATATTTGAAATTGTGATGCGCCTTTATATTTCCACTGATATGTTATATTGTGCTTAATGGGGAAGGTTTTTGCTCGGGATCCTCCTGTTTTCATATTTGTTCATCTAATCATGTTTCGGGATATTTTAGTTTTTTATTTCCTTTAACGATTTAATATTATTCTAGGAAGATAATGTGTAGTTCTATGTATATAGTCTTCTTGATATTTCTCCATGGTTTGTGAAATTATGTATGTTCCATCTGTTCAGTTAGATCTGCCAGTTTGCTTCATTGTGTAAAAGGGACAAATATCAGATGAAAAATATTGAGAGTTTGTATGTGGTAATAAGTATTGATACTTTCCAAAAACTGTATGTAGAGGCAGTGCCTCTACATAGGTGCTCCAATGAGGCTAAGTTAAAGCCGAAATACGCATAAGCACATAGGAGAGGCCCGGTTCTTCATCAAATCTGACACATCTCATATATGAACGACAGCTCATAAATGAAATTAAAGTGCGTCCATAAAGTAACGCATAAAATCATTATTTCGTAAACCGGCGACTTTAAGAAAAAATCCCGAAACAGGTCGATTTTTATTTTTAACTTACGATTTTTTGACATATACATCATACTAGAGACGTTATGACGTCAAATAAGAATAGGGGTCATGTGACAGCTCATTTAAAAGGGTATTCAATTCTCTATTCACTAATATAAACATTAACATATTTATTTATACAGTGTGTCCAAATAATTTTTTTAATTAAATTAATTAAAAAGAGACAAAAAGAAGAATGTATGTAATTTATTTAATTCAAAATTCATTTTACTGTTGTCAAAAAACGTGAAAAAATGTTTAGTTGACCAATAAATATTGCTTTTCGCTTAAATTCAATGTTAAAGCTGCCACCCACCTGCCTCTTGGCAATTTGAACATTTCGTTTAAGCAAAAATCAATGTTCATTTGTCAAATAAACATTTTGTTCTGTTTTCTGGCAACAGTAAAACGGTAAAACATATTTTAAATTAAATAAATTAAATACATTCTTCTTTTTGTCTCAATTAATTTAATTGAAAATTTTTGAACACCCTGTATAAATAATTAAGTTAATGTTTATATTAGTGAATAGATAATTGAGTACCCTTTCAAATGAGCTATCACATGACCCCTATCATCATTTAAAAAAATCTTCGATTACGTCATCAAGCCCAGATGGATGACGTCAGTAGTATGATATATATGCCAAAAAATCGTAAATTAAAAATATAAATCGACCTGTTTCGGGAGTTTTACTTAAGTCGCCGGTTTACGAAATAATGAATTTATGCGTTACTTTATGGACGCACTGTAAAGATCCCCTTGTTGACTAATTCATCAATCTGTTTTGCTCTATATTTAATCTTAGAAGGCATCAGAGGATAACAATTCGAATCTTAGTTCCTTCATCTTTTGACTAATTTTGTTTATATTTTCTTACTTATTATTGTTGACTTGTAAGTCCCAACTTAAAAGTAATATAGAAATATTAATATTTCATAAAAAAATCATGCAAGTTGCTTAGATTTGCCAATTAGGAAAGTAAAGTAAGGTCATTTTTAGCAAGTAAGGTATTGTAATAGGCCAATTGTACAATATTTACCAATTTTACAATAACATTTACAATAATGCACCAATTTACAAAAAAAACCACGAAAGCATTTTTTATGTTTTTTTGTTGAGAGGCAATGTACAAATTAAAACAAAACAATACACAAAACACGTACATATAAACATATAAGCTTTAAGCAAACATAGTAGAAATGTTTTGTGGTGAAGAAAGTATTGCAAAAAAAATGCTAAACAAACTCGTGTTAGAGGTATCAGTCAGTGAGTATGTTACAAGCAACAGTCCGTAGCAAGAGAAGATAGGAAGCTTATGTACACTGAGCTCGAACCCATATATCGATCATAGCCAGTCTGGTTGGTTTGCTGCTCGACGTTTTTGGGGCTATGCTTCAAATCAAGCTTCGAGTAAACATTATTGGCGAATAGTTAAATTGTTAGTATTTTTTATTCGCACTATTCTTGCCAGGTCAACAATCTTGACTTAAAAAGCCAAATAATATTAACACTACTATTAATTAACACTATGTTAGGATATTTTTAAGAGAGGCTAACTCCGTTCTAAATATATAACAAAGCACTATGTACTACTGCGAGATATGTTTAATTTATTATTTACATTAAATTATTATTTAATAGGCTACTCACTTTCATTTGTCCTAATTTTTTGCTTTTAAAATTTGTAAAAACTAGTATAAATATTTTATTTGCCACGAAATGCAATAGTTTTTTAGATACTGGTCATAAAGCAGTACTAAAAAGCTTGAAAGTTATAATATAACGCAAATACCGTAGATACAAACTTTTATATGATTCTTTAGAAAGCTGAAAATTTACAGATCAATTAATCACAAAATACTGCAAAAATATATTTTAGCAAGTGCACAATCAGAAATAGAGAGAAGTAAAAATACTAAAGACAATAAAGAACAGTACACAGAATAACTCAGAAAATGCTAACGGAAAAGCATGAAAAAAGTCCTGTCCGAATGATTTTAAATTAAAAAATCTTCAAAAATATTCAATATTATGTTGTGTAAAAATGGTGATAGTATGTAGTCCTAGTTCCTTTCTTTATTTTGAAAGCATTTGAATAATATATTCTGTGTACTTTAACTGTGGCTGAGTTTATATATCATCCAAATTTCTTGTTACACTACACAGAACTAC
This sequence comes from Diabrotica virgifera virgifera, assembly GCF_917563875.1. Classification (NCBI taxonomy): domain Eukaryota; kingdom Metazoa; phylum Arthropoda; class Insecta; order Coleoptera; family Chrysomelidae; genus Diabrotica; species Diabrotica virgifera. The sequence continues at coordinate 23,778,835 of NC_065449.1, read as the reverse complement.
AGGCCAATAAGCTTACTACCAGTAGTCAGCAAAATTGCTGAAAGAGTAATACTCTCAAGGCTTGAAGAAAAAATTGGGCTCAAATTGGGCTTTTAACAAAAGCCCAATTCAGATTTAGAGCCAGACATTAAAGCGAACTCTAGGATAGTGAATTTCGTAGAATACATCGCAGCAGGCTTCTACGATAGGCAGTACACAGAAGCAGCCTTCTTAGACGTCAGTCAAACATTTGACATAGTTTGGCATACAAGGCTTATCTACAAAATATAGAGCTACGGATACAGAAATGCCACGACAGAGTTACTCTCCTCGTATCTCATAAAACGAAAATTCAGGATTCGCATAGCACAAATCCTTTCCAAAGTAGGCAGTCTGGAAGCAGAAGTACCACAAGGAGCTGTTCTGTCTGCGGTGCTAAATAACATATACACAGTTGATAGTAGACACGGCAATAATAGCCAAGCACATAAACAAATACATTTCAATTAGAAACTTTCAGACAGAACTAGATATTCTAGAAAAATGGCGCATACAATGGAAAATTGCAGTTAATCCGGAGAAAATGCAACCAATGATGTTTAAGAAGAAATGCGACATACCAACGAAACAACCAGAGATGTTCAACACTCAAAGCTTCTTCATCTTTAAGTACCGTGCCCAAATTTTAGGCGTGGGTAGCTTCCATGACAATTTGCCGATATTGTTCTCGATCTTGTACGGCATGTAATAATTGATCTGCTGATAAGCCAGTCCATTGACGAAGGTTTCGGAGCCATGGATATTTCTTCATAGCAATTTCCCTTTTTCCGTCGATCTTTTCATTGAGTAATATCTGCAGCATGCTGTATGTGCTACCTCTCATTATCTCATTATCTGCTACACTCCCATCGTATGATCAAATTAAGCAAAGTACCTCGGGATCACCATGGAGGAGACTCATACGTTAACATCTCATATTATAAGAAAGTACAGAAGGCAAAAATTGTAAAAGCCAATATCAGAAACCTAACTGGGGGAAGTAGCAAATTAACATTCAGAACAAAGACAAGTTTTTACATACGCATCTCTCGTACGAACAGTCAGAAGATCCAAGCTGTCCATAGCGGAGCACTACGAGAACCAGCGAATGTCCCTCGATACGTAGCGGAAAGATTCCTTTTCAGACACACCCAACAGATGAGAGTATTAAGCCAGATGGAGCACATTACATAAGACGAAAGACATTTTCCGAACTAATGTAGGTACCATCCAAACCACATTCTGCGAGAGATAATACAGTATGGTGTCTTCCACCGATAAAAATACCTACTGACCCACCATATGGCTAAGAAGATCCAAACATTAACTGCTTGGCAATGACTAAGAAGAGATAGCATATAAGTAGCTTTGAAACGCTCGACTTACTCTCACCCTCAGCCGATCTTCATCCTAGATTCCCTCAAAAAATCATAAAAAATACGAAAAGGGCCTAGGCCACTCTGGACAGAAATTACCAAAAACTAACACAAAAAATTGGATATGCCAATCAAAAATATACTAACAAAACATTAAAAAACCTGGCCAGAGAGACCTATTGTTCCATCCGACTGCTAAGACTCTGAAGAGTCTGCTCAGCCGAAAGGTATATTTATGGAAGCCCGATGCTTGGACAGACACAACACATAGAGGCGAAAAGAGAAAGAAGACCAAGGGACTAAAATACTTCACGCTCTCCTGGACTTCAGGCGGAGAAGATGTCAAGTGCAGTTTTATTTTCGCAAGACTCTCATGTAACAAGCATTATCATAGTAGCCTCTCATAGCACATCAGCGAGCTATGAGTGGAGTTATGGAGGAGTACTTGAAGACTATGGGCGTCAGATGATTTGTCCTTGATCTACTTCGATCAATCCTCCTCAGCTCAACAAACTGTATGCCCAATTGTTCCTACGGGTATGCAAGACTTCTTTGCAAGTCTTCTCTCATCGAGGGTTTCTTCGATCCTGAACTGTAAGAAGGATCTTCCTCCTCCTCAGTCGTTTCCCCATTGCTGAGTGTTGTGATTCCCTATAATACGAGCAACTATCTCTTTCCATCGGCTTCTGTCCTGAGCTTCCCTCATGGATTCAGAGAATGTTTTTCCACTGGCTTTCTGTACTTGATCCGTCCATCGAGTAGGTGAGCGACCTCTACTTCTGCGCCCTTTAACGTTTCCCGAAATTATAAGTGTCTCAAGATTATCATCATTTCTTCTTGCAATATGGTCGAAAAATTTTAAGACGCTGGAGAGGCAAATAGAGGAAAGTCGAGTCTGAATATTAAGCTCTAGGAGGATTGAGTTCTGTGTTTCGTCCATGAGATCCGAAGCATTCTTCTCCAGCACCACATTTCAAAGGCGTCAATCCTTTTTCTGTCGTCCGATTTCATTGTTCATGTTTCAGATCCGTAATGAAATATGGGAAAAATTAAGGCACGTACTAATCTTATTTTGGTGTTATTCGACAAGGAGCAATCTTTCCAGATTTTCGATAATCGACTCCTAGCGTTTTTGGCCATGCCTATTCTCCTACGTATTTCTGTTTCACAAGATCCTGTATTACTGATGTAGGATCCTAAATAGTTGAACTCGTAAACCACTTCAAACTGGTCTAAGGCTCCTGTTGTCTGAAGTGAATTTGAATAATGTACTATCATAATTTTTGTTTTTTGTTTATTGATCTTGAGACCACATCTATTGTTTTCGGCTTCCACTAGCTGCAGCAGGCTGGACATTTCTTCTTCGGATGCAGTTATTAATGTTGTATCATCTGCATATCTAAAATTTGAGATATTCTTTCCTGCGATAGAAATACCGCCATTCCATTTGTCAAGTGCTTTTCTCATTATATATTCCCCATAGAAATTAAAAAGACTTGGAGATAGAATACATCCTTGTCGGACTCCTCTATCTATTTTAAAAGGATCGGACTTATGGTTTTCAGTTCTTATTCTGGTTTCACTGTTCTCATATAGGCTTTTCACCAGAGCTGACAGATGATCAGGAACCCCCATCTCATGTAGAACTTTACACAAAACCGTCCAGTCTATACAATAAAATGCCTTCTGATAATCCAGAAACCAGATGATCACCGGAATTTTGAATTCTCGTGCTTTCTCAATGAGTTGTCGCATATTAAGAATTTGCTCCCTTGTGCCTTTATTCTTCACGAAGCCCGCCTGTTCTTGTGGTATTTGTCTATCCAGGTATGTCTGCATGCGACACTTGATGATTCTCAACAGAATTTTACTTGGGTGTGAAATTAGTGAAATGGTTCGGTAGTTACTACATTTTGTGGTTACGCCTTTCTTATGAATGGGAGTAAATAGTGCGGTACACCAATTAATCACTGTGCCATTCGCCGATTCTCCATACATGATTACACAGTCTCCACATCAATTGGAGACCATGTTCACCCATGTTCTGTAAAAGTTCTGCCGTGATGTCATCGCAACCATGAAGGATATTAATGAAGATGAAATCATAGTGTGAACAAAAATCAAACTACCAAGAATGAACGCATGCATTTTGCCTCCTGGTGCTAAATAGTGACAGATGATATATTCAATGTACGATTTCAAGCTAAAATATATTTTAAGAGTACTAATTCATTTTCAAACATAGTTTAACGAAAAAAGTATATAAAAGTTTAATTGGTCTAGAGTATCATTAAATGTTATTTTGTGTAACTGTAGGATCAATCAATGACTTAAAAAAACATTAAATACAACAACATGAGAAATTAGGACCCAATTTAAAAATAAAATAAGAAATCTTCCCCAACCCAACTTTTTAATATTAAAGTGTCTAATTCTCTTTCAATCAAAGCCTAATTTTGTTGTGCCAGTCGGGCAGAATTAGCGAACGCACACCCCGATTTCCCGACTTGCCTGGCATAATAAATGATTGTGATGTTTCAATGAAACGTCGAATAGCCTCCCAAAAACACTAATTATGATGGACATGACAATGAGGGGATCGAAAAGGCGCTTGTAGTTGGTCGTCGCGTCTGCCCATCACCATCAGTATCAAAGGTAGTTTAAATAAAGTATTAGGAAACTGAGTTGGTTGTTCTGGCACCAGGAATAACTTTCAAAGATGTTTCGGGAGTTGGGTGGAGTTTGGATGAATAAATTGGGGAAGTTTCTTCGAGCTATTGTAATAATTCAGATGTTTGTTCGTTGTTTTAATAAGATTCCTTATGTTCGCGATTTCTGGGTTTTACTGAAAATGGCGGGTTGCCAGATATTCCGATAAATATGTTAGATCTCTTTTTGTATCATATTGAGAATCCATTTATTTTTTAGAAAACAGTAAACAAAATATTATCTACAAAGCTTGTTATTTGATAAAACTCATAGTATGTACCTATGTATGTGTACATAAAACAAACACGAATTTCATGATCTTTTTAGATAAACTATTGGCATATGTGCAGTTTGTTTTTGATTGAAAAACCTGTTTCTGTGTTAAATTATACTGTTTTTGAAACCTGTACCTGCCTAGTCTCAGATGAGACATACTCAGAGATAAAGAGATACAAAGACGACAAAGAAAATCTTACACTGGAAGCCAATAGGATGGCGAAAAAAATAAAGGCTTAGAACGTGATGGTTAGATGACTAAGACGACTAACTGAAAGCTATGAATGTAAGACAATGGAAGGAAAGGGCAAAATAGAGGTCTCAATGGAAAAACATAGCCAGACAGGCAATGACTCACCCACATGCATCATAATCCAAGATTATGATCCTAAGAGAAGAAGAACCTGCCTAACCTTAAAGGTTAACACAATAAAAGTAAAAGTAGAAGAAGAACCGAATGACCTAATTGAAACTGGTGATGTAATAAGACAAAGGGATTCCCTGAGTTGTCTATTGTTCATCCAGATCATGGATGAAATATTAGAAAAAAAGTAATAACTAAAAAAGGATAGTAAATGGGAGAAAAATAATTTAAAATAATCTAATATGCAGACGATGGAATACTAATATCTCAAAGTGAAGATGATTTACAACGTATGTTGCACCAATTTAGTATAAGCGAGAGAAAATTTAACATGTTAATTTTCACCAAAAAACGCAAAATGCCTGGCTGTAACAGAAAATCCAATAAGATGTAATTGGAGGTAGCAGAATTTACAAAACAGTTATCAGCTGAATAATGAAATACGCGGCAGAAACATGAAATGATAGAGCGAGAACAAAAAGAATGCTTGAAACAGCAGGGATAAAAACCCTAAGAAAAATCGTTAGACACTATGGGACAGAGCTAGAAGTACAGATATAAGCAAGCAGAGATGCAAGCTGAAAAACATCTGAATAAGAAGAGTAGAATGAAATAATCATAAAGCTGAATATCAACAAATAGAGTAGTATACATGCGTGAGACAATTCTCCAATAGGAAGACGATCAGTAGGAAAACCACGAAAACGATGGAACGACAACTTACTAGAGGAACATTGAAAAGCAAATAGAGTCAGATCGGTACAAAAAGAAGACGTAGAAGAGGTATTGAAATAGGAAAAAATAATGTTCATTAATGGACATGGTGCGAAGGCAAGATGAGGTATGAATAAGATGTGAACGTACAACGGTAGAGCGAACAAAATTCAAATAGAAAAACAGTCGTGAAAAAAAGAAACTTGTTGGGTAAACAAACGTATTCATCGACGATTTCTAGAAAGCCATGTTCAGTTATATGTAGAGTATAGACACAAAAATGTACATGCGAAAGACAGGTAGAAATTGCAAAAAATTTATAAATATATAAAATGAAATATACTTCATATATTTTTTTATCAAAAATATCTATTAGAATAACAAAATTAGCATTTTTTGTACTTCTTTTGGTTTTTACTAGTCCATTACTTAGTTTAGTTTGAATAATTCCTAAGATATAATACTTTTGAAAAATGTGTTAATTTGACAAAAAACACTAGAAAGTAAAAAAGTGTTTGTTATACAATATAGTCCATTCATTAACGGTGAAATATTGCAAAACCTTTTAATTTTAAAGAACCGCTTGGATTGACATGAAATTTGGCATACACACAGCTAACAAGTCAAAGAAAAAAGTGATATTGTGCCGATATGTGCTTTTGCCCTGGGGGTGGTTTTCACCCCCTCTTGGGGGTTAAAAAATATTCGTCCAAACAAAGTCAGGAAATGGATAAACTGGCTAATTTAAAGTAACTTTTGTTCTATAGAGTTTTTTCACTAAATCAATACTTTTCGAGTTATTTGGCAGTGAATATGTTCATTTTTTCAACAAAATAACCACGCTTTTAGACGGTTTTTCGCAAATAACTCAAATTGTAAGTATTTTGTCGAAAAAGCATTCTTAGCAAAAATATAACCTATAAAAAATTTAAAAAAATAGTGAATATATCACGTTTTTTTATTTAGTAGAAGCAGAGTTATAGCTAATGAAATATAGGTTCATATTCGTCAAATTCCAAGTGGAATACTTTAACGTGAAATAACCAAAAATGAAGCACATTTCGGGGAAAACTCATTTAAACTTATTTAAAGTGTTTAAAAAAAGCTTCATTTTTGTTTTATAAAAAAAATTTCTAGCATCAAAATTAAACAAGTTACGCTCAAAATAAAGTTAGTCCCTTTTGGTTTTGGTAAAAAAATCGAGAAAATCACCCCCTAATTAGTATTTTAAATGAACTTAATCGTAACGACTTCACAAGTTTCTTGACTCGTGTATATATTGTTTATATGATCTGTAAGTTTCATCGGTTCAGAGTCCTTATTATTGAAACGGCTGTAGTTAAAAGGGGTTGAACGAGTCACTGATCACGAATGTATGCAAATTTAGAAACACCAAATCTTGATCAATTTTTGTCTAACAGAAAAACAAAAAATTAAATGATATTCAGAAAAGCAAATCTGACTTTTTTTGTATTTCGAGACTTTTGGTATCTCTAACAATTTTTAAGTTATTTTGAAAAAAAGCATATTTTTCAAAATTTAAATTTTTAAAAATTTTACTTTGAAACCAAATTTTTTCAAAAATAAACACTTTGAATCGATGAAACTTACAGATCATATAAACACAATATAAGTAAAATAATTTATGGAGCGGCAACGATTAATTTCATTTAAGTTGCTAATTAGGGGGTGGTCTTCCCGATTTTTTTTGCAAAAACAAAAGGGACCAACTTTATTTTGAGCGTAACTTGCTTAAATTTAATGCTAGAAACTTTTCGTAAAAACAGAAATAAAGATTTTTTTAAACACTTTAAAAAAGTTAAAATGGGTTTTCCCCAAAAAGTGCTTAATTTTTTGGATATTTCACGTCGAAATATTCTATTTGAAATTTGTTTATTTCATTGGCTATAACTCTGGTTCTACGAGATCCAGGGACCTAACGTGTACACCATTTTTTTTTACTTTTTTATAGGCTATATTTTTGCTAAGAACGGTTTTTTCGACAAAATACTTACTTTTTGAGTTATTTGCGAAAAACCGTCTAAAAATGTGGTTATTTTGTTGAAAAATGAACAAAATTAGTCAGTTTACCCATTTCCGGAGTTGTTTTGGACATATATTTTTTCACCCCCAAGAGGGGGTGAAAGTCACCCCCAGGGCAAAAGCACACGTCGGCACAATATCACTTTTTTTCTTTGACATGTAAGCTATGCGTATGCCAAATTTCATGTCAATCCAAGCGGTTCTTTAAAATTTAGAGCAAAAACCGTGAAAGAATGGACTAATATGCTTCATAAAGATAATTATATTATGCTCTTAAACTTAGAAGTAATGGGATATCTGGCTAAGAGTTTAGTGAATTAAGTGTGTGTTTGTGTTTACGAGATGAATTTAAATAATCTTTAGGGTAGCTTTTCTCAATAAGTGTTATTTACATACTTATGTGTTACAAAACAACAGCGAAATACTTTAATACCACATTCAAAGCCTGTTTATTCATCCAAATTTTCACCAACCCGAGACAGTCTTAAAGCTATTACTGTTCGTAATCATAAAGAAAAATCGTAAAGAAAGAAAGCTGTACATTTAAATACAAAAGACGTCAGTCCTGTTGAAGATATGGCGATGAGTTATCTAAAAAACTTTTAGCATGAAGTAAAAAAATATTTAGATATAGATACACTTAAATACAATACGTAGTAAGCAACTCAGTTAATACAGATAGGTAAAGAAGTATGTATACTGTTTTATAATTTTTAAAGCTGCATTTTTCTTAAAGTTTATAAAAACACTGGAATCTATTATTACTTGATTAAAATTCATTCGATAAGTAACGCAATAAAAATTGAAGGTATTAAGTTTTTAAAAGATTTACTAAGTACAATTAGATTAAAAGATTAAGAACAGGAGAATTTTTTTGCCTAAAATTGCTAATAAGTTAAATTCCTAGACTCTCATAAATTAGTAATGTTTTTAGATCCTTTTTTGTACATATGTTATATTAGAAAATACCAAATAACAAAATACGCATACAGGCATGTTCACATTTACACCATGCTCAATCGGCAAATCACCATAGAAGCGCACATATTATGACTTATCGTATATGGTGAGGTTTGTTCTTGACTACTAGACTCGCCAATACCGAGGTGCGACCTATGCCGGATTTATACTCAGCCATTGCCACTGCTGCTGCCGCTGCCGGAAATATTGCCCGAAATACGATATCGACGCGAGTGGGGTGTTCACATCAGTTCCTCGCCAATGTCCTCACAACTCATTTACCGAACGACTCTCAAGAATGGAATGTGACGACAGCATCGTCTTGTTCCCTTTTTCACTTGCCGCTTTGCCTGCGGCAAGTGAGAGAGAGAGAGAGAGTAGTTGAATGTGAATACTCACTTGCGCTCGCTCTGCCAGTCCTTTGACTTTCATCTCGAAAACCGACTTTTGAGGGAGCGCCGTGCAATGGCAGTAGCATGAGCAGCGGCAGCGCGAGTGAGCTATTTACACATTCACGCTGCCCACCTCCCTGCCCAATTCCCTGTCCAACAGGACTGAGTGTAAATGCGGTAATAGATATAATAACCTGTAGATTAGGCTAGCTATAGGCCGCTCTGTGCATCGAGGTGTAACGCCGATATCGAGGACGCCATTGGTCAATATTCATTTTGAGTGGTTTAGCCATCTTTGTCCGTCATATATAAGTGGTATCGCTTAGTAAAATGAGATAGATAGATCACCGATCGACTGCTCGCGCGTTACGGTTTTTTGCTCAGTATGCCTTGTATACGGTTAACATGTCTTTGGGTACGACACCATCGTGCACAGGAGATGCACATCGCAGGAAGAAATGTGTCTAATGAGGGATTATTGTCTAAATGGGGATTATTGCCTAGGCACGGTATATAGACTCTGTCGTGCCTCATGTTATTTCATACAAACTCTTGAGAATAAAATGGATGAAAGACAAAAAGAGATGACCCAGAATACTACTCAGATACGAATGAATTTTCTGAATCCATAAATAAACATGTAGAGAGATTGATTTACTTTTAATTTTGTCTATTTTTCTTTTCATATTTTTCATGTTTTCATCAGTGTTGTCTATATTTCTTTCTCTCGCCTCTTTGACTATTTCGTTTTTCCAAATTTTGCTCGGCCTACTTTGTTTTCTCTTGCTTTCTGGTTGCCATTTTAGCGTTTCCCTTGAAGTTCATCTGGGCTTTTGATGTTGTATCTTCGTTTGTTTAGCTTTGCTTTCGTATATAGATAAAAGGTTTTTAAACCCCAATTGGAGCATAGAGCTTCAGTGAACACCATCGAATTCTATTTTGCTCTAAGGTCCATTCCAAGGCGCATTCCAAGACTTTCCTTGACCTCTTATCTCTTCCATGATTGATCTTCTCCAAGGTGGTATTGGGCAACCTCTCTTTTTTCTTTTGCTTTGGGAATTCCACTCTAGGACAATCTTTGCAATACTGGAACTATTTAAAACTTTATTTAATTTTCTACCCATTTGTATACGATGAGGTTTTGCAGATCTTTATTTCTGATGATACGAATGCCAGAAAATGAACAATTCTTCGTAGAAATTCAACGTAGAAATTTATTACCAAAGACCTGCAGTTTTTCTGTAAGGGGTTTTTGTCACTTTCTAGGCTTCACATCCGTAGATTGGAGCAGACATGATATTTGACTCGCATCTTTGTCTTTATAGTATACTGGTCAGACCTCCAATTAGGATTGAGCATGCTGAACGCTTGTTGAGCTTTTCATATCTTTTTACTAATATCGTCTTTTGTACCTCTCCTTTCTGTTATGGCACTTCCAAGATACGTAAAATTTTCCACATTTTCAATTTGTATGTTGTTAATAATAAATGGTATGTTATTTCTTGCCAGTTTTCTCATTGATATGGTTTTATTAATATTGATTTTCAAATCTATTTTATTGGCTTTTGTGGAAAGTGATTCTAGTTGGTCAGCCACATCTTGGAACCTTTGGAAGCTTTTCTTTTTTGCTTATGTCTATATATGTTTCTCTCTCTTGTCTTCTGATTGGGAAGTGACTTTGCATAACTTGTTATTCTCCTACATTGAACCCAAAACAATCGTTAAATAGTAGCTTTAACGACTATCTTGATAAATTCTTATTCCCAGATAATGAGGAATGAAATAAAAATTTTCTAACTTTTACGACAAACTAGCGGGAATTATTTAGGTTTATAGTGAACTAACTGAAATATAAAAAAGATTTGCAGTAACCCAAATATTCCTTTGAATACACAAAAAGAGAGAATTTTCCTATATACTTTTTACTATTTATCATAAAAAACTTTTTTATATCCTCACAAAATTTTTAACCAACAAAATCGGAACGATAAACTGATTTGTGAGAGTCCATGAACCTTATTAAATGAACAAACTTGGGTTTAATTCTTAATGGCCAACTAGAGAGAGATAATTTACAACTTCTAAATCTGTTTTCTACACGTTTGTGCTGGAAAAATAAAATTTACCATTAAAACACGCGTCGTGAGTTTGTTTAAGATATTAAACGTGAACATTTTTCAAGACCTATAGTAGGTAATTTATTATTGTAGATGTAGACTGATCAAATAAAATAAAATCAAAATGTAATTCAGTACAGATTGGAGCAAGTTTTATATAAAAGTTTATATTAGGTGAAAACAAAAGATAGTTTCACGAAAGTACATGATTTATGTAAGGTATCATTGTTTAAATAATGAAAAATGGGGCAAATGGGGGCAAAAGAGGTGGGGGAAGTAGTTTGCAGTATCTCCGTTAAGATTGGACCAATTTCAAGGTTTTCTTTATTTTGGGGTGGTATGTAAAAATAATTCGATCTGCATGACCCTTTTTGCAATAAATAGATATTCATTAATTTGTTTTTTCAAATGTTTATTTTCTCTGATATTCTTATAAATCAAAAAGTTATAAACAAATTAGAACAATTATTGTAAAACGCCATTTTGAAAGGGAGTTTAATTGAAAATTTTGATTTCTTACGAACATAACGCAACTTTTCCTGCAAAAAATATTTATATAGCTTATTTAGAATGCAAATAACAATTTTTTTCAAATTTGTTTTTTAAGCTTTATTGTGTAAGTATTTAAATAAATGAAGGGATCAAATTTAATTTATTCAGTCTTAAATGAAGTCTCTTTTCAATTCAACTTTGCAACTTGATAAAAACGTGAATTGCCGCACTGGTTAAAAAATGACCGATTTTTCATTATTTAAACAGTGATCCCGTTACATTATTATATCATACATTTTCCTGAAAATATCTTTTGCTTTCACCTAAACTTTGATATAAAATTTCTTTCAACCTGTACCGAATTACCTATATTTTAATTTTATTTTATTTGATCAGGATATTTTTACCATTATCTGTGAACACTTCTCAAAAAATCCAGTAGATAATTTATTTGTGTTTTTTCTAAGATACTAACCGAAATACAAAGTACTTGCTTGTTAATGTTTATTTATCTCGGGGATAAATAAATATCCATATTTACTTATTCATGTATTAACTGAGTTGTAAAACACTTTGATTGGTCATGTTATTTATAACTCCTCAACTTCGATAATATTTACCGTTCAGCTGCGATATACAAATGTTATCTATATTGATAAGTCATATATCGCTGTTTATGGAGGTGGTATAAAGATACGAAACATGTTGCCCTGTCAAAATAAGCAATAAAATTGTTTTATGGGAACAATCAACGTGTTTTCCAAGCGATATGACCACATTTATGAGGTAAGATCGGCATTTGGGGCCCCGGGTATAAAACAAAATTGCAGTTTGCCGTGTTTCAGCTTCAGCTATTTGGGAGAATTTGAATGCAGTTTTGTTTAACTACTTGTAAACATTTAGATGTTATAATTGAATGTTACTATCAGAAAAGACTGAAATAATACGGTAACAATACAGATATACCGGTTGTTGCATCATCGGGCAGACTAGTCAAAGTGTGTTCGTTATTTAATTAAGACAATATTAATGTTGCTCAATATTTTGGGAAAAATATTATCGAGATTTTACATTACTGAGTTACAGGGGAGATAAAATAAACCTCTTTACGATAATACACGGGTTTTTAAAAAATACAAAAAAAATGTATGTAAGTATACAATATACAATTAAGTATGCCACACAGTCAGTAACAGTTTGAATTTTCATTTATTCTTATTTTAGTTCTGTTGTGTGCCCTATTCACCAGACAAAAATAAAGTCGTTAAATATTTGGTTGTTCTTATTTGCTTTGTTGCTTAACAGATAAAAGAATAATTATGTTTCTGAATTAGTCAATAGATCGGTTCAGTGATGTTCAATAGAAGTAACTATTAATTTCTATTGCGATAAGCAATTGGTAATTATTTGATAATATCTTCTCGGAAAAGAAAATACAAAAATCGAAGTGCCCACATTGGGCGCCAATTTCTGAGCATCTATGAGCTCTCCAATCTATCCGTTATCATCTATAGATCAATAACAACGTATAAGTTCAGTGTTACTTCTATTGTCACCTACTATTCCAAAAGGTGCTGATACCTCTTTCTTGCCCATTTGTACTGACTTTAAATTCACATGTTCCAGGAAAAATCTTTAATATAATCATAAATTTACAATTGTGAAATAATTGCCTCACCTGGAAAGCATAGTGAACTTTACAAAGATAATATCGAGAAAGATAAACTGTAGAATAAGTTGTTATTGACTGATTAAACATCTCAGAAACCACTCTAAAGCCAGATAAATAAGCCATCATCAAATTGCATCATCATAATTGGCTCCAAAGGTCAGATTGGGTCTTGGCCAGTTCAATTAATAGTTTTGATTCATTCATATTTATAGCTTCCTCTCTCCAGTCTAGTATTTGTGTTCTCAAATCCTTGCTGTATATCGTATCCTCTATACTTGTCACATATCGTATTTTTGGCTACTTGGTTAGTCGCTTTTCTACCATTTGTTTGTCTTCTTCTTAAAGTCCGTCTCCTATCGGAGGTTGAAAATCATCACAGCTATTCTTATTTTACTGGCACCGCCCTAAATAGGTCGATGGAACTGCAGCCGAACCATTCCTTCAGATTTCTTAACCAAGATATTCTGCGCCTACCGATACTTCTCTTACCCCTGAGTTTACCCTGGATGATCAGTCTCAGCAGCGAGTATTTGTCACCTCTTATAACATGGCCAAAGTATTCAAGCTTTCTTCTTTTAACAGTAAGTACAACTTCACATCCTTCACATCCGATCCGACGTAAAATTTCGGCATTCATCACGTGGTCCACCCAAGGTACACGTAGCATTCTACGGTAACACCACATCTCAAAAGCTTCAATGTTTTTAATGCTGCCCATCTTCATGGTCCACGACTCAACTCCATATAATAAAGTGGGGAAGATATAACACCGCAGCGTACGCACTCTCAGATCAAGATTTATGTCATGACTACAGAGAAATATTTTCATCTTGTTAAATGCTGATCTATTCTATTCTTGCTATTTCTATTCTTGCTCTTATTTCTTTTGTTTGATCGCCTGTATGATCCAGGCAAGCTCCAAGGTATTTATAGGAGGATACCCTTTCTATAACGGTGTTATTGACAACCAAATCATTCCTGGCGTGTGGATCTTTTGTTATTACCATCCATTTAGTTTTTCTGAGGTTTAATGTAAGTCCGTAGCTGTTGCAGTAGTGGTTAATGCGTTCCATTAGTCGTTGCAGATCTGCAAGATTGTCTGCTAATATCACTGTGTCGTCAGCGTATCTCACATTATTACGTCTCACAGCGTATCTCAAATTAAAGAAAAGAGGAGACAGAATACACCCCTGTCTTACTCCTCTACATATTTTGATCGCCTCAGTCATTTCATCATCGACCTTGACTTGTGCTGTTTGATTCCAATACAAATTAGTTATTATTCTAATATCTTTTTCATCAATGTTCTTTTCGATTAGGAGTTGTCTCAGCCGGTCGTGTCGGACTCTATCGAAGGCCTTCTCAAAGTCTATAAAGCAGGCGTATACATCCTGATTGATATCCAAACACCGCCGAAATAGTACGTCCACACCAAAGAGCGCTTCCCTCGTACCAAGGCCGTTCCTGAAGCCCATTTGTGTTTCACTTATATTTTCTTCAAGTTTGCGGAAAATTCTATTAAGAATGATTTTGTGAGTTGACCATTGACCATTTGTTTGTGAGTCATTGTTAGTGCTGGTTCAGAGGATTCCGAGGATTCCATGCGCTCCATATGACCTATCCTTCTCAGTATGCCAAGCTTTATGAGCTTTACATTCGGGTTAATATACCAAGCAGGGAAGAATGAGAGGAAGGTGTGCCTATACAAGAGGAAACTATCTGGTATACTGACAGCTCAAAAACATCGGTGTAGGAGCCACATTTTTTTAGACGCACGTCACAATTTTCCAGGCGGAAATAACGACGATCCATCACTGCATGGAAGAAATATAAAGGTGGAGAAGGACGTACATAACTTATTATTCTTACAGTACCGTCTCCTATCGGAGGTTGGCTATCATCACAGCAATCTTAACTTTGTTGGCTGCAGCTCTGAACAACTGTATTGAACTGCACCCATACCTCACCCTTAAATTTTGCAATCAGGAAATCCTCCTACGCCCCACATTTCTCTTTCCCGAGATTTTTCCTTGGATTATGAGTCTTAGCAGAGAGTACTTTTCTCCTCTCATTATGTGGCCTAGATACTCCAGTTTTTTTGTTTGTACGGTTTTTATGACTTCGCATTCCTTCCCTATCTTCAGCAAAACATCTTGATTTGTTACTATTTCTGTCCATGGTATTTTCCACATTCTCCTGTAACACCACATCTCGAATGCCTCAATGTTTTTGATGTTTATCTTTTTCAGTGTCCAGGCTTCCATGCCATACAGCAGAACGGAAAAAACATAGCACCTTAACATTCTCGTTCTTAAGTTTATATTTATGTCCCGGCTGCAAAGGAACTTTTTCATTTTGACAAATGATTGTCTCGCAATCTCTATTCGCCTCTTAATTTCTCTTGTCTGGTCATTAGTATCAGTGAACCAAACCCCTAAATATTTGTAGGGCGTAACTCTTTCAACTGGCTGATTATTTATGGTTAAATTCACATTGGTGTATAGCTTCTTTGTTACAATCATCAATTTAGTCTTTTTGATGTTCAGTTTTAGACCATACTTATTGGTATTTAGTGTAAATATGTGTTATGTGTAAATAGATTGTTTATGTTTTCCATACTGTAAATTTGCTAGGTTATCTGTTACTATTAGCGTGTCATCAGCGTATCGTATATTGTTAATTAACTCTCCGTTAATGTTCATACCAATGTTTTGCTCTAGGAGCGCTTCCTGACATATTGTTTCGCTATGTATATTGAATAGTAGTGGAGAAGGCACACAACCCTGACGCACACCTCGACGAATCTCAATTTCTTCGGTTAACTCATTATCAACCTTGATTTTTGCTGTTTGTCCCCAGTACAACCTGGATATGATGTTAATGTCGCGACTGTCGATGTTTTTGCTTCTTAGGATTTCATACAGCTTTTGGTGTCTGACTTTATCAAAGGCCTTCTCAAAATCGTAGAGGTCTTGGTTTACATCCAAACATCTTTGCATTAACACACTCAGACCAAACAAAGCTTCCCGTGTTCCCAATCAACTTCTGAATCCAAACTGTGCGCTTATGTCCTCTTCTAATTTATTAAATATTCTTTTGTGAATTATTTTAAAAAAACTTTTAGTGTGTGGCTCATCAATTCTATAGTTTTGTGGTCTGAACACTCTCTAGCGTTATTCTGCTTCGGAATTGTGACAAAATTAGAGAAGAGCTATTTCTTTGGTATGATGCCTGTTCTATAAATTGTGTTAAAGAGGTTCACCATTATTTCAAGTGTGTCGTCGTCTATAAGTTTTAACAATTCTACAGAAATTTTGTCTGGTCCTGCAGCTTTACCCCCTTACGTACATAACGTTTAATTGCTATCTTCACATATAGCCAGGCAGAGTTTAAGGTACTCAATTCGGCATAGGCAATAATTTTAAAGTAGTCTGGGATTGTGTGAATGTCTTAAATAAATGAGGATCTAAGGAGAATAAAAGGTTGCGATAGCCTGGGCACTGGGGCACGAGGCGGGGGTTGAGAATAATGAAAAAGTAGATGAAATGGCCAAATAAGGCTCATCATTACAATTCGTTGGACCGGAACACTTCTGTGGCGTTGCAAAGAGAGTAACAAGAAAGGCTACAGGAAAGTAGGTAGCTCACAAATCTCTGTAATGGTGAAGGAATTCGCCAGGACAGAGACAGGCGAAACAGTTTATTGGAGAACTTTCGCCAACATTAAGGAGAGACCTAAAAAGCAAACACAGGAAAACAGTCAATGTCTTAGTTGCAAGACACTGTAAGGTGAATAGGCAGTTGAAAGCTGATGAGATTGACAGATGATGGCTTATGCAGATACTGTCACGTAGAAAAAGAAATATCAGAGCAGTTTTATATCACTGTGACAGCATGACAAATGTAAGGTTCCTTTAAGGAACCTTAACCAAATACAATTATACCTTGGATAACAAAGAGATCTCCAGGAGTTGACCTACTACGTAAGCCCTAATGCAAAATTAACTGCATCAGACTCCACATGCTTGCTGTGCATATGTGTTGCACAGATAGGGTAAGTTACCATGCCTGTCATGCAGCTAGACTGGGGTCAAATCCTTCAAGCACATAGCAGAAGAGTGGCACTAGCGAGCCTACACGGGCAGTCTCCAAGATTTCTTTTTTGTGACACATGAGTCGATAAACTACATAAACAATCAGAGGCGTATTAATTATACAGGGCCCCCGACATTCAGGGGCTCCGGCGCGGCATGTCGAAACAAAAGTTCCATTAAAAAAAATTAACAAAATATTCTACAACTTCACTATTAAATCGCTTTGAATTGAAACAGTGTGTATTTTTTTTCCCAATTTCGTGTAATGGATTCTTTATCTATATTATAAATTATATGTATGCATATCTAATTGCAGCCGCTTGCCGATATTCCATAACATCAGAGCTTTTTTGTTTTCAAGCTACTTTTTATTGTCCATTCGCCGTTGGTTCTGTGTGAGACACTATCTAATTTATAATGCCAAATTGCAATTTTTGTAATCGCTTTACCTTTGAATATTTGAAACAGTGTGTATTGTTTGGGTATATTTTTCTGTAATCTGTTCTTTATCTATAGATTGTATTTTCTTATAATATAAATTTCTACGGAATTCGAGGTATTTCTTCTTCAAGGAAACAACTGGTTAGAGCAAATGATACTGGCTTTATTCTTAAAAACATTGTATGTGTGGTACCACAAGGTTTAATATCAAGAATCACAATAATTTAAAAATCGATGAAAATATTTTAATTTTTACTGATGATACCAGTATCACTAGGAGCAACTCAAATATGCAACTTTTCATGCATCTGATCTACATACAATAAAAACCTAGTCCGACTCTAATATATTCTCTTTTAAGGTGAATAAGACGGTAAGTAGCATTATTTAACACTTGCGTCTTAATAACAGCCAGATTACTACGTTGATTCTGTAAAATTTCTTGGTATTTTCTAATCGTTTTGTTAGGTAAGGACCTAGCCTCAGCTTGCTATGCAATAAGATTTGTTTTGAAGAGAATCAATTTAGCAACTTCCAAAAGAACATATTTTTCTTTGTTCTTGCCTCATCTTCGATATGGTCTTCCTTTTTGGAGTTCTAATATCTACAGCTGCCCAATCCGATATTATTTTTAAATTAGAAAAAATAGCAATATGAATAACTAAGAAATTACAGTTACCCTTATGTACAAGTAAAAAAAGTATTTTTATCTATTTTTGGGTGTGATACGCAGAACTTATCAGTTCCTAAGGTTGTATTATGCAATTTGAAATTTATTTAAAGATTGTTATATATTGTTTTTGTTTTATTTCACTGCCTCTTATGAAGTGGTAGCGCCTGCGTGCGAAACATTTAATGGCGCCCTAAAAATACTCAATTTTTTAAAAATTGGGTCGTAAAATTTTTGTAACAACTCTAGTGGTGCCCCTTAATTGTTGGCGCTTGTGTACGCCACACACATTGCACACGTAGACTGCGCAGTACTGTTTTTATTTTGTAATATTAACGATTTATGTAATTTCAGTTAACTGTATTTGATAGACTCTTTGTAAGCTTTGTCCATAAAAGTGTAAAATTTTCAGTGAAAACATTGATACGGTGGGGCTAGCTACGCCACTGTAAACAATCTTGATGTTTGTCTATAAATATTAAGTTGTATATAATATAGAATCAATTTTAATTTAACTTGTTTATTGCAATCGCATAAATAAAATTCCCAAAAACACTAGCGAACCTAATAATTATTGATCTCATTAATAGCAGGTAGTACATATTTGCTAGAAACCTTCCGATCAAGCAACACTCGGTAAAACAAATAAATTTACCATTAAATAATAAATTAATTTAGGTACTTTCAAGAGCTATCAGTACCTTTGTAAATACTCCTTGTATACTTGTGTATCCAATATTATAAGACTATGTTATAAACTTCTGTAATTTCATCCAAATGTACTGTTTAAAAACCGCCTACCTACTTTATAACCTCGCGGAAGAAGATAATATTAAACTTCGTCTAATATAAATTTTATTTTTCCCCGAGAGAATTCACGTCTTCTATACTTATTTATACCGCCTTATTTCGTTTTATCACCAGGGACCTTAAGTATCGATCTTTAATCATTTGATTTACGTTCTGTACACTTTATATGATTTAGCC